>NC_068318.1:13881572-14203322 GCF_025860055.1 Xyrauchen texanus | reverse complement strand
ATATATATATATATATATATACACAGGGGTGGGGAGTAGCGGAATACATGGATACGGAACAGGATTACGTATTTAAAATGCAAAAAATAAGTAACTGTATTCCACTACATTTACAATTTAAATCATTGGTAATTATAACAGTTACATTCAAAATGTATTTTGATTACTGAAGAGATTACTTTGCATTTTATTGTCATTTGTTTAATTTAAAAAGTCCTTTCAGATGGAAAACATTTATACATATAAATGATGCGATCCAAATTACATTTGAACAGCGGTTCAAGCGGTTTACATTCATACGAGCAGACAGAGAAGTAAGTTTGAAGTTTTGAGCAGAAGAAATAGAAATAAACCTTGTGTAAATTGTCAACTTTACGCTAAGCTAAAATGCTATTTCTAGCCATTTTACATGCACATGTTACCAGCCACAATCATATATTATTATCAAGAAAATTCACGTTATAATTTCATAATCATAATTTCTTATTTTCTTGTAAGACTTTGATATTAGGGCAAAAATCATATTTTTGATCATTTTTGTATTGTTTTCCTGTAAAAATATCTAAAAATCCTTTAAACAAGATCAATTTGATTTATCTTGTTTTAGAACCAACACTGCATAAGATATTTAGGTTTTTCAGAGAATGTATTTTTAACATGTGTATTTTATCTTACTTTACTGACAGAGTTTTTATAGTCAAAACAAGTGAAGAAATCTACCAGTGCTGAAGAAGTAATCCAAAGTATTTAGAATATGTTACTGACCTTGAGTAATCTAACAAAATACATTACAATGAAATTTTGTTCAGCATGTATTCTGTAGTGGAATACATTTCAAAAGTAACCCTCCCAACCCTGTGTATATACATATATATATATATATTTAGCTTTTGCTTATTTGTGATTTACCTCTAATCTTGTCCTGTCAACACCTGGTGGAAGTTTACTGCGCCCTCTGTGGGTCACAACCAGCATTTCATATGGATATATCTGATGAGAGGGAAATTCATTAAGATTTGTGGACATCATATGCAGTACTTGTCCTTTTTGTTTCACTAGACACAGAAAACTCACCGTCTCACACATTAATGACTTGCTCAAGGTAGAATGTGTAATACATGCTCAGCCTCCAAAGTTTTCAATTCTAAATTAAAAGAATAGTTCACCCAGAAATGAAAATTGTCTCATCATTTACTCACCCTCATGCCATCCCAGATGTGTGTGACTTTCTTTCATCTGCTGAACACAAGTGAAGATTTTTAGAAGAAAATCTCAACTCTGTAGGTCCATATAATGCAATTGAATTGGTGCCAAAATTTTGAACCTCTAAAATCCACATAGGGGCAACATAAAAGTGCTCTAGACGACTCTGAGGTTAAATCAATGACCTCGTTTACATGCGCTTAAGAAAACGGTTTATTCCAGGGTTTTAGCAGAAGGGGTCATTCTGAAACATCATGCAAACAAGAACGCTGATTTCCTTAAGGAACTAGCACCTAGGTTTCTCTCGGAGAAAGCATCTAATTGTGGTCATGTAAACGTATAAGCAGCGTTCTGATGGGTGTTTGAAGAGTTTGCGTGTGTGGAAAACACCGGGATAACAAACGTCATATGATGGAGCCTTACAAAATGTCAACAGAGCAGAAAGAATTCAACATGTCTAGGGGTATAGTGGGAAAATCACATTCACATCAACTATACCCATTTATACACCCCAGTGAAAATACTGACTATTCCTTATGTCCGCATATATGCGCTAGTACATTAGGTGAATCCGAGTGTTTTATGTAAGAGGGTAACCTCCACTACTGAGACACAATTCAGCTGCAGGTCATGATAGTAAGTTAAGGAAACAAACACAGCAAGTACAATAGTGATGCCTTCTTTGGATGCCATGTGTGTTTACATAAGTTTTGTGAGAAAATCATGTTGCTTTGGAGAAAGCTGCTTACCAACCAAGCCGCATGTATATGGGAGTAAAGAGTATGCCGTCTAAACTGTGCATGTAAACGGGAAAGCTGTTTTCTTGCAATAACCCACTTTCTCGCAACAAGCCCCTTTCTAATGTCCATGTAATCGTAGTTAATATATTCAGAAGTGATATGATACTGTAGGTGGGGGTGAGTAACAGATCAATATTTAAGTCCTATTTTACTATTAATCCTCCTCCCTGCTCAGTCGTTCTCCACTTTCACTTTCACCTTTACATTTTCCTTCTTCTGTTTTTGGTGATTCACATTCTTCATGCAAATCGCCCCCTACTGGGTGGGGAGGAGAATTTATGGAAGAAAAAAAATGACTTAAATATGAATGTGTTTCTCACCCACACCAATTATACCAATTTAACCATTGGATTTTGGAGCTTCAAAATGTTGGCATCCATTTGCGTTCTGCAGAAGAAAGAAAGTCATACACATTTGGGATGCCAGGAGGGTGAGTAAATCAACAGAGAACTTTTATTTTTGCATGAACTATCCCTTTAACCTCAATGATACTATATTATTGAATTCTAAATTCAATGGATGCAAGGCTTAAAGGCAACATGAAATATAATTTTGACATGAAACATGAAAAATTTATGTCATTGAGTTAGAAAAGAGGAAAATGGCATAAAAACTTTGGAGGTGTTATTACTGTGAGTGATAAGGCCGAAACCAAAGCTAGTATGTGAATGCAGATGCATCTCTCGTTCCAAAAGGATATAACTTCAGGCAGAGCTTCAAAAAGGGGTGGAAGCTCCAAACCGCCAGCAAAGTAGGCCTACAGAGCCCCTAAAATAACCCCAACCATGTACGGAAGTGCAACCCCTTTTGGAGTTGGCCCAACCACCTTCTAGAGTAACTCTGCCACCTTCTGGAGTTACCCCACCCTCTTTTGGAGTTCTGATCCATTTGTAGATCTCCAATCTGCAGCTATACCTACTTGCCAAAACGTGTCAAACCGCAATTCTTAGCACAAGTACACGTTGCATTCTCAACTTTGCCACTAGGGGCGGTATAGCAGACATTAGTGTGAATGGTCTGCCTCTATGGTAAGATTTCTCTTTAAGTCAACTACTATCATGGCGGAGGAATGAAGAGAATATAGCTGAACAAGTATGTTAAAGTAAATATACTTATAAAAACGTATCTAAATAATAATATTCAATTTAATGACACAGACTTTTGAAGGTAACTCTATCAACCCTTGAGTATCGAGGTTTGTTACCGCAATAGTAACACAAGTGCATTATATTAAGCATGTATATCTGCCTCACCTTCTGTTCCAGAATACTAGGAAGCGAGTTTCCTCTGTCCATTCTCCCACTGTGTGAATCGCCATTCTATAAAACACCACCCAGCCCATCAAAATGACCCCCAGGACAAAGGAGACCAGAACGAGACAGCAAATTTAGAGAGGAGGGCCTCACTACACCCGCAATAATGAAAGTAATTTTACTCATTATTAATAAGTATTCTAATAGTATGTGATCATATGAGTCTGAATCCATGGTTAAAGGTGTGTAGGCTAATGACTTCTATACAATGCCAAGCTATATGAGTAGCAGGAAGAGGCAAACAGGAAAGCATGTGGTTAATTTACTGAGCCAGCTGTGGGCATATTCTAAAGTGCTATAGCCATGCATTCAATTGAATTAAGAAAACCATCTTACCTGTACACCTGTGTAACATACAAAAAAAACATACAGATAATAATATATTAAATATATGAAACAATTTAAAACGGACTCTTAAAGAAATATTTATAATATGTGGATGTCACTTTTTGTCTGCTTGTGCAAACTAAACCATTACCTGTTTTTGCTTTTCCGTTGTCTGTGGAGGTAAAGTCTGCTGAATGCAGCTACATGAATTAGAAAAATAATTAGTTCACCCCAAAATTTTAATTCTGTCATCATTTACTCACCTTCATGTTGTTTCAAACCCATATGACTTTCTTTCCTCCATCAAACACAAAAGAAGATACTAGGTAGAATGTTAGTCTCAGTCACCATTCACTATTATTGCAACTTTTCCCATTAAATTAATTCAATGGGGACGGAATCTAAATCCCAAAGTATAATTGTGTTTGTATGTGTACGCATATGCGTACAGAGCGTATGAGCGATACATTTTGTCATCAGCAGAGTGATTGATCACTGTACACCCGATTATTCTAACCGCACTTCCTCTGAACGCGTAGTCTGTGCATGTACCAAGAATTGTTTGCACTAATTAGTGGCTCCATATAAAAACATAACATATAAAATAATAAAAGTATTAAAAAAAATGTATTATTATTATTATTATTATAGTATGACCTCTTTATACTGTATGAAATAAGACAAGGAAAAGATCTCTCCTACCCTTGTGAGGCCTGTTCGACTGCAAGGAGGTAGAGAGGTGGATTTATGACCACTGGCTGATGATCCTGCAATGAAACATGAAAGAGTTGTAAGAAGAGTGGTCATTCTGACATTTAACTATCCATTTAATCTAGACAGGGACGAGATGGGCATTTCATCATTTAAACACTAGGTGTCCTCTGTGTGCTTTTGGTTGGGGCAACGTTCATTATATACTCTGAGTGCATTTACTGATTGCATACAAACAGAATATGGATGGACACTGACATGGACATACAGTACACCCATGAAATAACACAACCACACACTTACTGTTAAATCTTTAAAGGGATAGTTCACCCAAAAATGAACATTCTCTCATCATTTACTCACCCTCATGCCATCCCAGATGTGAATGACTTTCTTCTGCAGAGCACAAACAGAGATTTGTAGAAGAACATCTCAGCTCTGTAGGTCCATATAATGCAAGTGAATGGCGATCAGACCTTTGTTGCTCCAACAATCACCTAAAGCAAGCATAAAAGTAATCCAAAAGACTCCAGTGGTCACAACTATATCTGCATAAGCGATATGATAGGTGTGGGTGAGAAACAAAGTCCTTTTTTACTCTAAATCTCCACTTTCAGATGTGAAAGTGTAACTAAACAGTCAATTGTGGTGACTTTAAGATGTAAAATTGAAAGTGGAGAATTAGAGTAAAAAAAAGGACTTTTGATCTGTTTCTCACCCACACCTATTATATTCTGAAGATATAGATGTGACCACTGGAGTGTTATGGATTACTTTTAGGCTTGCTTTATGTGATTTGTGGATCTTCAAAGTTCTGGCGTTCACTTTCACTTGCATTGTATGGACTTAAAGAGTTGAAGTACTTTTCTAAAAATCTTAGTTTGTGTTCAGCAGAAGAAAGAAAGTCATACACATTTTGGATGGCATGAGGGTGAGTAAATGATGAGATAATTTTTATTTTGAGGTGAACTATCCCTTTAAGGTAATACACTGATTCATTCAAAAAGCAATATCTACTTTCAGTAGATGGATATTCCATATCAAGTAGGTTCTGGATAAATTTTTAAAGAGATAGTTCACCCAAAAATTAAAATGTCATAATTTATTCACCCTGATGGTGTTCCAAACCCATATGACTTTCTTCCATACAAAACAAAAAGAGATGTAATGCAGTATATTAGTCTCAGTCACCATTCACTTTCATTGCCTCTTTTTGAATGCAATGAAATTTAATAAAATTATGACATAATAACATTTTTTGGGGGGTGAAATATCTCTTTCAATCTTTCTAAAATCACTTATGCTGAAGTGCATTAAATTTTCTAAAACAGACTGTGTTCAAATTAAATAACTCAATAACACAATTTGCACACAGTTTTGAACACATCACGTACCCAAGTTTATATTTGTCCCATCTGGCAGGGAACGTGTTTTTCTGCGAATGAGCTCTGATTTCTCTATTTCCTCCTTCAGGATTAATTTGCCCAAGTTAGACTGTATCTGAAAAACATACAGGCCAGTCATGATTAGAGAGCAGCATTACGCCCTGGCCTCATGTGAATGCATATCCTTCCAGCACTCAATATATTGGCCCAATACAAAACACTTTATCATCCTGCTTTATTCTAGACAAATTGCCAACAATTTTTGTAACAGCTTGTGTCAGTAACGCGCCTAATACAGAGAAAACATCTCCAGTTTTTGAGCGTCTGGTGTGTCATGGTAAGTGGCGATCCGGCGCTGATATTTATTTATTTATTTTTTTATATCATGGGTGCTTGTTGTGGCTGACTGGTGGCGGTAAGTGACAGTGGCAATGTTAATTATGTGAAACATTCATTGGAAAGCTTGAATTGGTCAGCAAGAACGACTGTTTATTAAAGCAGTTAAATATTATTTGAAATTATTGATGCATTACTTAAAGGGATAGTTCACAATAAAATGAAAATTCTCCCATCATTTACTCACCTTCATGCCATTCTAGATATGTAGGACTTTCATTCTTCTGCAGAACACAAATTATTTTTTATTTTTTTATATTTCAGCTCTGCAAGTGAATGGTGGCCAGAATGTCCAAAAACGGCATAAATGAATCAAAGTAATTCATACAAGTCCAGTGTTTAATCCATATCTTCTGAAGTGATATTATATGGAGTGGTGGTGGTGTAGTGGTCTAAAGCACATAACTGGTCCTCTGGTAATCAGAAGGACACTGGTTCGATCCCAACAGCCACCACCATTGTGTCCTTGAGCAAGGCACTTAACTCCAGGTTGCTCCAGGGGAATTGTCCCTGTAATAAGGGCTCTGTAAGTCGCTTTGGATAAAAGCATCTGCCAAATGCATAAATTTAAATGTAAATATGTGTGGGTGAGAAACAGATCAACATTTATGTCCTTTTTGAACTGTAAATCTACACTTTCACATTCATCCACCTACTGTTTGGGGCTGGTCAAAGGTACAGGTTGATAGAAAAAAAATAATAACATAAATATTGATCTGTTTCTCACCCACACCTATCATATCGCTTCAGAAGATGTGGATTAAACACTGGAGTCGGTATGGATTACTTTTATGCTTTCATGTCATTTTTTGACTTTCTTAGATCTGGTCACCATTCACTTGCATTGATTGAACCTACAGAGCTGAAATATTATTCTAAAAACCTTAATTTGTGTTCTGCTGAAGAAAGAAAGTCATTACCGTCTGGGATGGCATGATCAATTTTGGGTGAACTATTCCTTTAATTAATTCACAAGCCTCAATATTTTGTAACATCACAGCCAGTTTGTCAAGACTTTCTGCTCTAACCTTCTGAAGTTCCTGTTCTTGCAATATCTTTGCGTCTTCAGTCAGGTCCTCAAACTCATCATCCTCGACTGGTTTTCCCTGCTCGACTGCCTTTTTCCTCCACTCAATCTCTGAGAAATTGACAGGAATTACACACAAAAAAAAGACAGAAAAAAAACAAAATGCATCTACCTGATGTCCTTATGAGAAGAATATGTGCTAATGAACAATATGCCATTACACATTGTCATTATAACATGCTTTCTTCACCATAACAGTTTAAGACCAGCTATTTCCATGCCGGTCTGTGCTGTTTAGTACTGGTTTGGTGCTAGTCTTGCTGGTGAACCAGAATGGTATTGGTGCCATGGTGTTCACCACCCAAATTTAGCTGGTGTATGTGATACACCCCTACATACGCCCCTGAGCAGGAGATGTTGTCATCAATAGTCTTGGTCCATCTGGATTAAAAAGTCCATTCATTTTACAGTAGATGGCCTCAAGCAAATAGACACGGAATAAAAACCCACACATTTCCAATTTTGATTTCATGGGAGTCTTTAATATATAGCTGTGGAGCACCACACCAAACAACAGAAATTAGTCTTTTCACTGGTTGGTTAAGTTGTTGCTCAGGTAAACAACAAGATAAACATGGAAGAGATGGGCCTGGTTAGGACACGGTACATTATGTGAGACCGAGAGATTTGAGTTTGGACCGATGAAAGTTGGTGTGCATTTACCCATTGTAGCTAGAGAGGGTGGACATGGCCAGTACTCTGTCTCTATCTTTGAAGGCTGGTTGGGATCAGGTGGCTGGGCTGCTGGGAACTTGGAGGACTCAATGATATTATCCTGTTTATTATTAGATGTTCCAGTATGTCTTTCTAATAAGCGGGAGAAGATAAATGTCAAACCATCACCAGCACAATGTTCCCAGTCATTATCTTTGAAAATCAATTATTCCATACAGTATGTAGTTAAACAGTCCCTTAATAAATTACTCAGTTTATATATTCTTTAAAGTAATGAATTAATAATAAAAGAACAAATACCATGTTTGTAAATTGGAGGCTTCTTATAGATGTTGGTGCCACTGTCTGAAATAAAAATAGATACAAATCCTATTATATATTAGTGCAGTAGAAGTACAATTGTAATGCAATAGATTTGCAGTTACAGTAAGATATAGACACCCAACTTGGAATGGTTAGGTTAAAAAAAATTATTTGGCCAAAAGAAGTACTTTCATGACTTATCTGACCTGGTCTGTGGAAGTGCTGCAGGGGACCCTTGGATGCGGGGCTGATCTTGCGGAGCTGCACTGTGGAGCCCATATTGGATCCTCCGGGAGACCACTGCTCGGGCCACTCCTTTGGCTCTTTTGAGGCAAATATCTAAAAAAATCAAGAAATATGCAGACTTATTACATGCCTTCTATTATTCTGTAATATGCTACATTAAATGTTTATGCTTATGGTAACATAACCTTTCTTGTGCCGTGATCCAAAGTGCAGATTCTGACAACTAAAGCACAACTCAGCATGTTAACGAAAGCCAGACCATCATATTTCACTGCCTGCATCAATAAAATGACACCGCAAACCTGTGCCTGATTGTAAACCATGCTAACAGCAGCTAGCAGCATTGAACATTGTTTTATGCGATTTTTCATTGTTAAGCTACTAAGTAATATCTAGGTTGTATCATTAAAACATTACTACAGTCTCAAAATGTTCAAGAATAAAATCTTTCATCTGATTCCCATTGTTTCCAATGAAAGGTCTGTCATCATTTTAGTGAACATCTTGTGTGTAAATGATGACAGAATTTTCATTTTGTGGTAAGCTATCCCTTTAAGTGTTTAGGAACATTAATGTGGTAGTTAGAGCTAGTGACCAGTGACTATCCTGATAGAAACACTTGATGACTCACCTCAGGGGAACAAGGGGGCGAGATGGAATGAGGTGACATTGATCTCTGGAGGAGACAGGGAGAGAAAACAGAAGCACATATACATGCATTGTTTTTAAGGCCCGATATTCAAATGGCTCAGTATCAGGCACGCACGCACGCGCACACACACACAATTATTTAACATGCATTAACAAAGTTTGACAATAATAAAAAGTTTAAAGCTACATCTTACTATTAAATCTAGCTTCACGCTACAAGAGCTGTTTTAAAATGTGCAATAAACAATTTTTTAATGCATCCTGATGGAACAATCACTTCTTTTTGCCCTAAGTGAAAAACTAATAAGCACTTCGCCTTGAGTGTGCCAGGACTTTATTGAATTGGGTGCTAAAACAACACAGACAGCGTGTGCAAATAAACAATGATATTAATGGGCACAATTTATTCTTTATGAATTCACCCCTCATTCTCTTTGGTATGCTAACCTCTCTGCTTCTGGAGAGACCGGTCCGATCTAGGGCCGAGATATTGAAATGTGGCTCGTACACCATAAGATCTGGCCGTTCCACCTCGAGTATGCCTTTGTCTTTGGGGATGGCTGCCAAGTCCTTATATCCAATGACCTGATTGTCCATTCTTGCCTTTAGGAAAAGAGAGAGAGAGAGAGAGAGAGAGAGAGTAAAAATCAGCTCGATTTGTAGAGAAAGAAATAGTTGTCCTCTGAAATGCCTCATGGGGTTCCTTGGATAACAAGCATGTGCTTTATGCTAGATAACAGAGTGGAATTTGTTATCTTTGAAACTGAAAGCTTTTGACCTTTCAGGCCAGAATCGTACCATAATTGTAAGTCTCAGGACTAATTGACTTTAGCACAATGATTAGCATTGACAGATTTAGCCAAAATCATGATAAATTGCACACAAATACAATTCTATAACAAACTAATGACTTGCCACAATAGAGGTAGCCGGTGAGCCTGGTGCACTAGGACCCCTGGAGGAAGGGGTTGTCCCCGTCTGCAGCACAAGGCCAAATCAAAGAGGTCACAGGTCATAATGAACAGGTCCGATTCAATGACATGTTGTTAATGAAAAATAAGATCTATATCTAATATCATCAATCAAACTGATGACACACCTGTCACTCTGCCACTCCCCCTTTAATTTATTACTATGTGAAAAATACACAGCAGACCTTATCATACTTTAATGGGTTTACAAATATAAAATGGATCATAAAATAAAAATGTGTCAATAACATCCATTAAAGTAAGCAGCATATTCAGGAAAGTATGGTAACAGGCACGCATTACCTTATGCATGACTGGGGCAAACTATAAAACTCTTGTCTTTTGTTCTTCCAGTCACACAGTTCTGCAATAAAGCATAAAAGGGGCACATGTGAATAGAAAATGGAAGCAAATTAGGTTATGGATCTTACGAGGCAGCAGTAATTCAATTGTTACCTTGATATTTATGCATGCTATAATTATTACTTATGGTTGTTCAAACCTCTAAGCCAAAGTATTACACTTTGGCATGTAACTGTCCTGTATACATAACTTGTGTTATAGACATGAACGATACCTCAAGTCATGTGGCTTATTGATGGATGGTATTACCTTTCTAATTGCAGACTTGCAATTTAATAAACAAGTGACAAATCCCATACATTTAAATTCATGTCATAAATTGTATAGAGACTCGACTTGGTCCAGTAAGCCAAGGAAAACACAACCACTCAGAACACCTTAGCAACTGCATAGCAACATTCTAACAACCATCCACAACAGCCTAGCATTGTAGTTATACATTTTGTAAATATTTTCATCATAAAATGTAACGATTAAATTCAAATATGCTCCTGTACAATGCAATACAATGTAAAGTTTTGATATAATTTAATATAAACCACAATTTTACAAAGATGAAAGCTGAAATGACAGTCTCTGTACTCCAAAACAGCATGATGAAATTCTGAGGAGCTCGTCTCAATTCCATCTGAATGTTGCTGTTTCAGCATAAAGCATTACATTAACCCATCTTGGATTAGCAGACCATATCACAAGAACAGTCCTGAAATTCAGCCAAACGATTTAATTTCCCTCCCACTAAGGGCGTTCAACACACCCATTGATATTTGACACATTTCATTATTCATCTGAGGATATTTAGAAGGTTATTTCAGATGTTGCATCCATCACTGCAATCACAAATGTCCTTTATTCAAATAATTCCTCTTAAAGGGACAGTTCACCCAAACATGAAGCTTCTAGCTTTATTTATGTAACCTATGTTGTTACAAACCCATACCACTTTCTTTCTTCTGTGTTACACAAAATGAGATATTTGTCAGAATATGCAAGGAAAAAGATGCAATGAAAGTTAATGGTAACTGAGGCTTTGCAACACCATGAAGGGGAGTAAACAAAATCATTTTCTTTTTGGGTGAAATATTTCATTAACAGCTACTTTCAGTATGAACAGGGGAGTCGTCTGATTTCCACTAAAGAGATCAGTGGACTAATATCTTTCTGAAATGAGTCACTAATTCATTTGATGCAGGGACATCCTGTTAATGTGTGGGAAGGGAAGTGACATCAAGCTGGCTCACCCAGTTTCACCTTGACCAGGTTTATGGTCTTATAGGGATCTCAGACATGAGCTACACTACACTGTCCATAGAATTTACTAGGTTCTATATGCAAGGGCGGAGCCAGGAGTTTTTCAAAGTGGTGGCCTTGCAGGGGCAAGCGATCAGTCTGTGGTGGCACAGAAATGTTCAGGCAGCATTTTTATATTGTCAGATATAAATGTCTGACACCCGGGACGGAGGGGTTTAGCGACCTTGGTGTGCGCACATGGTAAGTTTGTACATTTGTCCAGAGATGATTTAATCTCTAAAGAACTAAATTGTGCCAAGAAATGACAAACAAAATGACTAAAACAGCAATTGCGAGTGTGGTGACCAATAGGACAGACCACTGTCTATCTGGCATCACAAAACATTCGAAAGAGTGAAAATGGGAATGAAATATAGTACAGATGGTTTTGGGTTGGAACTGACTAACTGTGCTAATTAGCTTTAATAGTAATTTAGATGTAATATAAGGTTGAGGAACCAACAGCCCTGAATATTTAATGACAGAACACTCACAAGCGCTGAGTAGAATATGAGAGCATCAAGGCATTTAAAATATATTTCCTCGCTTCTAAATTTGTATACAATGATGCTCTGTTTGCAAAAACAGATTTTTGATCCCAATTCGGGCAAGTTCTCTCAAGGTTGCTAATAGTTTTTTTTATTACTGTAATGCGAAACAAATCCTATTCTTGACTGTAATCTGTAAAAATCAAATTCTTAAATCTGTATTATGATAAACTCTTATTCTCATTCGTGTAATGTAAAAAAATCCTATTTTTATTGCTATAATAAAAATAAAAGATTTCAAATACTGTATAATGATAAATATAATTCTCATTAGTGTAATAAAAAAAAAAAAAATCACATTCCAATTAATGTAATAAACTCATTACTGTAATATAAAAAATATATATATCTTATAATATGCTTATCATTATGAGAATAGGCTAAAATATATATATTTTAAGCAATAAAGCAGTAAAACAAATACTTCCATTATGTATTTACAATCACTCTTCAGAAATGTACATTACAATTTAAATTATATACCGTTATTTTTTGTTTGCATTGCAATATGCTACTGGGATTTATTTTTCTAATTTAGGGGTAAAATATGACCCAGGCATTTCTTGACAGTTTTCAGCGGATTCATCCAACCTAATCTCACAAGACTTCATAAGAATAGTACAAGATGGCGAATTCGTTGGAAATCAAAACAACTTATACCAACTAATCACATGCGCTTCTCTCATCTCCTTCAAACCCCTCATATTTCCTTTCATCTGTCATACACATTGTTTTTATCAATCACAATCAGATTAAAATGTATGGTTAGGTTTAGGTATGGGGTTTAGGTCAGGGGTTCAAATAACAAAATATATCACAAATGCACGTTCTGAACCCGGAAGTTTAGCTTTCTTCTGTAGAACACAAAAGGGCTTTTTATAGTGCTATCATGGTTAGGTTTAGGGTCTGCGTAAAGTATTACACTTCTTTGTAAGATTTACCTTTTGCAGTACAAGTAATACGTTTTCACACAAACAATTTGTATACAATTTCTAACAAATTCACCATCTCGTACTATTCTTATGAGTTCTCATGAGATCATGTTGGTTTCATCCTTACACAGCCCTAAACCTTCCTTCTATAGTTGATGATTTCAAAGCCAAGAACAGAGTGTCAACAAAAGGTGGCACCTTAATGACCTAAAATAATAGACCTTAAAGAAAAAAGGCAGTGGGTCATGATTTCTAATTCCAAACCAGCCTCACTGTTACTCTTATTCGGAGTAAAGATTTTTAGAAATTCTTCTAAAAATCTTTCTTTGTGTTCTGCAGAATAAGGAAAGTCATTTTCCCCTGCCTGATTTAAATCATAGGGAGTTGTCCCTGCTGGTTAAGATGGTAAGTGATCAGCTCAGGTCAAGTCCACTCTGGCATGAACGATGTTGTGAGACTGTTTGTGTGCTAAAAAAGCTCAGCACCTCTCTGACAAGATTGATCACCCTGAGGACAATATAAATGTCCTGCCATCTGAGAAGAAGGGACCCATCTGCATCAAACTATCTGTAATTCAAGTCCAATCTGGCTAAAAGGGAGTCCTTGAGCACAATGCTCAGAAAAGTATGATTTACCAGTGATTCAGTCCTGGGAGGACCATTTCGTTCTTCAATAAATACTTAACGTTAACAAATATGGGAAACCTATATTTCCATTTGCAAGCATTGTCTGTTGACAGTTGAGCGTGAAATTTATTTGTACGCCTACTCCAAATAACACTTAAATGGTTGTTTTTGTTCTCCGTCTGAATTGCTCATTTAGATTTTTAGTTTTTACATTGTGTCTCGGGACCAGGGGCCGAATGCATAAAGCCGCTTAGAGTAAAATTTTGTCAAAATTCTAAGAATGACTTATTTTGCTCTTATTCCTAGAATTAAGAACAAGTGTGATTCATAAAGGTTCATAAGTATTAAGACTTGGTCAGCTCCTAAATTATTTAAGATTGCTGGAGAGGTATCCTAACCTAGTTTCAGGGATGTGTGCAGACATTTTGGGGGGCAGGGGCTCAAGTGGAAAAAAGAACACTTCTAATAATTATATATTTAAAAAAAATGTTTTGCTGCTGCCTGCCTGTCTGCCTGTGTGTGTGTCTGATGTGCCGATGTGTGCTGCTCTGCATACACACACACACACACACACACACACACACACACACACATATATATATATATAAATATATAAAAGCACCCCAGAAAACAGGACACTTTCTCTCTAGGAAGAAAAAGGGCAGGTGCTCAGGCCCCCTTTGATGTCTATGTGTGCACGTGCCCGCCTAGTTAAGAGGAGCTCGATGGCTTTTATTTTAAAACCCCGCACTCTCCAACAAAGAGCGTGTTTTAGACATACTTGATCATGGAATTTGGGCAAATATGATTCCATATGAAATCCATCAACATTTATTTTTGAACTGCATCATATTTTTTTCATTTAATAAATACATTGAAACCCGTTGTTGTGAATTAAGCATTTAAAACATTTGATGGGCCTAAATAACTAATCAGCAGGGATTCAACAACTAATCAATACAATCTAAATATCACTTAAATTATAAAAATCAATGATGAAAATTAATACATTTGAAAAATAACAGAGCTGCATCCGAAAAGAACCAAACCCAAGCACTTTATATAAAATGTCAAATGTGGCAAATGTGTCTAGATTATTTTTGCAGTTATGCACTTCAGATATGTTTAAGCCCTGCTAAATAACTTTTATTGATTTATTCTTATTTATAAATATTATAAACTCCATTTATATTTGGTAAAACAACTAGTCCAAAACATGAAAAAAGAGACCATTATTAAAATACTTATATGTTGAACGTCAAATTTACCTCTAAATTGAACCTGAAATCTTACATATAACAGTTATGAGTTTATAACAAAGACTTTGTTTTATTGTCTTTAAATTGAGTTTTTAAATTGAAATCACATTCAATATATACTGTACATGAAAATACATTCATTATATTAAATACTGATAAATAATGTGAAAAGTATATGCAATTAATATTGCAATTTTTTTTGCATACAATGCATAGTACACACATTTACATTTGCACAGTGTTTGAGGACAACGTTCGGCAAGATTTACAATAATGTTTAAAAATACATTAAATAAAAAATTGCTTTTTCATTTGATTAATCAAATAATTAATGTATGGTATTAAATCATGAATGAATGAGTGATGTCATACCACTCTGACATAATACCTTTGCAGACTCACTTTTGGCTGATTCAGGGTTTCGTGAGTTTACACTACACGATTTTAGGCCCGATTTTCACTTGCTGACCGTTTTGTGGAGATCGAAGGCAAAAGCCGTCAAAATCCTGCAGATCACTGATTGGTCAGGGAGAACTGTCACTACCAGCATCACTGGATTCCCGACACGTGACATCAACCCGCTAGTTTTAAAGTTAGTAACAGCGATAGAAGTATCATTTGTTCATGCAACTTTTGAATTGTGAAAAAGAAATGGCTGTGCGCTAAACCACAACGTGGTCAATAAACGAGGTGCAGACGGTCCACTCGTTAGCGATGAGCGAAACGATAAAGTCTCTCAGGAAGTGTCTCCGCTGTTGGACACACACGGCTACCACCAACAGTGTAGGGAAAAGTTAAAAAAAATGATTAATTGACTACAGAAACATCAAGGAAAAGTGGAAGTGGTTCGACCAAATGGACGCTATCTAGACCAGCGAACAATGAGAGGGAGAGTGCCCTGGACGCAGCAATGATGGAGGATGGTACATTTTGTTACGTTAACACTGTATTCTGCTTGAAAGCTTCACTTTATTTAGTTGACCAGCTACTGGAAGCTTGCTTCTAAAACAACCAGACCAATTTAACGGTTACACTTGTGTAAAAAAAAATCACCATGCAACAACTGATTTATGCAGCACAATGAGCTAACAGCTAGCGGTTGTTATTGTTTAAGATGATGTCACGGCAGAAGAGGCGGCGCAACTATGACTATCAGCCTATAATCCCACCCACGTTGATGCAGCACTAAACTGCAGTGGAAATGCAAGCTCAGAAAAGTAAAGCGAGTTGAGTTGAGTCGATTCAAACCGTAACGTGCAGTGGAAAATTGCCATAAGTGTACAATAATGAAAACACCCTCATGATTCAGGTGATACTTTTTATTAAAAGTCAAAGTCAACATTATAATATTTTAATATTATATTATTAAAATATATAGAATATATTGTTGAGGCCAGGGGCGGACTGGCCATCGGGAGAACCGAGAACTGAAGATTTTTTGGTAATATGGGCCCAGATACACAGAAATCTCTGAAAGAGATTTGGACAATATTTGAAAGACCCCATGAAATGGCTTGATGAGCATTGATGATCAGTTTTCTTTCTTATTTTGATAAAGAGGTGGGACATTTGTAACACCTAGTCCTCCCTACAGTACAGATCCCACTACATGATTGGGAAAAGACAGAAATCTCCAAAACTTCCATTTTTAAATGTATGGGTTTTTTTTTTAAATCCCCTTATTACCCAAATGCATACACTGTAGCATATGAACTGCATGCTCATTACTAGAAGTATAAAGTACATGTTTTTATGCACCGTGTCAACAGGTGGGTGAACAACAACAGAATACAAGAATCTTGAGGCACAATTTCCAAAGATTTCATTCCATTTAACTTGACACTGTGTCTTAAAAATGTGTCATTTATGATGCTGATTACCAGTGAGATGCTCCAAATGCATCTGAGGCACGCACATAAAGCGACAATTACATAGATCTTACATAGAGCAACAATTAAAATTAGCACAGATGGAGCACTAGAACATGTCCTGTCTGTTAGAACTGGACACATCGAAGAACTCAATGCAAAACAGATGGCTGTCAACTGTAGGGTTTTTCAATGATATGGTAATAAAACAAACAATATATTGAGTTCTTAATCCACTATATGTATTGTCTAATCAAGGCTTTATTCATCTGCCACAGTAATGCAATTTATTTCAAGCTGAATTTCAATCTGTATCAGATATTTGTTATAGGCCCTACATATTATATTTAGAAATATTTGAATTATTAGGCATTATTTAAATGAATTATATTTATTTGGGTGCCTTTCGCAGCAAATAATGATGTATGCGATTAATCATGATTAATTAATCTGCATGTCATGTAATTAATTCGATTAAAATTTGTAATCGATTGACAGCCGTGAAAAACATAGTATAAATCATACTGATCAAACTTATAAAAACAGAACTTATTTTCCACCAATGGTACAAAGTAGCAGTTTCAGACCTGTTTTAATGCTTCTTAACTTCTTAATTAAAAAAAGATTGTTAATGAGGAAGCAAGGCTGTGCACTCATAAGATCAAGAGCATGCCTTTATCGCCATCCAAGAGGGTGTTTTAGCATGCATGAGTAAGCAGTCAGAGAATATGATTGTTAATGCTTACACTCTCATTGAGGCAAAAAGACCACTCACACTCACACGCAGCGCGCTGGTGCGGCTATCCTTGAGGACTCTCCTTGCACATAATAATTTTTATTCTGTACGAACTATAGATTATATCCCCTAACCTTACCCCTAATCCTAACCCTCACCAAAAAAAACTTTTACATTTAAAAAAAATAAAAAAATAATAATTATTATTTAGTATATTTAAGCTATTTAAATGATGGGTACACTAGAAATGTCCTCATATATTACATTTATAGCATAATACCCTTACCAGTTTGTAACCTAAAAAAAGTCCTCGTAAACCCCACACACCCACACGTCCAACATTAAAAATGTTCCCTTCCTTGGATTTTTTTCTTTTCTTTAATTAAATGAAAACTATGGAATCTTGACGTATGTAGTGAATGACTCAAATATGCAGTACACAAACGTAAACTTGGCTTATTAAAGTAAAATCACTTGTCCCACCTCTCCACTTTTTTATTTTAGTTAAACTGAAGCAAATTATTATTTATATCCATGTTCAAATCTGGTTGCTATTATATTTAAACTACAACTACAAATACAAAAATGCATGCAAATAAATACTGTTAAAATCAAAATGTTTGTCCAATATCTAAGCAAAAGACAAAATCACACTAGACCATTTTAAATACAAAACCTAAATTGATATATAATAAATGATAATTAGGTTAAGTTATTTGACTTATCTGATATATATATATATATATATATAAATTTTATTTTTTATTATTCTGTATTTGAGCCATAAACTGCACAGAACCCAGTATCAAGACCCAATAGCTTAATTAAAACAAATTAATAAAATAAAAAAAGCCAATTTTAAGGAAGCTTTAGACCAACCAGAATTACTTCAACAGGAAAGGGTCATTACTGGAGGCAAAACAAACTGCATTACACACCAGGATTCCACCTCAGCCCCTGCTCTGTGACGAAGAGGAAATCCTATGCTGAGAGATCCAGACTTCCTCTCATCCCTGTCCTGTTCTCCTCAGTCCTCCTCGTCATCTCGCTCGCTCTCTCTCTCTCTCTCTCTGCACGTTGCCTATAAGACCCCACCCACTTTTCTCTCCACCCAAACTGAAATGCACTTATCTCAGCAGAGCAAAAGCAGCCAACGCCCAAACAGGCCCGTCGCTTGTGTCACCGGGGCAACGCTCCTCTCCATCTGATGAGAATTCTCCAGGCAGTGCTGATGGATACAGGATACAATACCTCGGTGAGGCCTTTATGCACTGTCGAGAGCACATGTGATAGGGTGAGGAGCTTGGGAGCTTCTACACTACCTTTTTTTGTCTTACTATCTAGACATAAACAGCCAGAGGAAGCCCTCATCTCAAAAATCTCTTTCTTGTTAGAACAATGCTGCACAACATGGGCCATAAACAACCCCTTCCCAGCTCCACCCCATCACTTCTAAACAGACTGTGGTGCATGTGATCTGAGGTGCCATGTTTCTTGATTTCAAGCTTTGTCTTCATTCCATATGAAGGACTATCCAGGTCATATGCCTGAAAGCTGTGTCTGCAGTTCAGCAGAACTCAAGATCTTGCTTTGTTTAATTCAAGAATCTAACTGTGAAGATCAGACCAGCGAGGAGACTGACTGCAGGATTTGCTCAATCAGATTAGTGTCCCATTGATTAAACCTGTGAATTTGTCCCAGTTCCCTTTCACAGTAAATCACTTCACTGTAATCTAAATGACAGGAGGTGACAAACTATCATTCATTTTGACAGTTCATTTGACAGTTTTGCAACTAGAATAGAATATGGGCCAATTCTGTGGATACAACATTAGCAACACCCTGTATCCTAAACTACACTATCATTTCAGATTCAACCAGGAAAAACAGTTGTCAAAGAATATACTGTGGGTCCAAAATTCTAAGACCACATTAACAAATCAATGATTTAAAATTTTATGTAAACCTGAGAACAGACAGAAAGTTTTTTTTTTCTTTTTCTGATTAGATCCCTAATTAGATAAAGATGTATGACATTAACCATGTCAACTTTCTACAAAATCAGATTTCCTTGCTGCCACTGAATCACACAAGATACTCTTTGAAACATTCTTAAATCATCTGGGATAAACATGGATCATAATTCTGAATAAGCTTGCCAGCTTGAGTACATGCTGTCATTAAATTAATTGTAAAAATGTTAAGAAATTCATAGAATATCATGTAAATGTTTAATTTGAACTCAAATTCTCAAATTGTAATATAAGTTGTATTTAAACCTTTGTATTAAATATGCAAAATGCTAAATTATTTTACTAGCCCTCTCAGGCTTTTAGATCCCACTTTAGATTGTTAATGTCTAGGAAAGTGATCATATTATGATCCATATTTTATTACAGTATAACTTCTACAACAATAACCCTTTGCTCCATATGGATCCTAAATAACAACATTCAGACCTATCACTTGTGTTAAAAGAATAGTTCACCCAAAAATTAAAATTCTCTAATTTACCCTCATGCCATCCCAGATGTGTATGACTTTCTTTCATCTGCAGAACGCAAATGAAGATTTTTAGTAGAATATCTTAGCTCTGTAGGTCCATACAATACAAGTGAATATGCATCTTGGATATGCTTGATCCAAGATGGCGGCGCAGTAGCACGCAGCGGCCACTCCGGATCCACAATGGTGCTATTTTTGTTAAAAAAGCCCGACTTTTGCAACACATGGACATCGGAGCAACCGGTGTTCGTGTCTACCATCGCCAGACACTACTGAAATATAAGACTCATGCAAAAACCAAGCTGCATGATGACCTGCAGGAGGCGCTACGCGTACTCGGCTTGCTCGCGGAGACCAGGCCTCCAGGCCGCGGCGTCGCCTGATGCCGGTGGCCGGGGAGAGGACGTCGTAAGCGGTGTGCGAGAAAGCGAAGCGGAAAGAGGGCGGGGTCCATGCTAGGCTAAAAACAAACCCTAGCCGGCCGGCTCTCCGCCTATCCTGCTCTCAAATGTTTGCTCCTGGACAATAAACTGGACTATATCCGACTCCAGCAGGCTACACAGCGTGAGTTTAGAGACTGCTGCGTCTTTGTTTTCACGGAGACGTGGCTCAGCGACAGAGTTCGGATGCCGCCATTCAGCTAGACGGGCTCGCCTCGTTGCGTGCCGACAGAAATACAGCTCTCTGCGGTAAGACTCGCGGTGGTGGCTTGTGTGTTTACATCAACACGGAATGGTGCAAGAACTCTATGCTAGTCTCTAGTTACTGTTCATCGCTGTTGGAGCTTGTGACTGTTAGATGCAGACCTTTTTATCTACCACGGAATTCACCACTGTTTGCATAACCGAGTTTACATTCCCCCAGCGCTAACGCTAAGGAAGCTCTGTGAACTGTATGGGGCTATGAGCTGAACTGCAGAACGCTCACCCCGACGGACTGTTTATTGTCGCCGGAGATTTCAACCATGCAAATCTCAAGACAGCGCTCCCTAAATTTCATCAGTATGTGGACTTTGCAACGAGAGGGCTGAACGCGCTTGATCTTGTTTACACAAACATCCCAGGCGCTGCATCGGGCGGAGCCCCGCCCACACCTCGGCTACGCAGACCACATCTCTGTTATGTTAATTCCAGCATACAGACCGCTCGTCAGACACACAAAACCGCTTCAGAAGCAGGTGAAAACCTGGCCAGCAGGAGCCATCTCTGCTCTTCAGGACTGTTTTGAGTGTACTGACTGGCACATGTTCAGGGAGGCTGCAACATATGGCGATTCTACCAACTTGGAGGAATACACAGCATCAGTGACCAGCTACATCAGCAAGTGCATTGATGATGTCACTTTCTCCAAGACCATCACCACACGCTCCAACCAGAAGCCGTGGATGACTACGGAGATGCGCACGCTGCTGAGGTCCCGAGACTCCGCCTTCAGAGCAGGTGATAAGGCAGCCCTAAGAACAGCTAGGGCCAAACTGTCACGGGCAATCAGAGAGGCAAAGCGCGCACACGCCCAGAGAATCCACAGTCACTTCCAGGACAGCGGTGACACGCGGCGCATGTGGCAGGGCATCCAGGCCATCACCAACTACAGGACAACATCAGTTGCCTGTGACAAAGATGCCTCCCTTCCAGATGCGCTGAACGACTTCTACGCTCGGTTTGAAGTGCAGAACGACGTGATGGCGAGGAAGTCCACCTCTCCTCCCAACGACCAGTTGCTCTGTCTTACCACAGCAGATGTGAGGAAAACTCTACGTAGAGTCAACCCACGGAAGGCTGCTGGACCAGACAACATTCCTGGCAGAGTGCTCAGAGGATGTGCAGACCAGCTAGCAGATGTTCTTACCGACATCTTCAACATCTCTCTGAGCAGCGCCGTCGTTCCAACGTGCTTCAAGGCCACCACCATCATCCCCATGCCAAAGAATTCTTCAGTGTCCTGCCTCAACGACTACCGTCCCGTCGCACTTACACCCATCATCATGAAGTGCTTCGAGAGGCTCGTCATGAGGCAGATTAAGACCCAGCTGCCCCCTCACTAGACCCACTGCAGTTTGCGTGATCGTTCAAACCGTTCAACGGACGATGCCATCACCACAACCCTCCATCTGGCCCTCACCCACCTAGACAATAAGGACTCATACGTTCGAATGCTGTTCATAGATTTCAGCTCAGCATTCAACACAATCATTCCCCAGCACCTGATTGGAAAGCTGAACCTGCTGGGCCTGGACACCTCCCTCTGCAACTGGATCCTGGACTTCCTGACTGGGAGACTTCAGTCAGTCCGGATCGGGAACAGCATCTCCACCACCACCACACTGAGCACTGGGGCCCCCCAGGGCTGTGTGCTCAGTCCACTGCTGTTCACTCTGCTGACTCACGACTGTGCAGCAATGCACAGCTCGAATCACACCATCAAGTTCACCGATGACACAACCGTGGTGGGTCTCATCAGCAAGAACGATGAGTCAGCATACAGAGAGGAGGTGCAGCGGCTGACGAACTGGTGTAGAGCCAACAACCTGTCCCTGAATGTCGACAAAACAAAAGAGATGGTTGTTGACTTTAGGAGAGCACAAGGTGAACACACTCCGCTGAACATCGACGGCTCCTCTGTGGAGATAGTCAAAAGCACCAAATTCCTTGGTGTTCACTTGGCGGAGAACCTCACCTGGCCCCTCAACACCAGCTCTATCACCAAGAAAGCCCAGCAGCGTCTCTACTTTCTTCGAAGGCTGAGGAAAGCACATCTCCCAACCCCCATCCTCACTACATTCTATAGAGGGACTATTGAGAGCATCCTGAGCAGCTGCATCACTGCCTGGTTTGGGACTTGCACCGTTTCGGACTGCAAAGCCCTGCAGAGGATAGTGAGGACAGCTGAGAAGATCATTGGGGTCTCTCTTACCTCCATCAAAGACATTTACAAAAAACACTGTATCCGCAAAGCAACCAGCATTGTGGACGACCCCACACACCCCTCACACAAACTCTTTACCCTCCTCCCGTCTGGCAAGAGGTAACGAAGCATTCGGGCCCTCACGGCCAGACTGTGTAACAGCTTCTTCCCCCAAGCCATCAGACTCCTCAATACTCAGAGACTGGTTTGACACACACGTGTCCTGATTTGCACTTTAATTACTGTCACTTTATAACTGTCTGCTACCTCAATAACTGCTAAGTGTTCTATGCACAATCTCATAGTATGTTATGTTTACATTTTTAGAAACTGTCATCTTTTTGCACTACTGAGTACTGGTCGACGCTGCACTGTCTATTGTCCTGTTCATTGTCAGAAATTTGTTGTACTGTCCCGTACTTTTTGCACATGTTTGCACGTGCACTTTATATAGGTATATATAGATTTTTTATATAGGTATTTTATTTCGTTGTGTTGTCTCATGTGGTCCTGTGTTAGTCCTTTGTTGTTTTTATGTAGCACCATGGTCCTGGAGGAACGTTGTCTCGTTTTGCTGTGTACTGTACTAACTGTATATGGTTGAAACGACAATAAAAACCACTTGACTTGACACTTGACTTGAATGGTGGTCAAATCTCTGAAGCGCTAAAAAGCACACAAAGGCAGCATAAAAGTAATCCAAACGTGTTAAATCTATATTTTGCAAGACGATATAGCCTAATAGGTGTGGGTGGGAAACAGATCAATATTTGTCATGTGTGTATATATATATATATATATATATATATATACACACACACACACAGTATCTAACAAAAGTGAGTACACCCTTCACATTTTTGTAAATATTTGATTATATCTTTTCATGTGACAACACTGAAGAAATGACACTTTGATACAATGTAAAATAGTGAGTGTACAGCTTGTATAACAGTGTAAATTTGCCGTCCCCAAAAAATAACTCCACACACAGCCATTAATGTCTAAACCGCTGGCAACAAACGTGAGCACACCCCTAATTGAAAATCCAAATTGGGCCCAAAGTGTCAATATTTTGTGTGGCCACCATTATTTTCCAGCACTACTTTAACCCTCTTGGGGATGGAGTTCACCAGAGCTTCACAGTTTGCCACTGGAGTCCTCTTCCACTCCTCCATGACAACATCACGGAGCTGGTGGATGTTAGAGACCTTGTGCTCCTCCACCTTCCATTTGAGGATGCCCCACAGATACTCAATAGGGTTTAGGTCTGGAGACATGCTTGGCCAATCAATCACCTTCACCCTCAGCTTCACCCTCACCTTCACCCTCAGAGGGGATCATGCTCTGCTTCAGTATGTCACAGTACATGTTGACATTCATGGTTCCCTCAATGAACTGTAGCTCCCCGTTGCCGGCATCACTAATGTAGCCCCAGACCATGACACTCCCACCACCATGCATGACTGTATGCAAGACACACTTGTCTTTGTACTCCTCACCTGGTTTCCGCCACACACACTTGACACCATCTGAACCAAATAAGTTTATCTTGGTCTCATCAGACCACAGGACATGGTTCCAGTAATCTATGTCCTTAGTCTGCTTGTCTTCAGCAAACTGTTTGCGGGCTTTCTTGTGCATCATCTTTAGAAGAGGCGTCCTTCTGGGATGACATGCAGACCAATTTGATGCAGTGTGCGGCGTATGGTCTGAGCAATGTCAGGCTGACCCCCCACCCCTTTAACCTCTGCAGCAATGCTGGCAGCATTCATACGTCTATTTCCCAAAGACAACCTCTGGATATGACGCTGAGCACGTGCACTCAACTTTGGTCGACCATGGCGAGGCCTGTTCTGAGTGGAACATGTCCTGTTAAACCGCTGTATGGTCTTGGCCACCGTGCTGCAGCTCAGTGTCAGGGTCTTGGCAATCTTCTTATAGCCTAGGCCATCTTTATGTAGAGCAACAATTATTTTTTTCAGATCCTCAAAGAGTTCTTTGCCATGATGTGCCATGTTGAACTTCCAGTGACCAGGTGTGAGAGCGATGACACCAAACTTAACACACCTGCTCCCCATTCTGAGACTGAGACACTGAGCACCGGGGAGGGAAAATGGCTAATGATTTTCACTTAGGGGTGTACTCACTTTTGTTGCCAGCGGTTTAGACATTAATGGCTGTGTGTTGAGTTATTTTGAGGGAACAGCAAATTTACACTGTTATACAAGCTGTACACTCACTATTTTACATTGTGCCATTTCTTCAGTGTTGTCACATGAAAAGATATAATCAAATATTTACAAAAATGTGAGGGGTGTACTCACTGTTGTGAGATATTGTATATATAAACCTTTACTTTAACATGCATTCTTCTTTTGTTTTTTGGCAATTCACATTATTTGTGCATATCACCACCTACTGGTCGGGGCTGGCCAAAGGTGGATATTTCTTGTTAAAAAGAACTTACTATAATTAAATATTGATCTTTTTCTCACCCACACTTATTAGATCACATCAAAAACATTGATTTAACCACTGAAGTTGTATGGATTACTTGTATGATGCCTTTATGAGCTTTTTTGAGCTTCAAAGTTTTAGCAACCATTTACTTGCATTGTATGGACCTACTGAGCTGAGACATTTTTAAATAAAAATCTTAATTTGAGTTCTGCTGAAGAAAGAATGCCCAACACAAAATTCCAACACATCTGGAATGGCATGAGGGTGCGTAAATTATGAGAGTGTTTTCATTTTTGGGTGAACTATTCTTTAAGTTGTGTTATTTTGCAATGACATTGATCTTCCATGCAAATCCGATCTAAATCAAATAGCAGGAAAGAGAGGTCATCTGCTCTTTAATTGCATTTGTAATATCAAACAGATGTTTAGTCAATAACACAAGTTATTGACTAAACATCTGTTTGATATTACAAATGCAATTAAAGAGCAGATGACCTCCATCACTACATACCTTTTTCATTTTGTTGCCTGATCTTCACTATCATTGGAGAATATGAAATAAATACACATCAATATTCAGCTACAGGTGAAAATACCAGGTGTTCAATGCCAGCAGGGAACATGCCATAAGGAATCTCTGGATCTCTAGCATCTTACTTTATGCTCCTTACATCGTACATTCTTTAATATGATGATGAGAAAGACACTGCATAATCAATGCAGTCAAATCAGTGTCATCAGAGGAAATATAACAGCAAAGAGCTCATTTGTGTGCAGAGTCAATCATTTGATTAATATTTCCACAAATATGTATCAAAGCTGATGGTATTTGTTAAACACTGGTAATCTAATTTAATTAGTCACCTAATGATGACTGATTACATGCCTTGAATTATAGAGTTTAATACACAAACATTTCACAATTACTGCAACATATAAAATACATCTGGATTTATGGATATGAGAAGATACCCTGTAAACCCAATGTTCAAAATAATTAATTGTATGAGTTGGTAAAAAGGTAATCATTTAAATCAGTTCAAATAAATTAATCTTGATGAGTAGGCCTATTTAGAGCTTTCTCTTTTCTTTTGAGATCAAGAAACTGACACCTTTTAAATACCTGAACGGTTTAATTGCTTTGAGTTTAATTAAAAAAAGATTGGGCAGGGAATTTCTTGTTCCCAGCATGCTTTGCATGGGACTCGATAGGAAAAGTAGTGTTATTTTATGTGTTTTTGCAACATGAATGCAAAGGGGGAAACTTGTTAGTGTTTAATGTTTTGTTATGTTGTAGTTTCTGGGGTTACCAATTTTAAGTTAAGTGCCATCAAAATGTATGAGTTAGCTTACTCAATTTTTCAAGTTAACAACAATCAGCATGCATGAGTAGTACAAAATCAAAACCTGACAGTTCCACTTACTTATATTTGGAATTTATTATCTTAAAACATTTGATGTAACTGATTACCTCAAATATTTTGAGTTCTGCTAACTTATTCAGGTTTACAGTGTATATGGTTTGATAAACTAATAAAATAATCTATATCACTCATAGACATACATCCATATTTTATATATAGGCCTATATAAATAATTACCCTTTATAAATATTTTATTTTTTATATGGCAAACGACATCACATTTAATCAACTAAGCCTAATAAAATCAATTAATATAAAAATAACTTTTTCGAAATAAAATATATATATCTTCTAATGAAGTATTCCAATAAGGTATTCCTTCAAGGAAAAAGCAGTTTCCGGTTGCTTTTGACAGGAAAACACAAAAGCAGCAGGAACATGCCGGTGTATGAGCGGAAGCAATGGGACTGTTGCTGTTTTAGTCTCTAATTGTTTTTTTGGTTTTTTTTTTATACCCTGTTTGTTTGTTTGTGTTATTTTGTGACACTGGTGGGGCACAAGTACCAGATTCACTAATAAATACAAGACCAATAATAAACTGCACAACACTTATAGCCTATGTGAAATATTAAGGAATAAAAATCGAAATCAAGGTGTAGCCAAACATTATTACATGCCCACGTCTAGAGACCCGACACGTATATCTATCACAAATGTATCAACATAATGCCCAGATAGTGTCAAATTTTCAAAACATTTTCAAGACAATTAAAAAAAAAAACAAACAAAAAAAAACACATTTAAAAAAATATTTTTGTTACACTATTCAGAAGAGAACGGTTTCATTACTGGTTGATTAATGTATAAGAACAGTCAAAAGACAGACCTGTAAAGCAGATTCTTCACAAGTTCTGAACATATTTTTGAAGGTTATTGCCACATGGCCCAACCAAAAGCACTCAGGCAAATGTTATTTCCTTGTTTGACTTTTTAAATCGCTATTCTACATTTTTTCAAATTAAGATACAATTTCAAGTTCCCTTCTAGTGGTAGTGAGGTTCTTGTGTGCATAAGACACATTTTAGATTATGCTTTGCATCTGTAGGCTACGTTTGATATGAACACTTATGATAAATTACTTAAAATGTTTACAAAAAATTCACACTCAACATGAACACAATCCCTGACTTTTAAACCATGAATGAATGTAAACAATTCGAGCATTTCTATACTTGACAAAATTTTCATCCCACGCATCCCCTGCCAGCCATATGATGGAGGAAAATAACATCACGCGCATGCCTACCTGTTATGCTAAACCTGCTGTTTGTTCTGTCCTCCACGTCCCAAGATGCAGAAATTTTAAAGGTCCTCTCAAGAACATCGCCTATTTTATACGTACATTTGCTCGTGCCACATTAACCGTGTCTCAAACCCCGGTTTGCTGCATACCAAGGCGGCATATTTGGCCGTCGTTGGTACTTTCGAGTCACCTGATTTAAAACGCGTCGATGATGCCCTACGCCGTCAACGGATTGGGACGCGGCCATTGTGGAGGACATGCGCGTTAGAAGCAGCTTTTACATTAGATAGCGAAGCAATGAGCGAAATAAAAGGTAAAACAACTGTACTCCAGACTGGACAGTAAACACGTCTCCTCATGCTGACCCCCGGACACACACATAAGCGTTATCCACCCTCAGTCTTTAAATGTATGAGATAAATAAATTTTACATAAGCTGTTATATTAATTTCAAAAATCTAAGATTTAAGGAACCTGAGACATAAGCAACTGAAAATAATCTATACACATTGGTTTATTGATTCTGTCACATTACTAACTGATAGGGCTGTTACATAATGTAACCACCAGAGCTTTCTTTCTAGAGGGCGTCAAACCTCTTATTGCGTTATCATACGTATACAGTAGACTAGTATTCTACTACACTAATAATAATAATAAATACTATTATTAAAAATAATTTAAGTTTGACGCATTTCAATTTCATAATAAAATTTCATAATACTGATGAATAATCTTTAACAAAAATAATAATTATAATACAAATTTTTAGTTTGACGCATTTCAATTTCATAACAAAATTCAAGATTAGTAATATTTAATAATAATAAAACTTTTAATTATAATCATTATTAATTCAATTGTTAAATTCATTTGGATGGATTTTTGTTATGAAATTGAAATGCATATATTTTAATAATAGGCAAAATATTTTTGAATATATAATATATTTAGTTTTATAAAAATATAAAAACTTTTCCATTATTCCAAAATCAATTTCCCCACCGTTACAATATGAACAGCCGACTAAAGACTGCACAACGCTCTTAAATCACATGGCCATTTATCACAACGTTTGAAGCCAATCCGGGTCAGAGGCATCAGCATGGACACTGGGGATGTAGGCCTACTTGCATCTCTGGTAGGGAATGAGTTATTGTTTTTAAAGTGTCAGCAAAAACACAGCACGTTACATTTGTGTGGCTGTCAAAATAGCTGCTTTATTGAAGCGATGTACATGTGACGATTTTCCTTTAACCTTGTTGATTCCCTCGTTAGCATGCATGCTAACAAGCGTGTTAGGTGCGTGTGGTAAAACACAAACAAAACAGGGATATCAAGTCATATCCGTAATAACCACATATATCTATATTCCTTTGAAATTGAAATGCATTGAATGTGGTTCAGGAGTCAAGGCGTAGCTGAGTCATTAATGTTGTACCAGCTGTGAACTTTAAATAATGCGGTCTTTTGAAGAACGAATAGGTTTCGAACGTAATATTAGATTTGATGGAGGGCTGAAATGTTTTTATGTAACATTGGTCATAATATTTCTTTTTTATATATATGAACAGGGGGTTGAGGGAGCAACGGCTGCTGCGCACGCGCTTTCTCTCCAAGCTGAGGCATATGGAAATGATGTGAGTGGGTATATTTGGAAATTAATACGTGGATCCATATGGTACTTTTGATTTGCTTAAAAGAAAATGGGAACAGAAGAGAATGTGAATTCAGATTTTCAGTGTCATCACTAACCTTCTCAAATTTGTCTCTTCCAGGCTCAGGTGGAGGTAATGTGGGCAATGAAAGCCTACAATCATGCAGAAGTTTACTTTAATGTGAGTGATGGAATTGTCCAAATCTGTCATGTTACGTGATCACTTGAATGTCCAGCTTCACTAAACATTTATTTTTCCATTCTACAGCTCATTTCCTCAGTTGATCCAAAATTTCTAAAACTAACGAAATCAGATGATCAGATCTATACTAAATTCAGGGATGCATTTCCTGACATTAATATTAAAGTTCTGGATCCAGAGCTGCTGAAATCTGCAAAGGCTAAAGAGGTTTGTAAATGTAGTCTTATATTTGTCATGTGTTTCTCATGGAGAATCAGTTGACTTAAAATGATATATATATTTTTTTGCAGGAATGGAGGCCTTTTTGCAACCAGTTTGATGGTGTTGTAGATGACTTCAACTTCGGCACATTGTTACGTATCGATTGTCAAAAGGACTACACGGAGGAGAACACAATATTTGGTATGTGACGCCAATGTCTGTACAGTTCGATGTTGCTTACATCACTTGACCAGCTTATGAATGAAATAATACATATCAGAAGGAAATGTTCTGAGAAAATATAAAAATACAGTGTTGCTGTAAGCACTTTTTTAAATTGCCTATATATCTAAAGCTGCCAGTTGCCTTCAAGTTTTTATGTCAAAATATATATATTTTTTCAGCTACCAGAATCCAGTTTTATGCCATTGAGATTGCAAGAAACAGGGAAGGCTGCAATGACGTCGTCCACAATACCAACTCGAATGCAAAACAACAGAAGAAAGATCAGAGTTAGTCGTGCCAACATATTGAAAGTTGCCTTCTTTGTGTAGTAACCTCACTTACACAATTTTGTGTAAAACCTCACTCATTTTGACAGTGAAAGAAATATCTTAACAAATGTCTAGAAATAGTGTACTTTGGAACAATAACTGTTAAATGTTCTTGAGTAAATGTGTGTAAAAGTTGTTTTTCTCATTTGTACTGAAATAATTGTCAAGAACATAGTGGACAGTTCAGTTTTGGTTTTGTAATAAATATTCACTTTTCCTTGAAAATGTTGATTTAATATAGTTCCCTTGTGTAACTTTAAAGCCAACATGAAATCAATATTGACCCCAATTCTTGTTTCTCCAGTGAAAAATTAATCGGTGCAAATTATTCTAAAAAAAAAAAAAACAAATGTTTGCCTAGGATATCTTTTATCAAAATGTTACAACTTGCTTGGAAATCCCTTCGTTTTCAACCCCTCCCCAAACACATTTCATATAGCAACCACTTTCTGAAGGATAAAATGATACCTTGTTTCTTGTTGAATTTCCTATATGACTCAGAAATACATGATACATAAGTAAAATGGGATGTGAACACCGTTCACTGAGAACTGCCAATCACAAAATGTGCACATACTAGTAGAAACCAATGATATTTATTTTGCAGTCACAATGCTTACACTATATGTAGCATACATCCAAACAAACAATTCAACCAGCTATCTTATCACTCAATGGACCCAACAGTCGCCATAAAACACATTCACATCAGGGAACCAAGAGAAAGAAAAGAACTCAAGTGAACATCCATGAGTGTTGGACGTGGTTAAGAGATGAGCTAGTTCTTTACAAACAGTTAGCAACATGTTGATTTGCACAAGTTGCTAATATATTCAGTTCTGTTACTGTATTCAATCCAACCATATTCTGATGCATTATGTTTTTCTGTTATTAAAAATAAAACTGGAAACTTTCTGAGGGAGGGGGCAAGAACAGAAAAAAGGGAGAGGTTAAAGCTAGAGACAACTGTCAAGAGTGATCTGCTCCTGTTGTGATTCAAGTACCAAGGTCTTTTTTTAAAGGACACGGCTACATTCTAGAGGCTTCACTACCAACAATAAAGCCACAAGAGACCGGAAGTCTGTGAGGTTAAACAGCAGGGAAGTTGAAGAAAGCGCAGAGCGAGCACCTTCAACCATGACTCACTTTTTCTAATCAAATCCACAAAAGACATGATCGAACCCTTTGGGGGGGGTCTTCTCCTTTAACGGAGGTCTCGGAATGAATTATACACCAGGGCGAGGCTGTCGTTCTAGGATTGTTCCCAGTTCAGCGATGATACTAAGAACAACTCAACGATGAAGGCTGGGGGATGTCACGATGGCCCAAAGAGGGCAAGTTGGCGAATGACTGACTTCATCATACCGAAGGTTAAGGAATGTTCTGGGTTCAAAAGAAGTTCAACTCAACTAAGAGCATTAGTGCATTTTTGCAATGTTGATTTCCAAAAAATAAAAGTTGATTCGGACCTCCTTTATTTTATTTACAAAAAGCAATTATTTTTTGCAGTTTAAGTGAGGCACTTCCAATGGAAATAAATGAGGCCAGTTGAGAAATACAATACACACCAAAGACTTAAACATACATGTTAACATGATTTTAGTGTGATAAAATCACTTACTAACCTAATCTGTGTAGTCATTTCCAATATTACACGTTTGTTGTCAAGTCAACAAAACCCTGTAATCCTGGTAATTGATATAACTTTACACAGAAAAGGTTTGCAAGCAATTTTATAATGTTTATGTCTTGTGATTATACTTTTAAAATGGTGTGTATTTTACCATTTATGGACTGAGCACATTCACTTCCATAGTTAGTGCCTCACTGAAACCGCAGTTTTTTTTGTAATAAACGAGGGGTGAATCTAAATTATATTTGGTGGTAATCAACATAATGCCACAAATTCAGTCAATTAAGCTCAACTTCTATTGAACCCAGAATATTCCTTTAAATGAGGGCAATGGAGACCCTCTGGCCCCCTTATAGACATTCTACTTGAGAAAATATGATGGCCAAAGTGTATTTACAAAGTCTTTTTTGCTCCCATTTTTGTTCTATAGGTTCAAATTGAGGAAAATGTACAACATGTGATCCACCTGTGAGACCACCTTGCCCCGCCCACCCGTCAATCCCACCACTCACGCCACAATTCCACAATGTCAATCGGATATAAACGATTCTCTCCATACAGACAAACCCACACTTCAACACAGTTGCACTAGCTTAATAGACTGTAAAAAGTTTTCAATCACACTCATTATTTTTCTTAAATCGTAATCATTATAAACATTGTTGAAAATGTTATGAAAAAAATGTACACTTTTTTTTTTCCTTATGTGTTTCTATACAAGGCAGGCAAAAGCAGAGCACTATGTATACCAGCTCATCATAACCCATCCTCCCACAAACATGCTCTCAAAGACACTCACACACACACACACTTTGCCCAGATCAAATCGTCCCAGAGCGGGTCGGACGTGCTCCACACCCCAAACCCATTCCCCAGCATTACCCGCTCTCTCTTTGGACTTTGAGCCACAAATGACAAGAGAATGATCAAAGAGAATTACCTCTAGAAACTGGCTTTAAAATATGTATATATTTATAAGTGTATATATAAAAAGGGGATAAGAGGGAGAGGAAAAGGAATGAGGTGTGAGGGGATAGAGTTGGTAGTGGGGGTTTAATTTAAGGACAGGGGAGCGGGAGGTGCAGGCTTGAGAAGCAGTGGTCCCCCAGCATCCGGGCCAGGGGAGTGTGGGATTACAGGGCGGGGCCGGCCCACGTGGTTGGGGCCTGGTGCTCTATGGAATGTCAGCTCATCATTTCGTTGCTGTTTACCCCGTATGTGGAATTCTTCATGGAGTCATTGACTTCTCTTCTAAATACTGAAAGATTCTGTGTAAACCTGCAAGAAGAGATATAAATCTGAGTTTGCTGTAACAACAAAAACTAGGTTTTAACATTTTATGAAGGAAATGTAAGGTGTCGGTTCGGTGAATGTTGCATCACAATGCTAGGGTTCCCAGGGCGATGCTAGGATGTTGTGGGTGGAGCAAGTGTGTTGCTTACTGGCCCAAGTCAAAAGAGCCCACATCAATGTATGTCTGTGGGGTTTGTTTTGCATGTCTACCAGGAGAAAATAATCTGATCCCTTAGAAAATTAGGGATGTCCTGGTATCGGAATCGGGTCCAATACTGTTCTCACATACTTGTAAAAAATGCTTGACACCAAAAAAATGATATTGTCTGAAATACATCAATTGCATAAAAAATCAGCGCACAAATTAAAATTGCAATATGCTCTGGTGTGATTATTAAACTGTAAAGGCTGAGATGTAATGAAATAAATATTTAGTCTGCACGTGGTGCATGCTTCAAAGTGAATGTGTGAAACCCGCTGCCAACTCACTGAAAACACCTAATCAGAAGCATCACAGCACTCTTGTGTGTTATGTGAGAGAGAGGAGCGTGCACATTCACTCTACAGTGTGCAGAAAATACAGAATACATATTCATTTAATTAAAATCACAGCCTTTTGGAATTTAAAGGTGCTGCAAGTGATTTTTTTATGGAAAAGAATGCAAAAATTGTTCCTACTCCCTTAAAGATATTAATGAAATAAGTATCCTGAGATATCTCACCAGTCTCTGTGACAGCTGTAGACTTTTTAAACAGCAAACAAAAATGTGTCGCAGACTGCGGACATTGATGCTTTTCACCTGTCAATCATTTTGCTAGTTCTCATAGAATTGTATTAGAAGTGAATCACTGAGGATATGGTTCATAATGTTTATCAGTTTAGGGCACCATTGTGTCACTGTTGAATTTGACAGCCACAGGAACAAAAAATGTTGCTCTTTTGCTCGGATTTAGTTTGAAAATGATCTTTGGAGGGCGGGTTTTTGGAAAGAGGGGGCGTGGCTAATTAATCTGCTCATTCATGAGAAAGCTTCAGAATGTAAGAATCGCTTTCAGCACCTTTAATCATCACACTTGGCCATGAAGTGACCTGCTTTTCCAGAGGTGTGAAGCAGTCATCAAAAACATTCACACTGAAAGGGCTTCACTTATTTTACACTAATATAAAAGCTCCATTAATAATAAAAAAAAAAAGACAGAAATACAAAACTACCATATCCTTATGTAATATTCACTATAATAATAATAATACTACTAATAATACATTAATAAAAATGTTATATTTCAGTAATATCTCACAGCATTTTATCAGTTGTGCAGCACTTTATTTGACAACAATAAAATGTTTGTTTTTTTTGTATTTTGGATTGTGTTGAGGATCTGTATAACAGCCATTTTATATATATATATATATATATATATATATATATATCTCTGTTGAAAATAAAATTTAGTTTTTATTGATTAAAGTTCAATTAATTAAACCTTTTTAATTATGAAAATAATATTATTATATTTATATATAAATAAAACAGAAAACATAATTTGTGAAAAAATAAAACAGATTCCATAGTTTTTTTAAAAAAAAGAATCTTTAGTGGCTACGGTTACATGGATACTAGAAAGCAGCTTATTGCGAGAATTTGGGTTATTGAAAGAAAATAGCATTCCCGTTTGCATGTGCTAATTAAGCGTTGTACTCTTTACTCCCGTATACATGTGGCACCATCAATAAGCAGCTTTCTCCACAGCAACGTCATTTTCCTGCAATGCTTGTGTAAATGACAAACATGGCATTCGAGGAAAAATTCACTATTTTACTTTGTTGATTCGCTTTATTTCTAAATATTCTAGAGTTGTTGCCATGTTTGTTTCCTTAACCTGTTGATGCGCGCCCCCTTTTTGAGCACAAACCATGAAAATGACATACCTGAACTTAAATGATTGTATTTACTGGACCCTTTGGGGTATGGACACAGTTGTATAGTAGTATCTTTGAAAGAAGACACTTTGGGCTTTATTTACCAAGTTTCAGAATTAATATATGTTGTTTGTTTTTTAAGTTAGAGAACTATGAAGTTTATAGTAATGGAAATATTTTGTGCTGAGCATGTTTTTATAATAAATAAAAAAACAATAATAAATAAACAATAAAGAGAACAATGTTCTCAAAGCCACAAGTCTAAAGAAGTTATGTTTCAAATTTGAAGATGATTAACAAATAATGAGGTTCCTGCAAGCTTTTTTTCCCTGTAAAATCGCTGGAAACCTACAGAGTAAAATTAAGGCTCCGCCTCTCAAATTCAACACATTCTCTGAAGGCACTGCTTGGCTATTATGAATAAAACTATGCTGCATTGTTTATGAGACTCTAATATATAAGATCATATACAGTTTTACAACATGAATGCTGCTCAGATTGCATAATTTGTTGAACTATGACGAAGGGTAATTCTTTCAGGCAAGATCTCATGTAAACAGAGAATATATCAATATTTCACAGATTTATAATTTTTATGGCCAAAAAGTGCTATAGGATGCTTTTCAATGAACACTTGTCAAGGACAATTGACCCAAGTGTGGCGAACTGGATTCATCAGGCGATCGCGTTTTCATAACAAAGGTATGAAGTCCCGTTTTGATATTGCATGTTTTCATTTGTACTCCTGGCACAAATCACTAAATTGCTGTTTCTGGAGCATTGCTATCATGAAACAGAGATCGGATATCGATGTTAAACCCTTAGACCTTTGAAAAGATGTATAATATGTTAACATTAATTACATATATAGAGGGTAAATTGTATTTTAAATGTTAGCAGAGTGACATCACTCCCAAGTGCGAACAAATGCGTATCAACAGGTTAACTTACTATCGCACCTGCAGCTGAATTGCAAAGCAGTAGTGGGGGTTTCCCTCTTACATAAAACTCTGGGATTCCCCTAAAGTACCAGTGCATATACAGCTGTTAGGGACAGTTGATATAATATAAACTATACACACGAATATAAAATATGTGATTTTCCCACTGTACTACCAGAAATGTTGAATTTTTTATGCTGTTGACATGTGTTGGGCTACACCCTATGGCATTTGTTGTCCCGGTCTGTTCCACGCACACGCATGACCATTATTGTGTTTTTAGTTTTTCTATGAAATTTTTTATTTTTGACAATTTTTAACAATGTGAAAGTTTTTTTTTCCCCCTTTTACCTTTGAGTTACAGTCCCTGAAACCAATCAAGTCAGCAGGTCAGATCTCTTGGTTTTGTTTATATTTTTATATAAAAATGTAAATAAATAAAATAAATATATATTTTTTTCAAAATTAGTGATTTTTAAAAAAATAATTTTGTGATGGCTATAAATGATGCGGATGATGTTTGATGTCCTTTTGAGTAACAGTTGCTGAAACAAGCACCCTGTTCTAAAATCATCAGCCTCATAGTATTGTATTTGAAAACAGCAACATTACATAAAAATATTGTATTGCTAGTATTGAAAACGAAGTATCGGAACTTGTACTCGTCTCCAAAAAAATGGTGTTGGACATCCCTATAGAAAAGTAAAAGTACACCTCCCCTCAACAAGCCGCATAATTTGAGGTATCATTCACGTCTGTAGCACAGACCGTGTGGGGGGCAAGTTAAACAAGTTTAAGGGGTTAGGGGTTTGTTAAAATAGTAATAGGACTTGCTTTAAAATGCACCACTAAATATGCTTTATCATGATCTTTCCCATAGAAAGCAACAGAGGACACTCCGAATCAGCTTCCATGGGAGATTGTGATCTCATAAATGCAAAATGGGTGGGAAATCTTAAGGAATCAAATTACCTGTCTCTGTTTTTTGTGAGCAAGTTTCGCTCGATGCCCTCCATGAGGTTTTCAAAGCATAAGTGCATGGCTTGCTGCTTTTCTGGTGGCTGGCTGTTCACAATGCTGTTCCTCAAATCTGCAAAATACTGTTTACACAAACACAATGAAGGCCTCTTACTCAACTGACCCCAATGATTTGATTGTATAAGATTTAATTATTTATATATAAGAGCATCACATACCTTCTCATTGAGTAGAATCAAGCCTAGCAGCGGCCGTGACATTGACCACTGATTCCTACAATCTTCAAAAATTATGATATTCAACACAGTGGACAGCATCTGGAAAGTAATATGGATGAGAATTCTGTCAGATTAAATAGCTCTTATACACTTTAATATGTACATTTTTATAAAATAAAGAAAATATGTTTTTATAATAAACAATGGCTGTGAAATGTTTGCATTATTTGCTAACTTTGGTCCCCTATAGATTTCAATAGGTCAATCTGAACAGCACTTTGGCCCAGGTTCATGGGCTCTACCATAGACTCTTGTGAAGGCTCAGCAGAGGTTGTAATTCCTTCTCCAGCTGAGGAAGTTCAACCTGCTGATGACACAGTTCTACTCAACCATCATTGAGTCTGTCCTGTGTACATCTATAACTGTCTGGTTTGGTTCAGAAGGAAACTACAACAGACAGTCAGGACTGCTGAGAGGATTATTGGTGCCCCCCCTGTATGCATCCAAATCATTCTGAAACCCACACACCCTGCCCACTCCCTCTTTGAACTGTTGCCCTCTGGCCTGAGCTATAGAGCACTGAGCTTCAGGACATCCAGGAACAAAAGTTATTACCCTCAGGCCATTTACTCTCATGAACAATTAAACTACCTAAGGACTCCCCATAGTGCAATAATGTAAATAAATATCTAATGTACATTCACATATTTAATTAAATAACTGTACATGCCCCTATCTTGCACATATATTACCACTTGCACATGTACATATGCTATTATTTGTTTGTCGATTTATACTCTTACCTTGTTTTGTATTCTGCCTAACTGTAATGTTCTGTGTGAACTTGTTTCTCATATCACCAAAAATAATTCCTTGTGTACGTGAGAACACTTTAAAGCTTATTCTGATTAAAAAACACAATTGCAGTGACCTGCGAAAAGGTATGAAATCCTATGATAAACAACACAAATGTAAACGTCTTAACCAGTGGTGCTCAAACAGGGGGTTGGGACACACTAGTGGGCCTCAGCACACTTCCATGGGGGAGAATATACAGTTCTAGACATTTATGAAATCACAAGTTTAAGAAATATCTTAATCTAATCTCTAAAATAAATATATAATAGCCTACACAGGGCTTTCGAATATTTTCTCAGACAATGGGGGCCTTGGAGTCAAAAATTGAGAACTATTGTCCTAACCATTTAACTGAATACAACAACCAGAAATTGTATATGGGTAGAAAGAAGAGGAGCTGCAATCTTTAAATTTGAAGACTTTGAGAGAAAAGGAGCCAAAATGTTAAAATATGCAAAAAAAAAAAATGAATGCTACAAAGAGGATCTCAATAGCTCTAAAGCAGGGGTGCCCAATACGTCGATCGCGATCTACCAGTCGATCGCAAAGGCAATGCTGGTAGATCGCACAAAATTTAAATGTACTTTCGTTACATTATAATAAAAAATAAATATAATGTCTTTCCTCCTTTTAGTTCTGTCTGACTTGCACTTGACGAGTAAATATTGACCAGGCGAAGTTGTCATGACAACTAGGTTTGCGCATACGCGCCTTCCAAGGATTTCTGAGAACAGAGCGCGAAATTGCGATGCTACTGCCCGGATTAGGCAAACCTGTCTGATTCCATTCAGTGCAAGTCATCAGAATAAGGTAAATGATTAATGAGGTTAATAATTAGATGCAGTAGTCCCAACAAGCATTTTAAATGAAACTGTGTTTTTTTTAGTAGGTAGATCTTATTGAGTTGGTCATATAAAAGTAGATCATCACGCAAAAATGTGTGGGCACCCCTGATCTAAAGTAACATTGTGCAACATCGAAATATGTTTTAAACATGTATTTCCTGGCAACAATGAATGTATCAAAGCCTCAGTCAGCTGCAGATGGAGCTCACCTGTTGAATCATCTCAGGGTGCTGCTGCATTATGTGAAGGAAGCGATCGCTCTCCTGTGCCATTGGTGCCGCTCTTTTCTTAGTGCTGCGTGACAGCTGCTTAAATAGATAAGTAACTATGTGGTCCAGGCTGGAGCAGCAACCAGTGCAAACCATTGTGTCTGTGAGAAGAAAAATGGAAATATTAAAACACCATCTGTCTAAAAGAGGACCATTAGCCTCTAGACTGACAACTTAAACAGCCATCACCCATGTAAGGAACATCTTTGGGAGGGGAAATAATTTAAGTGCAATGATTGTGATGGCAGTCACACTGAAGGACGGCTTCTTACCAAGTGCTGTGAGCCCCTCTGATATTGAAGACAGGATGTACATGACCACATGAGGCTCCAGACTGGCAATGAAGTTCATATGGTCTTGAGTTAGCACCTCCAGAAGTGAGTAGTAAGACTGACTAAGCTTTGGATAGTCCTGTAAAAACAACAACCGACCAAAGTAACCAATCCAAATGATTACTTATACTTGTGATCATGTCAAGTAGAGCTGAATATGCATTAATATTAGCTGCTATGGTTGAATACAGAGGGAAATGCTACCTTCAAGCCATTCTGAAACCCTACTAACAAGCAGGTAAATTGCAATGTAATGTGCATTCAAGTCATTTTGTTTGGAACTAAATGGATGTGTTGGACAATGTCAAATTTCTTGAGACTTGTGTCTCTGCAGAACAAAAACTGGCATTACCTAATCAGTGAGCGTTTTCAAACCAGGATGGGCATTTTTCAACGGCTAAAGTTTGATTTATTTTTGTTGCAGTGAACACCATTTTCTGAACTTGGATCACACGATCAAAATTCAACTAATAAAACTAAGATAGCAAGCAACACCAGTCTAAAATTGGCTAAATTAGTATTTTTTTTTTTCTGCTGAGCTTTATAGCTAGAAATCAACAGTAAACAAAATGCAAACAAATTAAATTGTAGTCAACATTCACAATCTAGTTTGTTTTTTCTGTTGTTACAACTTGTGAGTCCAATATCAGTTACCTTCTGCCATTAATTATGCTGGTTTACCAAAGCCAATATACTGCTATTCTATAAACGTTGTTTTTATAAAATCCCTAAACTGAGACCAAAGTTTCTAACACTATCTTCTCCTAGAGCTTTCAGGCTTCATCCAACAAAATCAGCACAGACCTGGTACAGTGTGCTGTCTTTTCGGACAAATGGTTTTGGGCACAATGGATGACCAATAATAAAAAAAATCCCATTAAAGATGGTGTAAGTGATTTTAGCCGATCTGGACCATTGTATTAGCCATGCTCCCCCTTTCCAAAACCCAGACCCTAAAAGATGCCATTGAGACCAAGAAGCTTTAATTGAGACTGACACTGAGCAGAAGCAGTTGTCTAACACAACAGTAGCACAATAGCACCCTTAAATTACATTTTTTTTGTGTCTGAAAATGGCAAACAGCCTCAGAGATCGGTGTCTGAAAATGGCAAACAGCCTCAGAGAACAATATGAGAACATGCAAAATGATTGACAGGCAGAATGTGGCATGGACCGCGGCCCACTGACACATTTTTGCTCGCTGTTTACAGAGTGTAGTCACAGAGACTGGTGTGATATCTCAGGACATTTATTTCTTTAATATCTTTCAGGGAGTAGGAACATTTTCTGAATAACTTTCCATAAAAAATATAAATCACTTACAGCACCTTTAACTTAGATTGGACAGAATTTTCAAGAGGGCCAATGGAATGCTCGTTAATTCAAACTCCAACTGTCAAAAAATTCTAATGTAAATAAACCCACAAAGGGCCTTTGATCTGCTTTAAGTTGACCTCTCTAAAAGTCCCTTTTAAAGCAAGTCAGTCCACTCCACAGCCATATTTAGAAAGCTAGAGTACAGCTATTTTCAATGTAAACAAGCATGAAAGTACAGCTCCTTTTTACTTGAATGTGGAAAGACCGAATTCTCTAAAACGGTTGGTCAAGATTACGATCAAAAACATCCTCAAAACCAATGGTAAATCTGACAATAATGGTATCATAAATTGGGCCTCTTAAGATCAGATCACATAAACACAGAAAAAAAAATCAAGCTGGTTCAGATAATGCGCATGTGTGTTCTTAATTTGACTGACAGGTGATGTCTATATCTAAAAGGTGATTGGCTCTTTACCTGCAGGACTTAATATTCTACATCTGTTGGCAGTTGCATTTTCTCCCATTCATTTTAATTCCAGTGGTCTGTCTCTGCTATCTCGCTCTCTGTCTCTAGCTAGTCTGTCTGACCAGCTAGCTCTTTGTCTTACTGTAATGATTTCTGTATCTTCATAAAATTTGTAACTTTTAATATAGACAAGGCTTTGTCAAGTCAACATCAAAGTTTGTCTTGACAAACTTTACCTATCTAGTTCTTTAATTTACATAACCAGATAGCTTTGGATATGAATAATTTAAATGACAATTCAGAAAGTTGAGAAGCTCAAAGAGTTTCCCACCAATAATCACAACAATCTACTGTGGCATTTGTTCATGTTCAGTCATCTTGTAAACACAAGTATTCCAACATGACTTGAAGGCAGCATAAGGTCTGTGCTATTCCACTTATCTTGGTTCAGTATGATACGAGTAATGGGTCTCACCAGCAGGTCACTGTGAGGGATGGACAAAAGCAGCTTAATAAAGGTCTGCAGGGAGTTGTCGAGGGCATCATCGCCATATAGACGGAAGACACCAAAGTTGACATAGTTGCCACTTAGTACGGCTTTCAGCATGGAAAAACAGATGGAAATTCCTTTAAGTTTCAAAGCGTACACCTGATCTTTTGGCAAATCACCTAGCGTCAGGATCCGATTACCTTGAAGTGAGGAAAAGATAATATGATAGTACCTATATTCTTTTTTAAGACATTATTATCTCAAGTGTCTAGAATTTATTCCTGAACACAATTAACAAGCCACAATATCCATGTGGGTTAAATTTTGCTTTGCAAGGGTTAAGGAAAACAAGGACAGCAAGAGAGAATGTACCATATGTTGTTATCATCTTGCTCGTCTCCCTAAAGAGTAGTATGCCATTTGGCGACGACACGTCAAATTGTAATCTCTGTGACCTATATGATGAAAAAGCACTCTTAGTAGCCACAGCAAATGCATTGCTTGTAGATGGTATTAGTGCACGTACTCCTGTTTTCGTACCTGTTGTGGACAAGCTCAGCCATCAGTTTGAGGACCGGTGTGGTGCAGGCAGGTACATGGTACCAGAGCTCTATCGCCCTCTGTAAGATGGGCATATAAGAGGGGTAACTGTGTAAAAACATGTCTGTTAAGGAAGATTTTGAAATTAGCATCCCGTTACAATCTTAAATGGCCATTATCTTAGGAGATTTTTATTTGTTTATATTCAATTTGAATAAATTAGTTAAAACCGTAGCGCAAATTATGTAAAAAAAATTAAATTAATCAAGCCTGATTAAAAACAATAGAGCCTAAAGTGACCAAGCTGTAAAGGATACATCCAGTCAAATAGCATCATAAAGCTGGTCTTGGCATTGAAGGCAAAGGCAATTCCCCGCAGATCTCTCACCAGTCCTACTAAAGTCCTCTGAATGGAAAGAGAGAGAGAAATTTTTTTATCTCTCACATATCTATCACAGAAAACACTAGGAACATATCATGAAGGTCAGTTCCAAATGGGAAGACATAAGGGCATCTTCAAATGCTGCATGGCATTTTGATGAGGTGTTGTATGAATAAGAATCTCACTTTTGCTTCTTGTTCATTGAAGGTGTTGGTGCTAAACATCTGAGCGACGGCCTCAAACGCAGCAGTGAGAGGAAGCATGAACTGCTCAAACTGGTCCTCATCCTCTCCTGTCAAAGACATGGTAGAGCATAAGTTAGTGTCCTTTTAAATGATGTGGTACTGTACATCAAACCACCTCTTCATATATGCATCACTGAAACATTGCGAGTACAATATATTAAAGGGGTCATCTTTTTCTTCAAAAACATTTTGTAACTTTCTGAACCCAAAACTTCCTCCTCAGTCCAAACTTTATTACATTTATTGAAACCAAGATGCAAAAACAACTTGTTCTGAATCTTCTTACACCAGCAAATTGAATACATTATGACATGACTGTCCAAGTTTACAAATGAACTAAACTAACAATATAAGAGTAAAATAAGTATAAAATGTGTGAAAGTTAGCCAAATCTTTAGCTCTTTATGATTGTGTGTTGCACCTACAGCTATGCATACCTTTTGGAAGGATACCAATGTTAGAAACGAGTGGTTGAGATTTATATTTTATACATGTTGAAGTTCATTTTTAGTTCACATTAAGGGAAAAAAATGAAGAAATGTATGAAATGACCACTTTATAATTTAGTTACATAGTTGTTACAATAGGATTACAGTGCAAAATTAAATTGGTATTAAGAAAGCCCACTGTATTTGAAATGTGAACTAGAAATACTCTTACCCAAATCAACCATAAGAAGTCTTCCCAGGGCTGTGTAAAATGTGGTCCGACACCTCATGTCACTGAGGTTGGCCTGATTGTTCACACCCAGGAAAGAAAAGTGCTCACTCTGTCACATAAAAGAAATGAGAAATTGACAGTTTGTTACAGTTCTAACAGAAGAAATTAATGCTATGCGGGGGAAAGCTCATGATGGTGACTTACTGTATGGTTGTTTAGCATGAACTGGACCGCGCTGAGTTTCACTAGTTTTCTAACACTGCTGTAAGTAAGAAAACAGGTTAAGGAAAAACACACAAGAGTGTATTCACTGTCAAAACATCTACCATCATTCCATATGCTTGCATGAAATTAAGGTTAATCAGTTTCAACTGCAATGCTGAAATTATCTAGTGTTGTGTGGATAAGGATATCCAATAGAAAGGTCGTTGAGAAGCTGTAGTGTCTTTGATGTGATTGGTTCACACTGACCCCAGTACTTCAGGTTGGTGATTCTGTATTAAACACAAACACATGACTTATTAGTTATTATAAAAGCTTTTATTATTGTATATATCAGAAGCCGACATATACTCACATTTTTCCAATGAAAACACTGAGTACCATGGTCTCATCATTTAGGCCAAGAACTTCTGATAGTCTCCGATACAACTGGGGATCAAACAAACTTATTGTTATTACTTGTTATCTTGTATACTTTAGCAGTTTACACCAGTTACCTGTTAAAAGGTATGAAAAATAAAATTACACTAGTGGTTGACCGATATAGGTTTTTAAAGGGTTAGTTCACCCAAAAATGAAAATTATCCCATAATTGACTCACCCTCAAGTCATCCTAGCTGTTTATGACTTTCTTCTATCAGCTAAACACAATCGGAGTTATATTAAAAAAATATTCTTGCTCTTCAAGCTTTATAATAGGAATGAATGGTACCTTAGATTTTGAAGCCCAAAAAAGCGTATCCATCCATCAAAACATTAATCCATGCGGCCCAGGGGGTTAATAAAGGCCTTCTGAAGCGAAGCGATGGGTTTTGCATATTTATAACTTTATAAACTAGAACCACTGGCTTCCAGTAACGGCCGTCTACGCGTTCACTGGCTTCCTCCATCCTTTGTGCTTTCACCTTCGTCACTTCTCACAGGAGCTTAGACTACGCCTACATCATTCACCAGAACTCGACTCTCTCTTGAATACGTGGACGGTCGTTACCGGAAGCCAGTGATTATAGTTTATAAAGTTATAAATATGGATATTTTTCTTACAAAAACTCATCGCTTTGCTTCTGAAGGCCTTTATTACCCCACTGGAGCCGTATGGATTACTTTTTTGACGGATGGATGCGCTTATTTTGGCTTCAAAATTTAAGGTAACATATACTCCCAGGATATTTTTTCATATAACTCTGACTGTGTTTGGCTGAAAGAAGAAAGTCATACACACCTAGGATGGCTTGAGGGTGAGTAAATTATGGGATTATTTTCATTTGTGGGTGAACTAACCCTTTAAACGGCCCAGTGATATCTAGGCCCAGTGACATCTAGAGAGTAGACTGACTGATAAAATACTGATTTAAACAAAGACATATTAGTTTAACAATGCAACAATACCAAATCAGATATGCACACACTTTTTATTCAGTATTCATCAACAACACTGTTGGTAAATTTTTAAAGACACAAAGGGGACCTTTGAATTCTGTTAATCTGCCAAGTGGGCATTGTTATTGGCAGATGACAATTATCTCAAAATGGCCAAATATTTGCCAATTTGGCCTGCCCAATATATCGGTCTATCACATATAAATCAAGAGGAACATGGCCAAGAGAAGCAAGCAACTAATTTAACATCAATTTACAAGGGAGTGACACAAATCCATAAATACTATAGATTTGGTGATAAGAGGAGGACAGCAGCTCAGAATCAAAATTAAATGTTGTTGACTGCACTTGAATACATGACACAGAAAGCTTGGAATTTAAACTTATTTATATTAAATACTAAGGTTTGGATCCCATTATCAACCATGTGCATTTATCAATTATCTTGAATTATCAATACCCACTGGGCCTGAAAGAAAATATAGTTCTGTATTCAAGACTGTACTTTTTTATGTAAAGGAGCAACACTTTTAAGGTGTTAAATTCCAGGTCTAAGTATTGATTAGGCTTTAAGCTTATTTTAAATGTACAACAAGCTAGAGCATTACTAAATAGTTTTAAAGCAGAAGCCAGTCTTTCTAAATCACTTATCTTCGCTGATCACAGTTTGAAAACTGAACGAGAGAAGGAAAAAAAACTTCAGCTTTTTGGTTAGTTGAGACAGAACACTTTCATCTCCAACATATTTTATTTTTAAGCTTACAGGTCCATTTAGAAACCCAGACTAAACAAATAACAAAACAAAGCAGTGTAAGGACAATAAAGCATTCAGTACAAGTCAACTGCTGAGTCAACCATCTCTTTTCAAAGCCCAGACACAACACCATTAAAAGAGATCACCATTCAAATGTGTTCAAATGTAAAAGCCAGTGAACGCTTAGACATATCAATAACAAATTCACTGCAAAGTGATTTTTTTTTTCTATTCTTTGTTGCTTTTCTGTCCAAACAAGCAAGTAAAGGAGCAAATCTAGCTTTGCCAATCTTGAATTTTGTGCTCATGCACATAGACAAATAGGAAATCACAAAAGAAATGCGATAGCTTTAATTACCTTTGATGATTTTTGCACCTGGTCACCGATGTAGATTTTGCGGAACTGTTCGAAGAAACTAAGCATGGCTAACTCGAGCTTCTCATTTCCTGCTTGGGCCAGTCGAGAGTCGGTGAGGTTCATCAACTGCAAGACTCTGAAATTATGAAATACAAAATTTACTTTAGAGCAATAAGAGGCTGTGAATTACAATCAGTACATTTACATTTGATTTCAGTCAGAATAAAACAAAATTTAATTAATCTTTTTAAAATGTCATGTTAATTCTTTAACCTGATTGAATCAAACCGAGTGACCAATCCAATTTTTGAAAATTGGGGCTAACTGATTTAGATAATGTGACTGTAGCTAAGCTTTGTCCAGCATGTATACACATTCATCTGACCACAATTTGACATTCAATGGTTCACATGCACCAAAAGTGATGTGCAACATGTATTTAACACAGCTGATGTCCTTCCTTCAAATATTTGATTATGCATTGTGTCATGTATACTCGGATAGACAGATGAAGACTATGTTCGACTATGCAAAAACCCACTGAAGTTCAACTATAATTGTGCATGTACAAGTATTGAGTTATATTACCATGGGTTTTCAATAAGAACTATCCATTTAAATCACACTATGCTTGATATTTAAAGCACTAGTCAATATGTTCAGACGATTCCTCACCGACACACAAGCTCTCCATCCATTGCATCCTGCTCATCTGTGCTGGCGAAGGACACTCTTCCTCCAATTACTGCACCAATAACGTACACCAGCCACGTCAAACGACCTGGACAAAAACATGATAGCATAAGCATACTATCGGAAATTGAACATTATGGTAGGTGTGGATTTTGAGAATGTGCTTTAAGCTCACCCTCCTGCACTGCTATGTCTATCGTGCTGGAGTTGGTGGATTGCAGCAGTTCCTGGTAGGACTGGGCGGACTGATCAAAGAGCTGGACGAGCAGGGCGCAGGTCTTCTCATACTCGCATCGCCCAATAGTGGACAGCTGGTCCAACTGTTGCTGCACCAAGCCAGCATCATCCAATGGGTCTTCAAGACCATCCCTATGTAGACCAGACATGACATTAGAATAACACAGGTACCAGTTGTCCCTGTCTTATTATTGTCCATTAAATTTTAATTAGATGAGTTTTTGTCTGTCTATTACTTAAAGTTAGACCAAACTAATTGTGAAAACCGGTTTACAAAGTTCAAATTCACATAAAATAAAACATGCGCAAGGTTTTAAAATGCAACAATGCATCTCTTTGAACTCACTCACCCAGAGTCTGGATTATTAGTGCATTAATCAGTTCTTTTCTTTCTTTTCTTTTTAATCAAGATAATGTTACTTTTGACAAATAATACACTTATTCATTACACATTGTGTGAACATTTTTCGTGCCAATAACAAATGCTTTATACTTCAACATTTGTATTGTATTCGGTGTGAAATGTAATGTTGCTCAACCAATATATCAGTTTTACCTTTTAATCGGAAATTATCGGTTAACTATAAAAACCAACACTGATAGTTTTCCCCCCTCCATGTTCCTCTGAGAACAAAACCTTCATCTGGTGAATATACAGACTACAAAAAGCTTAATGTGGTGAATATTAACATATAGAGCATTGTAGCGGAGCCAAGACTCTGTCATCATCACTGCTTATGGACTAACTCGACTTACTCATAATTCATGCAAAACATTATAAAAAAGACACATATCAATTGACAAGTGATCGCAATTGATGAAATAAGATCTACTGTTAGTTACTGCTCATTCAGCATTTATATGCCCATTTCACAATGTTTAATTTATGAATGAATGTTGCACTTACATAGCATTTTTTAAGCGCCTAACAGTGATGTTTTATAGTGATTTTACTGTAATATATTGTAGATGCCTTTTCACACAAAACATGAGCCCTTCATGCCTGGAATGAACATTCTCTCTCTCTCAATCCCACACAAAGATTTTTTTCTTTGCCACATGTCAGGAGCTGCTGCAGTTCTAAAAACCAGCTGCACAGGTGGCGCTAAAGCACAGAAAGCTGTTTTGACCACCAACAATAAATGCTGAAGGAACTCATGAACCAGCAGCGAGAACGTCTGGTTTTTCCACTCACCCTCATGCCATCTCAGATGTATATGACTTTCTTCTGCAGAAAACAAATGAAGATTTTTAGAAGAATACCTCAGCTCTGTAGGTTCATACAATTCAAGTGAAGAGTGCCAAAAATCTTAAGCTCCAAAATCCACATAAGGGCAACATAAACATAATCCAGTGGTTAAATCCATGTGTTCAGATGTGATATGATAGGTGTGGGTGAGAAACTGATCAATTTTCAAGTCCTTTTTCCTTCACTTTCTCCTCCTGTTTTTGATTATTCATATTCTTAGTAAAATTCACCCCCTTTTGTGATAAACAAAAAAAACGACTTGAATATTGATCTGTTTCTCACCCACACCTATCACATGGATTTAATCACTGGAGTCATATGGATTACTTTTATGCTCCCTTTATGTGGATTTTAGAGCTTTACATTTTTGGCACCCATTTACTTGCATTGTATGGACCTACAGAGCTGAAATATTGTGTTCTGCAGAAGAAAAAGTCATACACATCTGGGACGGCATGAGGGTGAGTAAATGATGAGAGAATTTTCATTTTTGAGTGAACTATCCCTTTAAAAATGGAAATAGTTATTTTTCTCCTGTGGGTTCTCTTAACATGTAAATAATATTGCTGCATCACTTCCTTGCATCCCACTGAAAAAGCTCTCTGATCTTACATGTATAGTTTTCATAATATATTCCATATTGCTTTATTTTTTCTTTTGCACTTAATCTTACGCGAGTTCTCATATCTCTAATATCAGTATAGTTCAAATTGACAACATTACGCAGTGATGTTTTTTACTTAACATATACGCATAGCAGTGGCATATAATCACTTATTTCAAATGATAACGTTTTAAACGTTAATATAATTTTCTTACACTTTTTGTTATCACCCCTTAGACTGTGTACACATGATAATGCTGTTTGTCAACTCAAGCAGGTGCACTGAAATAGTTTGTTAAGTGTCTCAAATGTTTTCTCATTGAGCAAATCAACAACAAACTCTTCATCACTGCTGCAGCTTGCAGAGAAATCAGTTTTCTTTTTCTATCAGCTTGTAAAAGTACTAATCATCAGTCACAGGTGGAGGGCAGACCAGCAGAAAGGTGCTTTGCACCACCTACTCTACCGGGGTAAAATTGCTCCACCTATTGTAAAGGGCGTGAATGTGCCAATGGCGGACATTTGCATCGCTTTCAATGTGCGAGTGCCACTCGCCGGCGATTCGCCTCTCATAACCGTGTTGCCTTTGGTGTGAAAAGGCCTTAAGAGTGCATGCTTTGTTTCCCTTGAGTGTTTGTGTGAGATGAAAGCATAGATATTTTAAAATAATAGTCCCTGATGTATTTTGGGCTTGTTTATAATTAAAAGTCCAGCAGTATGCACCAAATCATTTACATTTATGCATTTGGCAGACGCTTTTATCCAAAGCGACTTACAGAGCCCTTATTACAGGGACAATCCCCCAGAGCAACCTGGAGTTAAGTGCCTTGCTCAAGGACACAAAGGTGGTGACTGTGGGGTTCGAACCAGTGTCCTTCTGATTACCAGATTACCAGTTATACCAGTTAGACCACTACACCACCACACCACCACAAATCTTCATATTTGTATTATTTTTTGGTTATTATTGAGATTATGTCTGTACCCATCACTCTAAGGAACGACTAAAGTAAAAACAATTTAACATTTAATAAATAGATTTTAAAAACTATCTGCCGGTTAATCCTCAACCTTACCACCTTAGTTATTGTTATCAGCAAAACTCAATATCGGTCGACTTATAAGATGTGTGCATGTATATTACAAGCTGCATTGTAAATAAACTACTCTGCTTTCATCTCTAGATAAGAGCTTACTCTACCTCAAAATGATGTGCACGGACTCTAGGCGAGAGGTGATGTAGGCCTTGGTCACCTCAGGGGTGTAGGTCTCCAGCATGTGGGGCTCCGTTGCCTTCACGTAGGGGACGGAGGCTGCCAGTCGTTGCCACAAACTCAGCAGATAGTGCACACTGTTGGGGGCAAACTCCCAGTGCTGTGAGAAATTAAAGCAATTATCATCAGTCTTTGAAGGGCCAATTTTCATATGATTTTCATTCCATTTCAGCAGTAACATTACAATGAATTGGCTACTGGTTGGTTTAAGCTTCAATAAAAATTCTAACATTACTGAAAGCAAAACAGATGAGCAGTTCGCTCTGTGTTTAGTATTCAGAGACTTTCACTCACCTGCAGACTAGTTACGGTGAAGTTAGCGATCAGTCTTATGACCTCGGGGTAGTTCTCTACTTTAACAAGTTCTCCCAGCTGATAGTTACTTTTGAGTCGAGCCAGCAGTCGGCAGAACTCATGGTAGTTGTTTGGGTCCGACAAACTCTACAAAACCAAATCAGGACAAAAATCGCATAAATGCCGTTACCTGAATAACCACATGGACGAATCTTACAAAACGGTAACACTTTACAATAGGGTTGTATTCGTTAACATTAGTAAACACAGTAGTTATGAACTAACAATGAACAATATTAATAACAATAACAAAAATTTGGATGTGAAAATTAAACTAAACAGGCAAAACATGTGACTTTCAGATGTAAAAGTGGAGATTTAGAGTAAAAAAAGGACCTACATTTTGTTCTGTTTCTCACCCACACCTATAATATCGCTTTTGAAGATTTGGATTTAACCACTGGAGTATTATGGATTACTTTTATGTTACCATTATATGATTTTTGGAGCTGGAAATGTCTGACCACCATTTAATTGCATTTTATGGACCTACAGAGCTGAAATATTCTAGTACAAATCTTTCTGTTCTGCAAAAGAAAGAAAGTCATACATTTTTGGGGTGGCATGAGGGTGAGAATATTATGAGAGGATTTTCATTTTTGGGTGAATTATTCCTTTAAATCATGAATTACTGGAACAGCTTGGTAGTATTTGTGAATTTATTTTATCCTAATTAAAAAACAAATCTTTGTCTGGACAGTATGATTTTCATTATTGTCATTGTTATTATAATTTGGGGGGTAAATGTGCTTAATAGTCATGAAAATAATGTCACAATGCACAAAGTTGTATATGTTCACATTAACTAATTTATTATGAATTAACATGAAATGACAATAAACAAGTGCACATACTTGAGGGTTCTCCAATATTCTCTTCACACCATCTACTAAAAGGGAGAGGAACTTTGCTCTCTCTGCATTGTTGAAGAGAGATCTTCGAACAGATGCAATTTGGACTAGACAAGACAAAACCTGGAGAAACAAATGAGCAGCACATTTAACACTGAACAGCTTACACCGCATGGTGTTGTTTTTCTTCACGTGAACAATAGGCGATTTATCTGACACTCACCAAGGGAGACAGCGAGGGAGGGATGGAATGATACAAATCAAAAAACAGCTGCAAGGTTGAGGAATCCAAAAAGGCTGCAAAATGAGAGCATAAAAAACAAAAGGTAAATATGATTCATAAGCACAAAACATGAAGCTTTTTGTCTTCAAGTGCTTCGCAATGATCAAATGTGTAAGAGATAACAGCCCAACTAGCTAAAAACTTCAGTGTTCCCACCCTTTTGACTAACAGATTTCCATGATCTTTCCAGTTGTTCATCAAGACATAAAATGCCTTATATTTACAACATGTACCAACATATGATACCCAAACAGAAAAACGAATTCATTCATTGTGTGACAGGAAATTAAATCACACCTGATCTCCAGCTGGTGGGGATCTGGACGGTGCACAGATCATCTGAGGACTCATCGGTGGATGTACCAATAAAGTCGAAGTTTAGGCAATTGTGTGCCAGTTTGAGTAGCTGCATGAGCAGCCCATGCTGGCTCTCATCATTTAGATTCAAGTTCTTCCCAGAGGCCTGAAATCATACAGAACAATTTAGTGACTGAACTCATCTGAGCCTTTCATTGACCATTTCAAGGACTGTTTGTCGGTTTAAGGAAGTAACGTTGAACATTTCCTGCTAGTTGTCAAACTCAATCAAAACAACGGTGGAAGTCACTTCATTCAGTGACTTTACCACGATTAACATTACTAACATGATTGTCATAAAACGCCATTATTCTGTGTTTGGTTGTTTGGTGGCAAGAGATCTCTGGATGTCTGGAACTAATGGAAATTCAAGTGTTTATATTTCTGAAAAAGCAACCACAAATGGATGCATAAACCACAGCAAGATGGCTGGGTACGTGCAGTGCTAAAAACTGTAGCACACATATTATCTCTGGTAGGTGAACTACATTTTTGCCAACTAATTGTAAGTTGTGGTGGGGTGAGCAAGACAGACAGAGTGGGTGTGGTGTCAAGCCTTGGAGAGGCATTTATTAGAAATAATAATAAAAATAAAATGTAAATTTGGAAAGAGTCCAAAATAAAAGGGGAATCTGGCATCCTCGTGGTGAAGTGGGGCTCATTGAATGTCGGGGATGTGTTCAAGGAATGGCCCAGGCTGGAGCGGGGTCCAAGAGCCGCACGCACTTCCCTCCTTTGTCCGTGGCAAGGAAGCAGCATCCTTGGTGGCCTGTCTTCCCAGGCTTGCAGCAGGTGAGAGGGGAAGGTGGCCGACCCTCTAGCCTGTCGGCCACAACGTGTGCTGTCCTCCCCTGCGACGCATCTAATTTGCACCGGGGGCCCAAGAAGCAGGTCAAGCGAAACATCTAACTTGGCCGAGCCCTCCCCACTCTGGTCCTGGGAGTGTGACGATACCAGTGTGCACACATGGAGAATAGAAGCCGGTTTCCAGAGAAGAGGCCAAAAACTGTTAGTTTATTTGGCAGCGGTGATGAGGCCAAAAACACATCAGGTGTGCCTCGTTCCAACTGCTGCCCAAACGAGGCTTATTAATTAAGCACCTCTTCTCTCTCCTGCCCACTCCCATCATGAGCCTGGCTGAAGTATGGCCCTCAGAGGTGGGCGTGGATGACGAAAGGGTGGGGTGGTCGTTCCGAGACAAAGTTTTATAAGTAAAGCTATAAAAGTGACTATAGATCGCTCCCATTATAATGAATGAAGCTGAGCAAGCCATTTACATTTAGTCATATAACAGATACTTTTATCCTTTTAATTTTGTCACAGAAGTCAACAATAATTGCAGTATCGAACTGTTAAGTTCTCAAGAGTAGCAAGAGGCCGTCTAAAAACTAGTGCTGAAGAAAGAGACAAGAAAAGTATTTTTATAATAAAAAAAATAGATCTTTACCCTGTTCGCAAGTCAAGCAGACCGCTTTATTGAACTGTTTCATTGATTATAATAGAGTAATCCAATGTTCCCGATTTCACCGCTGAGGAAATAATTGTGAACATCTAAACTACAATACAATTGAAATCGCCTCTATTGCTCAGAATCAACACCACATCTGGATAAATCACTTCATGTAAACTTTTGAAGTTCTTTGAGAAAATATGTTAGCTCAGAGCCTTATTTAAAGGATCCTGTAATGATACTGGAAATGATTCAGGGCTAATAGCGCTCAAATTCTTTTGTTATCGTTTACATCCTTGAAATGATCTATAAAATGTTGCAAGCTGGTTGAGTAGTCAAGAATCACAATACAAGCCTAATGCAGCTTTCCTGCTTGGTCTAAGAGGAGTCACCATTCAACATAAACCTAACCTGCTTGAGGAGATTGCAGGAAAGGGTGAAGATGTCAAACAAAGAGGAATCTCGAAATGATGATGCAATCTTCCTGTGTTTTGTAAGCGGATGTGTTGTATCTGCCTGGAGAAGGAAAAGGAGAGTTTAGGAAATCTGTGATCCATTTTAGTGTCTTTGATCATTTGTTAAACTCTGATTGTATTGTGACCAAACATCACAAAGGTCACAAGGTGGAAAACTCGCTGAAGAGAACAGAGAAACTTACTTGGTTAATCTCATTGGTTAACTGGGAAAGAATTGTGACTCCTATGATGCAATGTTCAACACTATCCTGAAATAAAAAGCAGTAGTTTAAATGCTTACGAATAGCTTTAAAACTTGTGTAATAGAAGACGAAATTAACGTTCAATAATAAATGTTTGGATGGATCAAGATCAACATTTACATATCAACAAATACTTAGAATCGAAGAGTAAGCTTAGATTCAGTGATGCACTGAAATGTAAATTATTGGCTGAAACACATAGGGTTGAAAACTGAAAACGAAAATTCTAGATGAAAAACCCTTCAAATTATCTACATTGATCTCTCTGATATTACATCCACATTTAGCCCGCAACAAGTGCATAAGAACATGAAGCAAAAAAGGCATACAATGTAGTGATGTTTCGTTCGTGAACGAATCTGTCTTTTTGAATTAATCCTTTAAGTGAACAAATTGTTCTCGTTCACCTCCATACACTGAATCATATCTCTCGTTCACAGATGTCTCACCCTTTCAAAGCCAGTGAGCTCTATTTTGAAGTGCAAGACTGCGTTGGTGGCTTTCCATGCCTGTAAAGAATGACTTGCTTGAGCCAATAGCATTCAAGAGCAGGCAGTGAAGGAGCATATCTCATTGGTTCGACCAGCTGAATGAATCTAGTACTAGTCAGTCATTTGAGTCTGAACGAGATGAGACGTCGTTCATGAACGAACTGAATGTACTGGTAAACTGGTTCACGAACAAATTGAACGACTCACTCCATCATTTCTTTCATGAATGAGGATCTGCTGAACGACTGAATGAGAGGCATGTTGTTCGTTCAGTTCGGCATGCGAGTCAATCACGTTCAAAAAGGAAAGAAAGGGGTGAAATGCACTAAGACAAGTTTATAGGTATGCACAAAACATACAGTAATCTCCAATTTTTTTATTTAAAGTTAAAATGGCATGAATTACAGATGGAAATATTGTACATGTCATTCGTTCAGTTTGTCAATCTCGTTCAACAAGAGGAGTCTGGATTATGAATAAAAGTGAGTGATGACCACACATTAGAATGACATATGGACATTATTGAAACAATGCTTTATACTGTTAACAATGTTGTATACTGTAGCTTGATAAAAAGTCGTACTCAGCAGTTCACAATATGATAGATATGCCTTGTCATTTGTGGGGAAAGGCTTATGATGCTTAAACACTCCGTAGTGCTGTCTCTTAGTAGAATTGTAGGCATGCACATTTTAATAAAGGATAATTAGACTTGTTCTGGTCATGAATGAGTGCTTGGTTCTGACTTTTGGTTCAATGCAATTACTATTTGGAACCATCTACAGTCGTAACTAAGGCGCAACTTGAAGAAATGGTCAATAAAAGAATCAATGAACGAACCTGAACAAATCTTTTTGGTGAGCAGAAATCAAAAGAATCGAGTCACTGAAATTAATCAAAGTCACCAGTACTAATAAAATATACATTGCTTCTACCGATATCGAGTTTAATAGCAAATGGACTTTATATTTGAATTTAGCAAACACTGTAATATTGCTGCAACTAACGATTATTTTGATAATTGATTATTCTTCGATTATTTCTACGATTAATCGAATAATCAGATAACAAATTACATCTTATTTCTTGTATTTTATTAAAATATGATTTTCCAAAAAACTGAAATGATAAAAGGAGTAAGGATTTGGTTTGATTTACATTGCTGAACTCACAATTCTATACTTTTACAAAACTTTGAAAAAAGCCGGAATCATTAAGTTTGAATGTATTATTATTATTATTATTACTACTACTTTCAGGACATAGGCAACAGATCCTATACTTGTAAAACTTAACATAAAATGCTCATCATTAGAGTAAAATGATCCATAGGACATGGAGTGGGACATGACTTGACTACTGAGACAGTCTGATATCCACAAAGCTGCACAACTGATTACATTGAAACTGAAATCATGGTATGACATTGGACAGTTTAATCAAAATGATTGCACTCAATTTCTCCATTGCGATCAATTTGATTGATGCGAATGCGCAGACTCGCTTGCTCAGAGTTTAACTGAGACTCACTTGTGGAAAGAACAAACAGTTTTGAGAAATTAGTGGCCGATTTTGAATTCATAACAGGTTTACATTATAAAAAATACAAAAGCAGTTAGATTCAAGTGATGCGCTGGAGAGAAACAACTCTCTAGCAACAGCACAAGCCCTCTGCCAATGCACCTGATGCAGCAATCGCTCTAGAGCTGTTGGGAAAAAAAATCAAGGAATTAGTTTAGGTTTCAGCGATGAGTCGCGATGCATACTCAAACGATTCTTAATCGATTCTCAAAAGAATCAGAATCGATTCTGAGTTCAGTTTAAATCACGGCAGTGGTGCACGCCAAAGACAGATGTGGAAACAAAGACATGAGTTAAGTGCATACACTAAATTCAAGTGCACAAACACGACTGTTTGCAGACCAGCTGTATCAAACACATGACCATTTGTGCCCGAATGAAACTACGATCCCAAAATTCTTTCACAAACCCATGCACATAGCAACGGGAGAGTTTATTTGTGATTAAGAAGCCAACAAACAACATGAAAGATGAGCTCGAACCCATACCTGCACTGCTTTGCACACAACGGGGGAAAACACAGAAGAAAATAATGATGGGGCAGCGGTTTGGGAGATGTTGATGTTTTCATTTAATAATTTTTTCTTCCCAATGCCTTTCTCTACTCTTGCGCGCTCTCCATTTCATTGGCTTTTGTCATTGCCACTTGTTTACTTGTTTATCAGGACAGTGCGCACACCTGATGATAAAGGTTTTATCTTCTACTTGCAGAGCAATCAGATAGAACAGTGCATACGGGATGCTTGATACATTTCTGAAGCAACAACTGCGCTATTTAAACCGCTTCACCTGTGCAGGTGAGGAGAGGAGAAGCTGACAGCTGCACTCTCATAGAAGCAGATATATCTCTCATCCTGGACCAGCAACTTCCATTTGTGCTTAAAAATGAAAATGAATAGCATGGCATACATTAATTTTAAATAATTATTAAATACTATTAAATTACTTACAATGTTTAAACAAAAATAAAAAATAATCAGTTGAAATAATAGTATTCAGTGTGGACGACAAATATTGTTTTTGTGCTTTTAATCGATTTTTTTATTAGGTTCTAAAGAAAGAAACTTTAAAAAACAATTTATTTAATCTTGTGGATGTTCCATGTTTTGTTCACAGCTCATACTGAATGTAAAAGGCCAGTTTATGTAATGTGACTTGTTCTAATTTTTAAAACAGCTGTTAAATAAAAAGCTGAATGGGAAAAAAAATACAGTAAGTGTTTTTTGAAGAAACTGAAAAAAGAAAGATATTGAAGGACAAGATGCATCATGAATCGTTTTTACAATCGAATCATTACCCTTTGAATCGTATTCTAATCGAAGGGGTCCTTGAAGATTCACACCTCTAACAGCTCCACATTAAACTGTATGCTTATTATGATCTTCTTTGAAGTGTTTATAAAGTGCTGTCATGCGCTGGGCATCTTGAGTCATGTTTTTTCTGCTTCAATTTGTTTCTATTGTTTTTCAAATGAGTTTCATAATGCAACACATTTTTCACTTGGCTGTGAAGTGACGTCACTGCCGGGGCTTCTCTGTGCTTACCGAAAATATCCAACTAAACGATAATTAAATTTGTTGATGATGATTTCCATTATCGATTCGTTGTTGCACCCCTACACTGTACATCTCTGTACACTGAAATGTATAAGCAAACCGGCCATTTGCATTATGGACCACATTGTTAGTGCACAATTAGGAAACACAAATACGGAATTAATTTGCACATTGCACTCGATGTCTTTCAGAATGTTGAGCTGTTTATAAGAACTGCATAAAACATATCATACATCAAGGTGTTTGTCTCATTAATTGCATTTGTAGCCTCAATAAATCTAAATGAACCTAGATAATTTTACGTGAAGTTAATAATTCAATTTCCGTTTACGTAAAAGTGTTAAAAAATAAGTAAATAAATAAACTGTCTGCCAAGATTTTCAGTCTATTTTCTTTTTTGGCCAAGCACCAAAAATTTCAGTATATGGCAGTTTGTTTAGAAAATTTGGAGTCCACAAATTTGGTGCATCCCTTGCTAGCACATAAATATGACATAAATTATGAAAAATGCAAGGAAATATTTTCGTAATAGGTTATTGTAAATTTGCGAATATTTTTTCTCAAAAGAAAATTATATAAATTATCTTACCTGCAGGAATCTAGTCACATCAACTATGACATTCCTGAAGACGTAATCTTCCTTTTGGCAGTCAAACCAGCCAAGCTTGGTGATTCTGGCATAGAGCTGGATCAGGGCTTGTGTCACAAAGGCAGCAAGCTTTGGCCGGGTTGCCAGATAATTAAGAACATAATTTCCTGTGAAACCAAAGCGAGATATTGTTTGTGAGAAAAATCATTAAAGTTGGTTTAAAGGAAAATTTCAGCTTCCATTTTACTCACCGTCAAGTTGATCCAAACCTGAGTGTTTATTTTTTTTTTTGTGATTTAACAAGATGACTTTCTATCAACTGTATTACTTTCTTTCTTATGCAGAACACAAGGAGACGTTTTAATGAATATCGCAGTCCACCTTTTCGATACAAAGGCAGTTAATTGTGCCAAGGGTAAAAAACAGAACCCAAAAGTAGTCCATGTGACTCCTGTGCCATATTCAAAGCCTTCTGAAGGCATCCTATAGGTTTCGGTGAGAACCAATTCTGAAATGTAAGTAATTTTTCAGTGACAATCTTGACATCCGTAGCACATTCATGAGAGATCATTTTGTGTACCAGATAAGAAAGTCATACAGGCTTGGAAAAGCATGAGGGCAAATGACAGAATTAACATTTTTGGGTGAACTATTACTGTCAGAAGTTTACATCTCTTCAAGGTCTTTAATAGAACTCAAGATCAAAACTTACGAATGTCAATGCGTTGCTCCAGGGGAAGTGGGTTGCTTGTACGCGATACCAACTTGGACAGACACGTTGCAGCCAACAACTGTGAGTACGAGGACTGTAAAGATTCCACAAACACAGTGTCAGGTTAGCAATTTGCTATGCAAAAAAAAAATAAAAAAAATGGAAGCATAGTTCCATTTCAATTGCTTAACTCAAACAAATGAGTACATTTTTTGGAACAATGATGTTAGATCATTCCAGATATCATGTTCCACACAGTTCCCAATAGGTTTAATTCTTACACTTCCTCTCTCCAACAACAGCTGGCATTTACTCAGGCAGTCAGGACTGTTGGTGAACTCGACTAGGGCTTTCTCCGCCTGCAGACGTGTGGTGGTGTCTGTGGTCTCATACAGCTGCTTGCACAGGATCTCTAGCTGGGCTAGGCTCTACGAAAAGAGACCCATGAGTTGAGTGCCAGTAAAATAACATACAGAGGATATTTGTGAAGACTAAGCAACAAAATTCCAGTTATCTGCTGTTTTGCAAGAAAACACTAAAGAACATTAAGTCCTATAAACTCCAGTTGTGGAAATGTGTCTTGATGGTCAAAGAAGGTGAGATGACAGAAGATAAGGTTAGCAAGTGTCATGATGCATTTCAAGAGCAGCAGGTTGTAAACCATACTATAACAACCCAAGAAATTAATAACACATGAATGCCTAGCTATGACCAGTTCTCACTGTTCCATTAGTATCACATACTTTCAAGTTATTTAAACAGTATTTAAGCAGTGCTTCAAAGACAGTCCAATTGTGCCTCATGTTGAACAAATTCATGATTTCAACTAGTTTTGAAGAAAATGCGAGTGGTTCTTGCCTGTGAAAATCTCGCCAACACAGTGCCAAGTTGTTGTGTGTTGTTGACGGAACATTGCTATGTGGTTGCTAAGATGTTCTGAGAGGTTTCAGCTTGCTGCCATGCAATTGCAAGGGTGGTTGCTTACTGGTCCATCGAACAAACGGGCCCATCCGCTAGTCTCTATTACTGCAATGTTTAATAAACAGATCCAATCTTTTGACCATATTTAATCAGCACTATTTAGTGCTGTTAGAACTACTGTATGAATGGCAACAAATATGCATTTTACTTGCAATTGTTCTTGGAAATATCAATAAATATCACAAGAATACAACACATTTTTTCAAAGACGACTCCCTCTGCAATTCACACATAAGTCACATACATTAACGAGGGATGATTTCATTAACGAGGGATGATTTCATAACTGTCTGTCGGTAGGTCACATAACTTTGACCACATTTCACAGATTAAGGTAATTATCCTGGTTAAAACTTTATTCCAAAAAGAACCAAACATTCTAAAAAGTGTAAATCTGTTCAGAATATTCCTGTACATGTGGTTATCGATAAACTAAAACATGCTTGTTCTTTTCCTGCTATTCTCTTCAGAAAATACTGGAGATTTTTGCTTCTGCAATTTATTCCACTGCATCTCACCAATTGTGCACATGTAATATTACTAAATAACTAAAGGTTAATGTCCTCCACGTCATGGTAAACTTGTAAAACTTTCTGATAGACTTACGGGGCGGTCACCTGTATGTATACTGATCTGCAAATATCTTTTCATCAATGTAATGACTTCTCGCTGATATATGCACAGATATTAAATAAAAACTTTGTGATAAGTTTTTACACGTAGGTCAGATGTCCATATATTGGATATGTATCTGATTTAAAACCAGATGTCGGATGCAAAAAAACTAATACTGTGCATTTGTTTTCTCTGATTACACGTGTGCATCAACATCCAATCAGTGTTGGATCAGATAAAAAAAAATGAGCCAGTTATTTACACTTCCAAAAAACAATGATATTCTAGTTCCTAAATACGGCTTGAGCCGAAAGTATCCTTCAGTTTTGACATTTTGAACATTCAGAGTCTGCGTACAGTCAAACGCGAGCCTTTGAAAGCATACTTCATCTGACTGTGCGTGCATACCCAGGCATTTGGCACATGCATGCTATGACTGCAATTATACAAGACTTTTTAACTGGCAAGACTTTGCAATTAAACAAGTGTTTAGACCCATAAAGATGTCTTTATTCCTTCAGACTGGAGTTATACAGATGCAGGACTCACACACCCAGGGTATGAAATTTACTTTTTGCCCACCAGCCACAGTGGCCCACCACAATGCACAATTTTACCAGCCACTTCTTTTTTTACCAGCCACTATTCCTTTATTTATTATGATATATCATTATTATTTAATAATTTAAAATACCATAATTATATATATAATAACAATGTTATTTTAAAAATAACCCATAATACCAGGCTATTATTATCATTATGATAATTTTGCAACATTCAAATGGAGGCTTAAGTGTAGACAAGCACAGAAGAGAAACTTCTTGCTCAAGCACCATTTCAGCTTTACTGAATTATGACAGATGTGGCAATTCACCTGTAGTCCCAGGGTCGTTTCATCCTGAGATGGTCTGCATTAATTTGCAGTGTTCTCATAGACAACACTATTCATGCAAATTTTTCACAGATGACTGACAGAGAAGAAAGAGACCTCGGCATATGCACGTGTTCCACGAGCAACAAAGCACCAATAAACCTATGTACACAACGAATCACACACACGCATTGATGGATTTTCTGTTGTTTGTTCTTTAAAATATAATCAAGAGTGCTCCTTCAAACCCACGTCTTTGTGTATTACGGCATTTCTTGTCATGTGTCACTCCGAGACAGGTAAACAGGTCACCATCCACAGTGATGGGTAGATGAGCAAAATTACTTGCCACTGCACAAGAAATACCTGCATTTGGCAAGTGCTAATTTCATACCTTGCGCATACACACGTTATTGATGTGCACATTGTTGATTTTTCCTTCATCTCCTGTTGTTTACCACCAATTACATCATCTTCTAGTGCTTCTTCATGACAACAACAGCTCAAATGTGAGTGTTGCCATCTTGTGGACACTTACTAAATGCAAACAAAGACGCACGGTAAGAAAAATGGGGCTACGTGCGTTTATGCAGAGTTTACACTACATGAATATAGGCCCGATTTTCACTCGCCGACAGTTATGTGGAGATCACTGACAAAAGCCCGAAATCATAGGCAAATCATAGCTCGCTTCCATGAGCACTGAACGCAATGTATGAATTATCAAATACACGATCTGAGAGAAGTGAGAGAAGAATCCATGCCCTTGGTTGAATGAAGAAATAATGTCTTTCAGGAGTAAGTGCCGTAAAGTTGAACGTTTGTGGAAATCAACTAGTCTGGAAGTACATAGACTGCATTTGAGAGAGCTTATCACAGTGCTTAATGTTATGATAAAACAGGCCAGGTCAGTTTATTTTTCGAATCTTGTAACCCTGAACAAGAAAAATCCTGAAGTCCTGTTTGATACCATATCTAAGATTGTCTCTCCTCCTGCTTCAAAAGTGCCTGTGCACTCAAAGTCTGACTGTAATAGGTTTTTGTAAATAAGGTGCGAGATATTAGAGCTACTATAAACCCATCCCTTGAGTCCATATCCTGTGGTTTAGCTGCCTCATACTCATGGGATACTTTTTCACCTGTCAATGGAGAGGATATTAAGGGCTTATTAAGCAAAGTTAAACCATCTTCAAGTCCGCTTGACGTATTGCCGACTTCGTTGCTGTTAAATGTGTTTGATTTAGTTGGTCCGTATGTTGTTAGACTGATTAACCTTTCCCTTTTATCTGGTTCTGTGCCTATCAATTTTAAACAAGCAGTTGTCAGCCCCATATTAAAGAAACCTAATTTGGATTCTTTTGAACCGACTAACTACAGGCCTATATCTAAACTGCCCTTTCTATCTAAAATTCTTGAGAAAGTGGTGGCGGGGCAGCTGACTTCATTTCTAGAAGGAAAAAATATTTATGATGTATTTCAGTCAGGTTTTCGCAAATTCCATTCTACTGAGACTGCTCTTCTAAAGGTATCAAGTGACATTTTGATGGCTGCTGATTCTGGACAATACACTGTGCTAATTTTACTTGACTTATCTTCGGCATTTGATACATTGGATCATGGAGTGTTGATAAATCGTCTACGTAATGAATTCGGTTTTTCTGGGTCTGTTCTAAAATGGTTCACTTCATACTTGAGTGGTAGATCATTTTGTGTGTCCGTAAACAACATCTTGTCTGACATGACCCCGCTTTCATATGGAGTTCCTCAGGTTCGATTTTAGGTCCAATTTTGTTTTTATTGTATATTAGCCCCCTTAGTGAAATAATTCGTAATTTTCATAATGTGTCCCATCACTTTTATGCTGATGATATTCAGCTGTATTGCTCTTTTAATGAGTCAGAATTAGGTAAATTAACCGATTTATTAGAATGCCTGTCATGCATTAAGACCTGGTTATATAATAATTATTTACAACTAAATACAAAAAAGACTGAAACATTGATCATAGCTCCAGAACAGAAATTACCCCAAATTAAACAACACATCTGTTCCTTGGACTCGTCCTTCCAGATGAGTCTAAGAAACCTGGGTGTTTTATTCGACCAATCTATGTCTTTGGATGGTTATTCTAGATAGTTGGTCAGAAATAGTTTTTTTTTCACTTGAGAAATATCTCTAAACTGAGATCTATTTTACCTAAAGCTACCATGGAATTGATCATTCACTCTTTTATCTCTTCACGGCTTGATTATTGTAATTCTCTTTTTACCTGTTTTAACAAATCTTCTCTGAACCGTCTTCAATTGGTGCAAAACGCTGCAGCCAGGCTAATTACACGAACTCACAGAACGGCTCACATTACTCCCATCTTATTTAATCTTCACTGGCTTCCACTAAAATATAGAATTGAGTTTAAAATTTTAGTCTTAACTTTTAGAGCACTACATGGACAGACCCCACAATATATCATCGACATGCTGACCTCATATTCTTCCGGCCGCACTCTTCGTTCTTCAGGTCAAAACCTCCTGATGGTCCCCAAAACACGCCTTAAAACTCGGGAGAGCTCATTTTTTGCAGTAGCTCCTAAACTGTGGAATGCCCTGCCCTCGTCGTTGCTAGGCGTGGTCGCTTCCGTTGACTCTTTTAAAAAACAGCTAAAGACAGTACTTTTTAGACAAGCTTTCAGTTGACTGAGCTATATTGTTTGTATGTTTTATGTTTTATTTTACTTCTGTATGATGTGTCTAAATTGTTATTATTTTGTTAAACTTGCTATGTAAAGCTCTTTGTGATTTTATCTGTGATAGGTGCTATATAAATAAATTTTACTTACTTAAGTGCTGATGCGTCGCAGATGTCAACAAAATATCTAGCATGTTAAATATCTGGACCTGTCTGCGATTCCAAATAGCTCTCTGCAGAACAAACAATCCTTGCTGCCTACAACTCCCCAATCATTCCCTCCTCCATAGTCTTTTCTTTTTCTTTCTTGCAAGCTTCTTGCGGTCCACCATTTTCAAAACCCTGCCCGGACAAGCACGAGAACGCCTACTCACACGTGATCTAGTGTAATTTGAAAACCCTACAACTTCCATGACAAGACAGACAGTTATATGTTATGTAAATGTGTAATATGAACGGTACCACAATTTGACATCTTTGTAAGTCGTGTAGTGTATAGGAGGCATAAGTTCTCGGGCACTCATCTGATGACGAGATTTGCGTCACGGGTCCTGTAGTCCTGTGTGTTACGTGTATACTTTGGGCTTTACGTCTCCACTTAAATGCAAGTGTATACAATTGATTTTTTTCATCATTCGAGAATCTTAAGTCGTATCAGGTCATATAATTTAAAAATATATATATATATATATATATATACACACACACACACACACACACACACACACACACACACACACACACACGGTATCTCACAAAAGTGAGTACACCACTCACATTTTTGTAAATATTTGGTCACTGGAAGTTCAACATGGCACCTCATGGCAAAGAACTCTGAGGACCTGAAAAAAAAAAAGAATTGTTGCTCTACATAAAGATGGCCTAGGCTATAAGAAGATTGCCAAGACCCCGACACTGAGCTGCAGCATGGTGGCCAAGACATACAGTGGTTTAACAGGATAGGTTCCACTCAGAACAGGCCTCGCCATGGTTGACCAAAGAAGTTGAGTACACGTGCTCAGCTTCAAACCCAGAGGTTGTCATTGGGAAATAGACGTATGAGTGCTGCCAGCATTGCTGCAGAGGTTGAAGGGGTGGGGGGGGGGGGGTCAGCCTGTCAGTGCTCAGACCATACGCCGCACACAGCATCGTCCCAGAAGAAAGTCTCTTCTAAAGATGATGCACAAGAAAGCCTGCAAACATTTTGCTGAAGACAAGCAGACTAAGGACATGGATTACTGGAACCATGTCCTGTGGTCTGATGAGACCAAGATAAACTTATTTGGTTCAGATGGTGTCAAGCGTGTGTGGCGGTAACCAGGTGAGGAGTACAAAGACAAGTGTGTCTTGCCTACAGTCAAGCATGGTGGTGGGAGTATCATGGTCTGGGGCTACATTAGTGCTGCAGGCACTGGGGAGCTACAGTTCATTGAGGGAACCATGAATGTCAACATGTACTGTGACATACTGAAGCAGAGCATGATCCCCTCCCTTCGGAGACTGGGCCGCAGGGCAGTATTCCAGCATGATAATGATCCCAAACACACCTCCAAGACGACCACTGCCTTGCTAAAGAAGCTGAGGGTGAAGGTGATGGACTGGCCAAGCATGTCTAAAGACCTAAACCCTATTGAGCATCTGTGTGGCATCCTCAAACAGCATTTGGAAGAGCGCAAAGTCTCTAACATTCACCAGCTCAGTGATGTCATCATGGAGGAGTGTAAGAGGACTCCAGTGGCAACCTGTGAAGCTCTGGTGAACTCCATGCCCAATAGGGTAAAAGCAGTGCTAGAAAATAATGGTGGCCACACAAAATATTGACACTTTTTGCCCAATTTGGACATTTTCACTTAGGGAGGTACTCACTTTTGTTGCCAGCGGTTTAGACATTAATGGCTGTAGTTTGCAGTCCTGTGTTAGTGGTCTATTGACTGAAATGCTGCAGGAAGTAGTCACTGACTGGCTGGCATATGTTGCATGAAATTGTCACAACACAGATTTTAAGCCTATAAATTTGTGATTGAATAGTGTTTGAAGCTTTCCCATTGATAAAATTCTGTTTGACTCAAACAGATTTTAAATCACATCTGAAAACTATAATCCTTCAATGTGATTTCTTATACAGTTGAAGTCAGATGTTTACATACACTTAGGTTGAAGTCATTCAAACAAATTTAACCACTCCACAGATTTAATATTCACAAACTACAGTTTTGGCAAGTTGTTTAGGACATATTCTTTGTTCATGACAGGTACTTTTTTCCAACAATCGTTTACAGACAGATCGTTTCACTTTTAATTGACTATCACAATTCCAGTGGGTCATAAGTTTACATAAACTAAGTTAACTGTGTCTTTAAGCAGCTCGGAAAATTCCAGAGAATGATGTCAAGCCTTTAGACAATAATCCAATTAGCTTCTGATAGGAGGTGTACATGTGGATGTATTGTAAGGCCTACCTTCAAACTCCGTGCCTCTTTGCTTGACATTAGGGCTGAAACGATTAGTCGACATTATAGACAACATCGACAATAACAAATTGTTGACAAACATCTCCGTTGTCGAATAGTTGTTTGATCTAATTTAATGTAACATAAGATCACTTTAAACTCTAATGATGAGAGCAGCACTGCAGCTCGCATCTGATTTAGGAGAGGAAGAATTACACCGCTCAGTCCAGATGCACACTAAACTTTCCAAACAGCTTCAGGTGATGTTGATCGCCAAGTATGAGGGAAATATAATGCAAAAATACAAAATAAATACAGAAGCACTCTCGTTGTTGAATAAGTGGAGATGGAGCTGCCGCTCCGCTAAAGCAAAACTTGCATGTATAGTGTCTTTAAAGAAAACCCCATCGTTATGTCTTAAATGCAGATATATTTAATGCGTTATAGCTTTATTAACCCTCTGGGTTCGATGGACACGTCGGTGCGTCCTGCTGGATTTTTTTTCATCATTATGTAAATTTAACAACTTAAAACACTCAATTTTGGAAATAAAATGTAAGACATCATTAGAGACTATAAAGAGTCTACTTTTCTTTGTGTACTCACAATAAAAACAAAACCTTTTGTTCTTTTGTTAAATAAAGAAAATAAAAAGGGTGAGCTTTCAGCAGTCTCTGGGTTTACGAGCATATATCTGAAACACGTCACAAAAATTAACAAACTCTGTGAATACTTTTCACACAAACATGAAACATATGTCTAACGAAAGCTTAAAATGTCTACTTTTAAATAAAATAATTCACATTTAAAACAAATATTCTCCTGCAATGTAATCTGTATGAAACAAAGCAATGTACAGTTTCTCCTGGCTCCGCTAATTATCCCTAATGTGATCACACCCACGGGCAGAGGGTGCTATTCATACGCTAATGTAGTGTTGTCAAAAATACCAGAACCCCGGTACCAAGTCGGTACTCAAACAAAAAATGTTTTACGATACCAGAATTTCTGAAGGTACCGGGGTACCGAGTACCGGGTCTACCAATGCAGAGGCGGGAACATTCGAATGCTCACAACAAGCAAAAGATGACGACAAGCAAAGCTTCTGCGGAGTCTCAACTGAATCATGTCGAAATGAAAAGTGGAAAAAGCCAGGTAATTTGAGGCCAACGAAAAGGGAAACATCACAGATCAGCAAAAATGCTCTCATCTGTAAACGCTGCTTTCACAATTTTCTGACGAAATGAGGAAACAGATCAAACTTAATAAAGACAGACACCCGGATTTATTCAAGCAAATAAAGCAGGTGAGTTTAAAAGCATATTATCATTTGCATTAGGGCTTAAACGTTTAGTCGACATTATCGCGAACGTTGAAAAAAGAAATTGTCAAGAAAAATTTTCGTTGTCTAATAGTCGTTTGATCTCATTTAACGTAACATGAAATCTCATTAAACTGTAATGATGAAGAGCAGCACTGCAGTTCACGCCTGACGGAGGAGAGGAAGAATTACACAGATCAGTCCAGATGCACTCTAAACTTTCACAGCTTCATTTTATGTAGATCCCAAAGTATTAGGGAATTATAAAAATAAATAAATAAATTAAAAAAAAATTATAATTCAGAAGCACTCTCGTTGTTGAGCAGGAGCTCTTTAAAGGAAACATACGTTACATCTTAAATGCAGTTATTTTAATGTGTTATAGCTTTATTAAAGTTCAAATAATACAGAAGTAGCTCATGTTAATAACTATAAACTCAGAAACTGGCATTTCTCTGTGTGGTCAGCGCCTCTTCTAAGAGTTACACGAATGTCCGATCTAAGGGGGAGAGATTGAAACTGCACCCGGCTGTGAGAGACTCTGCCTCGGGGATGCTCATCCCTCGAGCGCGGACGCTTAATGCAGCTAGATTAGAACACGATGGCTTGCGACTTATTTAATCATAATATAGGTCACTGTGCATTTCTTATAGTGAAGAAAATTGGCAATATGCAGCTTTATTAATATGAGAGCAATTTGTGCATTAGTTTGGAAATTGTTTTTTATTCATTCTATTGTATGCTTGTTTATTTTGTTTTTTTAGTACTTGGTAAAAACTTTTAAAGCAAATCTTATATAAGTGTTCAAAAATACTTTAAGCATACATTGTACAGTTTTGTTATAATTCAAAAATAATATATTTAACTTGAAGTGTTGCTCAATGGTATATTTTTGTTCTTAGTTCAGCTGTTAATTTGTTAACTTTGTTAATAAAAGAGTGTTGTTCAGTAACCTGTTTTTGTGTTTTGCTTTGGTACCAAAAATGGTATCGAGTACCGTGAAATTTCACTGGTATTGGTACCGACTACTGAAATTTTGGTACCGTGACAACACTATACTTGAGTAAACATGCTAATTTGGTACTAGAAAATCCCTTGCCATTATGTCATCACGTTAAATTAAGCTTAACATTGTCTTTTTGTTTGTTTTTGAGTTGCCACACTATGCAATAGACTGGCATGTCTTAAAGTCAATATTAGGTCTCTTTGACACATCTGTCTTTAATTGTCATGTAGTTGTCACTGAATTTGGCAAAAAGTCACGTCACACATTTTCATTATTGATCTTTGTTTTTATGATCGATCATTGCCGTTACTTCCAAGGTACTACTCGGGTTTTCGAGTGCTCCTGCCCATCCCTATTTCATAAGTTAATTTTCTTGAAAACAGAAAGCATTCTCTCTGGTTCCTATTTTCCTATCAACCAATGCCGTGAGTTGGGGGCGGGACTATTTCTTTGTTTGACCAGTGGCAGATTTGGGGGGTCAGAGAGCTGTTCTGAAAACAAAGTTTATTTTTGCAATACCGTTTGGTGGCACTAGTGGCACAGAAAGAACATCAGCTTTAATACTTGGGGATAGGGGTTCTAAAGATAAATGCAATTCAAGCACTGCTATTAAATGGCCAAGAAAAGAAATGGATTCATTTCTGCCATTAGAGAAATTGTCAGATGCAGGTGCCTCACCGTTTCAATCCAGACACTACCATTTAAAAAAAACAGAAACTAATATAGCATAAAACCTATTAGTATACATCCTTTATATACACATCTCATAACATTACAGCTATATTTTGAAGTTATTGTACTTTGCCACTGAGGGTATATATATCGTATATGAATGAAACACTAGACCTATATGGTGACTGGGGAAAATGTCAGTGTGAAACTTTGGCAATACATAGAAAAGCAAGCAAAGAGCTAACTCGAGTCATGTTGTGCAGCAACAACACTAACTCTAAACTGCCCTTTGTTCCCTTGTGAAGCATACCTATACAAAATCAGAATTGGCAGAAAAAAACAGAAGCTGCAACAAATGCAGCTAAAAGGGTTTATTTACCAAAAAAAAAAAAAAGTTCTTAACTAAAAACCTATAAACTACTTATTTCAGTAGTTAAATAATATTTTAAAAAGCACATTCTGGCACATTTTGCAACTTTAAGTGTGTCATTCATGCCCATGCTTGATGCAACCAGCCAATAACTGAATCAAGAGCCCCTAAAAGAAAGGGAGGACCCCAAAAGATGAGGAAAAAGAGATATAATGCATTTTGCATCCTATAAGATAAAATGCAAGTAGTATTTTCAAGCAACTGGTCCACAGAGATAAGACAACTCCAAGTTCAAAAACCCTAGCTATATGAAGATGCCATGCATGAATGTCTACTAGAACTAATGCCATAATCAACATATAATATAGTTATGCCTACTTTAATCCAACCAGTTAATGGTTACAACGCATCATTAACGTTTTCTGCCAATAGATGTTGTACTCAAATACAGTACGGCCATATTTCACAAAGCTAGTCGAAGATGTCAAGCCTCAACTAAAACTACTAAAAATTAGGCTGAAATGCTGAGTCATATCAACTCACTGGCCTCAGAAAATATTCTTTCATAATTATGTAAACATGATAGTTTAGATACTAGTACATTACACCACCAAGATGCAATCGCTGCCACCAAAATGGCTTTATAGACAGAGGGCTGTGTGCAAGGCTTAGATGGTTATTAATAATCTATTACTGCAAATGGAATGGCTGCTTCACCAGCTACAAGGTAATAGGAAGCTTGACAACAACACGGGAAAGCTCATGTTTACTGTTGTCTCTGCACGTGAGAGTCAGGTTAACATCGAAACATCCCCCAACACAAACACTTCAATACATTTCATGGGAATAAACTATTATTTAACACTGTGTTTGACCCCAGGTTCTCCTTAACCTTTGCCTTCATACATGACCTGTTCTGACATTTGTCATGGGCAGCTTTATTACAACATGATGTGCCTGAAAAATACGAAACAAGCCATATTGCAATCATCAAGAGCAACTACTTATGATCTGAGAGAATGAGTGGTAGCAAAATACAGTTCATTACATGCACTTTATATGTCTCACAAGCAAATAACAACATTAGCTAATGAAACTAGACATTATTTAAACTAATGGTAAGGTAACTTGACAGTAAACACACATTTCGTTTCAATATTGATTTACATTAAAGGTGCGCTCAGTAAAAAAAAATTATTTGATAGAGGCGTGGATGAAACATCATTCAAAATTAATAGCTTTCCATTACAGATGTCATTGTAGACATTTACTATTCACAGTCAGCTATAATTCATTTAATCCAAGAGTGAAAATGTCCAGCGGTTACTGAGATTAATGCTGCCTTCATGTGCTGTTGGAATTATCATTCTTCACACTTCACAAGGGGTAATTACAAGTAGCTGTGATGCGTTCAAATGAACAGGAAACATGGACAACGCCAGGTTCGTTCATGCATATTTCTTGAGGAGCTTTTATTTTGACACCATAATAAACATTTCTCAGCTTGCTGACGATAAAGTTATTTTGGTCAAATACAAACTATTTTCAATTCATCATAATCCAGTCCGTGAGGCTTGACAGCGCGCGGCCATCGATTTGCGAACGCAGTCATCATCTGTGCACATTGTCGGTGAATGCTCTGGCCACTGACTCTACTAAAAGATTATCACAAAGAAGTTGAAGTGGGTATGTGTCAAATGCATTCGCTCATGGTCAGAAGAGTATACTCACAAAGGCAATGTGGATGTCCAGGCACAAGCCGATCTGCAAAAACTAAGTATACCTGGGCCTTTACATGGCTGCCTCAACGAGAGGTCCCCCTTCATGTACAATAAGACAGCTTTTATAAGCTTAATGATAGAAGACTCGAGTATTCAACTCAAGTGAGTGCTCATGATTTTACACATATGTTTTAAAATTACTATGCATTTCTTTAAGAGTAAAACTTCGTATTGAGGACAAAAATAGTGAATGCACCTTTAAATATTATGTAGAGCAATAATAATTCAAATATCGCGTCTAAACCATTATATACAACACATGTAATCTTACTCATATCTATAAAAACAAAATTACAAATTCTGGTTCGCGAACTTACTAACCTTTATGTCACTTAATCTAACCATGGCAAATATTCAGTCATGTAACTGTCCTCAACCGCTACACTGAAAGGAATACAAACAGCATAGTTTAAAGCGGTAACTTGGGTTTAATGGTGTATTTCGTTTATATAACTTAAAAGAGAAAGCGTTTTCTATTAGTGCTTTTGGTTTGGCGCGCGGGAGAAACTCATGAGCTAGCACGCGAGCTACAGGCTAACAGCGCGAGGAGGTGCAGAGCGGATCAAACTGAACACATTTGCTTACCACGATGACAGAATGACAGCTAACTGAACGTGAATGTGCCTCATGGGTTATTGATAGTATTTACTCTTGGAATAAGGCTCGCTGAGCCCGAATTACAATCGCGCGTGTGTAAGGCCAGTGCAATCATTGCATTGTAAGCGCCTGGATGAGGGATGATGCCTTGTTTACAATGTAAATCATGACTGTCGCTACAGAGTTGCATGCAGTAGAAAACAAACGATATATCAGGTCCTGCCGATCTGTGCTGCTTTACAATACAGCCTTTGCATCTTGCTTTAAAAAAAACTTTCATCAATGCTGTAGAGTTGTGTCATATCCTGGACCAGAGTTTTAAAAATCAACATGATGACAGGCCACAAGTCAACACTTGGTAATCGCATCCAATAAAGCATGCGAGTCAGCATCTCTCGCGACGCATGCATTTAAAATAAACAGAAACGCATCGCTGAAACTAAGCCTCAGAATATGTCATTCGACTGCACTGAATCAAAATGTATTAATTTAATAACGCCAAAACAAAATCGCTTACTTACCTGCACATGATCCGCCATTTTGCTCCATTCATGCTCCTCTCACTCCCCCTGACAACGAGCATGCGCGCATCTCCGCACATTCACTGGAACATTTACGCAAATGACGCACGTGGTAATAAAGCCAGCTGGGCGCCCGAGACTTCGAGAATACCGTTACGGCGAAATCCAACGCCGAAACTAGCCTTTGTTTACATGGCTCTTAAAGTGAAACGGCGAATTCAGCTATTAGAGGTCACGTGGATTCATGATTCTAATCAATTGAAATCTAATCTATCAAACCGTTTGACAGTGCTAATTTTGAAGTTGAGAAATAACCCTATTAAACATTCAAGGAGGATTTTGTGTATCTTCTTGAACACGTTGACCTACCTGTTTTAAAATGTGATGCTCTCGAAAAAATGCCATCGGGATTTCTATGTGCAAGGTCGTCCTATTTATTGTTTGTATTTTGCCAATGGTCTGAATGCATGCAGTATTTATGTATATGTATGTAATTTATTTTTTGACTAACATATGGGACGACATTATAATTTATTTTGACATATCAATGATGTTCATTAATTTAGTGACACGTAGTGTCCCAAGCATTTTTATTGTTTTAAATTATGAATAATAATAATAATTTTATTGACAGAAAGCACATTGGACATGTACAATATTCAAAATAAAAGGAATGTAGATTAAAATTGTCAGTTAAATCAATGAAAAATACTACAGTTGGATATTTTTACTAACGCATTTAAACAGTTCTCACTGTGTTCTCACAGTTCTCTTTAGTGATTCAATAATTTTGGAAATCTGAATGAATTTTGGATAATTTTTGGAATAATTACTTTAGAAAAAAACGTAAATATTAGCAATTGAGGGGAAAAAATGCAAAAAATTAAGCTTGACATCACTGACAATAGGACGAAAATAATAATACATCATTTTTTTTTAAAAGGAGATGCTGTAATAAGTTCTTCTGTATACATGTTGGTAGACATCATTTATATTACAGTTAGGCAATTCCTAAACAGAAGAGTAATGTATTCTGTATTGCACTAAACAAACTGAACCTTCAACATCTTGTGACACATGGATTTCAAAATAAAAGCCTAATATGAATGACAGGTAGTGGGCCTGATCTTTAGCCACTTTGTTATCAAATAAATCAAATAAAACATTACAGGAAAGACCCATTTAATCAAGCCATAATTTTCACTCTCCTCCTGAGTTCTCCCTATGATTTGTGGCACTCTCATTGTGACAATTTGTCTCTATAGAGCTCATTAACATTTATTGATAAAGTCTTAAAAACAAATCCACTATTAATGGATTCAGAAATAAACTTATGAAATGTTTAACAAAAATGTGTTTTGGTAGGCCATATTTTCAGATTAAAAATTTTCTTAAAGGCAAAGTAATGGGTTAAGCAAGAGAAATGATTTAGTGAGAAAACCTATGTTGAATGAAAATGCAGTATTTATTTCTGAATTTTATATTATGTTAAATAAAGTAATTTATTTCACATTGAGGTCTTCCGTAGTCTGGTAACATGATTTATTCAGATAATTGTCTATACTTCTATATAGAAATTCAGTAAGTGTTCTGTTTTTTCATATGTTCAGGATGTGATATCTCACAGTTGGTTTGAGCCTCTTGGTTTAAGTGTAAAAACATGTCAAAAGTGTCATTTTTTTCATGTGTGCTTTTGGTTGTTGTCACATATATCAGAATAGCATCCAAATCTACATTCAGAAGACCTCAATTCATTTATTTGATCTTTGGGATGCTTCTAAAGTAGGTCAACAGAAGCCAACAAGTTGTTTTCTTGTTTCTATTTTAAAACACTTTTCAACTTGACAACATATTTACAAAAAACACATTTGACAATCTAAATTTAAAAGTTGCCCTGACCAGACATTAATGTGGACACATACCTTTATAATAAGCTGATAATACATAGTACAACATAAAAAAACACAATAAGCCTTGCCATTGTCATTGTGGTTTATTTATTGTGTCACCTGTTTTCAGACCTAATACAAATATAAAGGCTAATATTGGAATTTTGGTTTGGAGCACAGTATTCACAAAAGTATCCTAATTTAAAAGGGTTTAAAACTAGTTTTGCAAAACCAACAAAATGAGAAAACAAATGCACTTGTAATTGAACTTCTTCAATAGCTTGCAGCAACTGTGATTAAGCCCTTGTGACAACTTCTATGTGTGAAAACTAGCCCCAGTCTCCGCTGCTATCTACGCCACAGTTTTGATATCATGTACATGGATGTGTCTTTGTGCATGTGTTGAAAAGCAGAGAAAAATACATATGTGACCTTGTTTGTGATATGATTTAATATTAGTGAGTGCACTGTATTAGCCCCTATTTGTCACAGGGGGCACTCTAGATGCATGATCAGAACTGTGTGCTAAACAGGACACCCATTCTAGTTCAGCTGATGTGCCCTTCACTTGAGACAGTTTCCTGTGGTTTATTCACATGACAGAGTTTACCAAAGTGCGTATGTTGCATAACTGTGCACAAGTTTCACAGTAAGACAAGCTAAAGAAGAGAAGACAAGCTATTTTTTGATCCTGTTCATTTGCAATGCTTTCAGTTTTTGTGTCCTGTTTGCAGAAGATTTAAAGTTTTACAGGCTTCTTGGATGTTAATCTAATTTGGGCTGTCAAATGTATTATGATGTATAAAATATGTAGAGCATTTGCAGTTGTAAGATGTGAGGGAATGTGAATCTTTTGCATGATCATGTGATTGATTCTGCTGTGGTAACAGTAGGATGTTCAAACTCGTTTAAACGTTTTACAGACGTCAACATAAGCAAACATCACCCATAAATAGTGTCAAACAGGAAGAATCATACAAACCTAATCCACAGCCACACAGACACACACACCCACTCATCTGACTTCTCCAAGTGACTGAATTAGACTTCATGTTAGACAGGAATTAAGATTGATTAATCTGGTAAAATCAGTCCACCATTCACAAATGCAACAAACTACACTGCAATACATCTTAAATGCAAACATACAGTTTAAAGGCAAGGAAATCTGAACATAGTGAAAGGGTGGATTGGTAGATAACGGAAAGTCCAGCTGAAGAATCATGGAGATGGACATCAGGAGAAAGGGAATGCTTTACCTTCACCAGCAACGCTTTGGCAAGGTAAGACTCAATGTCCTTGAGAGAACTCTATAAGAAACCAGTTTCAACATAATTAGCAGTGTTGTAGTATTTTCACAAATTAAGCTCAAGAGGTGCATTGGTGGATGCATTCAGCATGCATTGGCAGACTGGGCTACAAAGATCAGAACGGCATCCCGATACTGCAGTTGAGTTTTAAAACAATACATTTATGAGTGCAATCAACCAATAAAACCTCATAAATAAATAAAAATCACTTCATGTTTTCTACTTGAAAATATGTTTTAAATTATGTATTAAGTGTGTTACAATATATTCATTATATTCTTCATAGATTATATCTCTTCTCTGTGGCATCAGTACATAATTTTTGATTATTATTTATATGAATCAAGTTGGCCAGATTCAGAGTAAATCTACCAACATTTTCCTTTTCTTAAACTGCAAGTAATCTCATCTGTGTTGCTGCAATGCTGTTTGCAGTTCTAAATAAAGCATCTGGGGTGGAAATAATACAATGAGCATCATGGGCGTTGGAGTGATTTTAAAAAAGTAGGTATTTGGGATCTTCAACAATATTTGAAAGATGATCTCAGAATTTGTGGGGAGACAAATATATAAATATCTTATAACAATAATGCTTGCTACACCGATGCTTGCGATGCTACTGCCCAGATTAGGCAAAACTGAATGGAATCAGACAGATTTGCCTAATCCGGGCAGTAGCATCGCTATTTCGCGCTCTGTTCTCAGAAGTCCTTGGAAGGCGTGTATGTGCAAACCTATTTGTCATGGCAACTGAATAAAAAAAACCTCGCCTGGTCAATATTTACTCGTCAAGTGCAAGTCAGACAGAAACTAAAAGAAGGAAAGACATTATATTTATTTTTATTCAAATTTAACGAAAGTACATTTAATTTTTGTGCGATCTACCAGCATTGCCTTTGCGATCGGCTGGTAGATCGCGATCGACGTATTGGGCACCCCTGCTGTAGACTTTGTCAGCTCGAACCAGTCTGGCCATTCTCTGTTGACCTCTCTCATCAACAAGGCATTTCAGTCCACAGAACTGACACTTACTGGATGTTTTTTGTTTTTGGCACCATTCTGAGTAAATTCTAGAGACTGTTGTGCATGAAAATCACAGGAGATCAATTACAGAAATACTCAAACCAGCCCGTCTGTGTAACTTTCTTTAAAATAAATGCCATTTGGTTTGATATTTTGTTAACCAATGCAAAGATATTAAACCATACTGAGCAATTTATAGACTATAATGTGCTTTGATCCCCCTCAGAGATGGAGGAAGGTGTGGTGCGTGGTGGTGGCAGAAGGCAGACGCAATGTGGCACGGTTGGAGCTTTACGAGCACAAACATTCGTCCTTCAAGGAGGGCTCCAGCAAGCGCAAACCTGATTACAAAAGGGTGATCATACTGAGAGAATGTATCCGAATATCAGAAAATGACATGGCTGACTGCCCTAAAGAATGCACCACCTTTCTTCTGGAAACCTCAGAGAAACTTTATGTGTTTGCTGCCCACCATTCAGAGGTGAAAGGCTGGATCATGAGCCTGTGCGAGCAGGCGTTCCCTGTAAGTTGATACACATCAAATCACAGCACATAATGATGATACATTATCACAGAACATTTGCTAATTAGGGGAGACTGGGGGCAATAGACTCTTTTCACAGACTGTGATGACGCATTTCCATCTTAATTTAGAAGCGTAAATCTGTCATTTTTAAAAATATATATTTTCAACTTTTTATTCATGTAATGTAAATGTATCAAACATTATTCTTTGTGTAACAATAACCTGGCATTCATTGAAAAAAAAAAAAAAAACAACTATTCAACATTGCTGCAATGGGGTTCCAAATACAGCTGTTGAGTGAGTGGCAGTAAATTAGTGCATCTTTCTCTTTGACTCAGTTTTTTTCCTCTTTTGGAAAGCTGTGGAAATGTAATAGTGGATTTTTTCTTTTGCTGTTGGAGCAAATGTGAATGCAAAAATATGTGCTTTTGGTCTGTAATTCACCATTATACTGTATATGCATACCCCACGATAGTTTACTTCTGTATTCCAAACATGGACTGTGAAAAGGGTCCATTGTAACAAGGGCAATTGTAAACAGTGTTGGAGAAGATATTCAAAAAATTAATCCACATAAAATCACTAATTACTTTTTAAAAGTTGTAATAAGATTACACTATTCATATAAAAGTAATCACATTACCGATTACTTTAATTTTAAGTTACTTTATAAAATACCTTTTACAGTAAATTTTTTTTTCCATTTAAGAAATGTAAAATAATTTGATTACACATATATATACTATATTGGATAAAAATAGTTAGATTTCAGTTACTAATACTTTTGTAATTATATTACATGTGAAACTGATTGTAAGAGCAATGACACAATGTATAGGTCAATGAGACAATGTATAGGTCCAATTTTGACACTTGCTTTTAATGCACATTATTCCCGACTGATGAAAGAATTAGCACTATATACAGGTGAAAACTATTCAACAATATTAATAGTAATAATGGGCGATATGGCCTAAAAAAATGTATCACGATAATTTCAGGGATTTATTGCGATAACGATACAAATGACGATAAATTATTTTCTTCTGTAAAATATCAGATTATGTTATGTTTAAGTTGTGTTCCAGTGACTGTGCTGAAAAACATCACACAACAACAATTACACAATAATAATAATTCAAATCAATTACAAGTTTAAAATGTAAACACAGATTCTTTATTTATTTATACTCTCATTGTGGAAAAATAGTGCAAAGCAAACAGCAAAAGTAACAATCACCAACCATGTCTTCAGTTGTGTTTCAAAATTACAACAGAGTACAACTGCAAATAAATCCTGATAAAGTAAAGAAGTTCAGAGTGAAACACACTCTTAGAATGTAAATATAATATGTAAGTGGAACATGCTAACACCAATTAGGTAGTTAAATTATCAACACTCTTGTCCCATGGAACAAATTGTAAAAATAGTGCAAACACTGTATCAAAAAGTAATGATCCCAACTATGTCTTCAGATAGTTTACAAAATAGTGCAAAACAAGATGATAAATTAAAAAACAAATCAATAAATTAAATTTAAATAAAAGTGTAATTAAACTGTAAACACTGATATACTCTTGCAAAATATAGAAATGAGGCTGACATGAACATGTCTGGTAGTGCAAGTTGCATAACACACATACTAGTGTGATTCAGTAGCTTTCAAAAAGAGAACAGGGCTCACACCTTAAGATTTTTGGTCAAGAAGACCAACATATTCACTGTAGCTGGTTTCAGAAGAGACCTTTGGCATGTCACTACATTTCCAGCAGCGCTGAACACCCTCTCTGAGGGTGTACTAGTGGCGGGGATGCACAAGTACTTTTTCACCAAACGACTGATGTTAGGGAAATTCACCTCATGTACCTTCCACCACGTAAGGGGATTGCTTTCACCATCTGCAAGTGGCCCACGTGGAGGTAGCTCCTCGCTTAACAACAAGCTCCTCCTCAGCCTCACGTCCGCCTTCCGCCATGCTTGTTTTCACTCCGCACAGAGAATGTCCGCACGTGAACAGTGAATCGCGCGCGCGCGCACAAAACTACGTCATCAACTAGACTTATCGTTATTATCGTGAGGAGACACATTTTTATCGTGAGGAGAATTTTCAACGATATATCGCAAACGATAAGATATCGCCCATCCCTAATTAATAGGTATTAAAGCAATGATATTATTACTTATACTGAATAATATATATTTAATATATAGTATATATTTAATAACAATATATAATACATATTTAACTAATAGTTAATACAATTTATTTTTCAAGTGTTATAAGTGTTATTGCCTCATTAAATTTGTGCAATTATAACACTCTGACTTCTTGTTCTGAATTCCATATTATGATTAAGTATTTCTCATTGTATGTCTATTAATGGTACAGTTACATGTGGCAGATACAGTGATGTAATATTCTATGAGAAAATTCCCATCTCTCCTTCTGACCACATACAGTAATACAGACTTTCAAACACATACTGTATTCTAGATATGTTTTAAAACCTTTTATGTTTTTCAGGACATACAGTCTGAACAAAACTTACAAAGACAGAGTAGCATCTACTCTGAGTCTGCGAGCAGTTACAGGGAGATGCAAGAAAACACGCTCTATGAGACAGCAGACAGCAGTAAGGCAACTACTGTCATACTTACAACCAACAATCTATATATGTGAAATACATGTTCTATGAAATCACATTCTTTAATATACAACCATCTTTATCACTTTAAATGAGGTTGTAGAGGCATATAACTGTCCCAATACAAGGGTTATAGTGAAAAATATCTAAAGAAATTATTTTTTATATACTGTTCAACATGAAAATGAATTTGTGTGTGGTATTTCCATAGAGCAAATTAGAAATGTATAGTATCTACTATCCAACTTATAATTAGTTTTAGTTTATTATTTCACAGGCTGCAGAGTGATATTGCTTTAATGTGTTTCACCCTAAAATAAGTGCCGTTGGAGGTACAGATAGGAGAGAGAGAAGCTATTTTAGTTGTCCTGTTGCAAGGACAAACTTTTTTTCGAGCGATACCTCAGGCCTGAGTCAAATTGTCCATTTGGGCCACAGGTGGCCTACATTGACTCCATTAAAGGACAGGAAAGAAGGGACACTGTTTTCAGGTGTATGTATAGAGAGAGCTCATTCAGTGGAGATGACAAATGAAATGAAGCAGAGGGGTTCAAGCTGTCCTCAGATTCAGGTAACTTCTTATTGACTTCCTCCTGCTTCCTTTTCATACAGCTCAAGATGTTTTATTGGCCCAGGAGTATCATTGATAGTAGGGCACAACATTTGCCATTTGTGTTTTATTTATTTATTTATTATTATTTAAAAAATATATATATTCCCCAATTTGGAATGCCCAATTACCACTACTTAGTAGGTCCTTGTGGTGGCGCAATGAGGACTGTGTTGGAGACATGGAGATGGGCAATTTTTACTTAGACCAGTAGACCACTACCTTGCAATAACCAACAACTTCTTAGGAGTTTATTTTTCAAAGGTAAGGGTTCGCCATCCACATTTTCCTCTGTGGTTGTTAAATTGTGTTGTTGCAAGACCAAATCTCAACGTCAGGTGCCAGTGAATTTCAGACAGTGTTGGTCACTGCGGGTGAAAGAGTTCAGACTGTCATAAGGGCCTTGTCTGGGTTCCATTGTGCTACTTTTTAGGGCAGAACTTACAACATGCTAAAAGAAGGAGGGGAGAGAGGTGGGCACAAAATGAAGACTAAAAAAGAAAGAGAGTTAGAGAGAGAGAGGAAGGAAAGTGGATAAGGAAAGTTGTCTGACTGAAAACCAGCATTTTTTGCTGTACTTCATAAGAATTCTTCAGATAAATCCAAACTTCTCCATTTACAAAGAAGAACTGGAGACTATTAGAGGCTATTATGAGAACTAAAGACTATTCAGGTTATATAACTTATCCTTGAACACAAGAACATGTAAAACTCTTTGCATCAAACTACACCAAAAGAACAAGTTTTCTTTCTAACATTCGTTCAGTATCTCACTATGGGACTTCACCTCAGCCGTATCCAACTCTGGAAGCAATGACGTCACATCTGTCAGCTAAAAGACCAATCACAGCAGTGATAAGGGAGCCCTATCTCCCTGCATAAGACACTGCCACAGGTCTCTTCTTCATTCTCGTTCTCTTACCCGTTAAAATTATTGGAAGCTATACTCAACAGAACTTGCGAGGAGTGGTCGCTAAACAGTTCCTTAGATGAGCTTTCAGGTACGTTGCAGAGTGCTTTTTTCTTTTGCGAATATATTTATATATAATATATATATATATATCACTGTCGAATTGAATATACTTCTCTTCTGTGTTGATATTGTTTTGCCAGGCATAAACCAGGGCATCAAGACGGGGTTACGTATTTTTACGGTAGAGTTAAAAACAGTTATAGCTTCTACCTTCTCCTAAATGTCATGGTGGTGTGGCAGATCGGCTGGTCTTATCACATTAAGGAGAGATCTGGGAATTACCACATAATCAAGTGAAATGTTGTGATGAACTGGCTCTGTGTTCTTGAGCTCAGGTTTCTGTAATGTTGATTACAAGCTCACTGAACAGCAGAGTGAAGGGGAAGGATCCCTCCCGTCCATGTGCTTGTGATCTATGATCTCGCCTAAGTATTCCCAACCACTCTGTATGGCCTGTCTCAGGGTCAGTGTGCAGTGAGAGACCTGTATGAAGATAAACAACTGCCGTCTCATGCTACTCCAGTAAAACAATTGATTCCTGCCATCCCTGTGTGCATTGCGGAAATGCAACATTTTTGGGACAAGCCATTTTCTCACAGGGTGCCTGTTAAAGGTTTCTCTAGGCTTGATGTGGATGGGATGGATGATCTAGGTATGTCCACCCCCCTCCAGCTGAGGCATCACCTCGATTGTCGGGTGGACTTTTCACCCACTCCCCCTTCATTACCAGGATGTGATGAAGAGATTGTCAGCCTAAATTTCACGTTCTTGGTTCCCAACACATTTTAGAGGTGAGAAATCTGGATTCAGGACCCAGACCACCCCCCACCACCAGTGTGCAGTATGCACCTGGATGATGCGATGGCAGCCATAGTGCACCAGTACACTCACCATACACCAGCTATTGGTGGAGAGGAGAGAGTTATTGAGCCAATTAATGGATGGGGATCATAAGGAAGCCATGATTGATAAGGGCTAATGGGGGGAATTTGGCCAGGACACCAGGGTTACACCCCTATGTTTTCGAGAAGTGTCAAGGGATTTTTATTGACCACAGAGAGTCAGGACCTCAGTTTAATGTCTCTTCCAATGTGTGGTGCCTTTTTACAGTATAGTGTCCCCATCACTATACTGGGGCATTAGGACCCACACAGACCACAGGGTGAGCACCCCTGCTGGCCTCCCTAATACCTCTTCCAGCTGCAACTTTAGTTTTTCCCCAGGAGTTCTCCCATCCAGGTTCTGACCAGGCTCAACCCTACTTAGCTTCAGTGGGCAAACGGTCTTGAGCTACAGGGTGAAATGGCTGCTGACAATGACTGCTGTGATTGGTCTGTCTGCTGACAGACATTGTGTCATTGAGGTGAATTCCCATATTGAGATCCCTCACTCCTGTTCTCAGAGAACTAAAGTTTTTGTGTCCTTGATTGAGTATCTGAGCAAACTGCTTCAAATTTTGAGTAAACCACAAGGCTTTCTTTCTAAAGCAAAAAAGCAACACTATTAATATTGCTCTATTAATCATGCAACTTGTTGATGGAGGATTAAAATGGAAACAATTCTCATACACTTAAACTGAAAGAGGAATCCGAACCATATATTGGGAACAGATTATTATAGAGACTTGGGGGCCAGTAAGCAACTACCTAGCAACAACATAGCAATGTACTAAAAAATCATCAGCACACTTTAGTAACCGCTTTGCAACATTCTGGCAACTACCCACAACCATCCCTAACATGTATGTACAAAATGTAAAAATCTAGTATTCATAATCATGATCAAATTCTTTAACTGTCTCTTAATGTTCCTTATAATTCATATTCTGATATGTACATTCAACAAAATGCTCATTATTAAAATAAAACATACAAACTAACAGAATGTTTTGAAAGAGATCTCAATGTAGTTGTCAAGCTAATCTGCAATACATTACAGTGTAGCTGTCTGTCTCATAAATCCAATGTGATGGTTAGTTTAAAGATATCTGCTAGAGGTCAGGCTCGCAGCAGTTTTGAGATAATTGGATTGCAACCACCCCCTGACAGATTTGATTGGAAGAGCATGACTGTTTAGAGTCATATGGTCGTGGGTGGTGTATGATGTTTTTGAAAGAAGTTTGAATCATCAAAGGTAACACCTGCAAGCAGGTGCAATCTAAACGTTTACAAAGTGCTTCATGAGCCGCTGAAATTCTTGCAATCAGAAAGGCAGACAGATGAGGCTCTTTTGGCATCTGTCTTAATGTTTACAAAACCATTTAAATGACATCAATGACTTATGACTTAATCTTTAAATGTTTCAGGGTGTTTATGTGAATGTTTATGACGACTGTATGATTGACAGCAGAAGAAAAGAAACATCTGAGTGTCATCTGAGACTTTGCAATGGTCTTTAACAGATGCAAAATTCAAGCTATGTTCGTAATGAAATAGCATGCTGCTTAATACATACCTGACAGTTTATATAGAAAATGGCCTATATTTTTTAAAATAGGATGTGAAACATATATTATGCATCATGCAGCTATTAGTTCTGGTCCTCGATGTAATATTAACATACAGGTGAAACTCGAAAAATTAGAATATCCTGCAAAAGTTCATTAATTTCAGTAATTCAACTTAAAAGGTGAAACTAATATATTATATAGACTCATTACAAGCAAAGTAAGATATTTCAAGCCTTTATTTGATTTGATATGATTATGGCTTACAGCTTATGAAAACCCCAAATTCAGAATCTCAGAAAATTTGAATATTACATGAAATCAATAAAAAAAAAAAAGGATTTTAAATACAGAAATGTCGGCCCTCTGAAAAGTATAATCATCCATATGTACTCAGTACTTGGTTTGGGCCCCTTTTGCATTAATTACTGCCTCAATGCAGCGTGGCATGGATGCTATCAGCCTGTGGCACTGCTGAGGTGTTATGGAAGACCAAGATGCTTCAATAGCAGCCTTCAGCTCTTCTGCATTGTTTGGTCTCATGTCTCTCATCTTTCTCTTGGCAATGCCCCATAGATTCTCTATGGGTTTCAGGTCAGGCGAGTTTGCTGGCCAATCAAGCACAGTAATACCATGGTCATTGAACCAGGTTTTGGTACTTTTGGCAGTGTGGGCAGGTGCCAAGTCCTGCTGGAAAATGAAGTCAGCATCTCCATAAAGCTTGTCTGCTGAAGGAAGCATGAAGTGCCTTAAAATGTCCCGGTAGACGGCTGCGTTGACTCTGGACTTAATAAAGCACAGTGGACCAACACCAGCCGATGACATCGTTCCCCAAACCAACACAGAATGTGGAAACTTCACACTGGACTTCAAGCATCTTGGATTGTGTGCCTCTCCATTCTTCCTCCAGACTCTGGGACCTTGGTTTCCAAATGAGATGCAAAATTTGCTCTCATCGGAAAAGAGGACTTTGGACCACTGAGCAACAGACCAGTTCTTTTTTTCTTTAGCCCAGGTAAGACGCTTCTGACGTTGTTTGTTGTTCAGGAGCGGCTTGACAAGAGGAATACGACATGTCCGGGACCCGTCTGTGTGTGGTGGCTCTTGATGCAGTAACTCCAGCCTCAGTCCACTCCTTGTGAAGCTCCCCCACACATTTGAATGGCCTTTTCCTGACAATCCTCTCCAGGCTACGGTCATCCCTGCTGCTTGTGCACCTTTTTCTTCCACACTTTTCCCTTCCACTTAACTTTCTATTAATGTGCTTTGATACAGCACTTTGAGAACATCCAACTTCTTTTGCAACTACCTTTTGAGGCTTTCCATCCTTGTGGAGGGTGTCAATGATGGTTTTCTGCACAACTGTCAGGTCAGCAGTCTTCCCCATGATTGTGAATTCAACTGAACCAGACTGAGAGACCATTTAAAGGCTCAGGAACCCTTTGCAGGTGTTTAGCTGATTAGAGTGTGACACTTTGAGCCTACAATACTGAACCTTTTCACAATATTCTAATTTTCTGAGATTCTGAATTTGGGGTTTTCATAAGCTGTAAGCCATAATCATCAAAATTATATCAAATAAAGGCTTGAAATATCTTACTTTGCTTGTAATGAGTCTATATAATATATTAGTTTCACCTTTTAAGTTGAATTACTGAAATTAATGAACTTTTGCACGATATTCTAATTTTTCGAGTTTCACCTGTATGTTTCACTCATTTCCTGATTTGTGTGTACTGTCGCAATTGTTCTGAAACGTATGATTCTTTGAACCCAAAAGGATTGGTAAACATTTGTTCATCTCTAAAGTTGTTCAAATATCAAAAGGATTTACATTTAAAACTTTCATTTTGGCATCTATGGAAATGTACAAAAGTGTACAATGTGACAGAGCCACACTTTACACATGAATACCTATGATTTTTAATGAGATCACATTGTCCATGCATAGAAATGTGCATACTGTGCATAGTATACAGTATATTCTGTATACAGCAAAAACAGAGTGATTAATATGCTATTACAAACATAACCTAATGAAATATTAATGTTTCACACATTTCCTGATTTGTGTGTGCATTCCCAACCCAAAAAGGTTTGTATAATTTGTACATCTCCAAAGTTGTTCATACGTACTCTAAAAGTGGTACACTTAAGATGCTGTCAATATGTTGATTTTGTACATTTCTGTGTCTTTGCAAATGTACAAATTGTACATGCAATAGAATCACAGTTTTTGTACTAAAACTTTGGAATATATTAATGAGATCACATTGCCCATGCACATAAATGTGTTTGGTATACATCTTGCAGAAATGTTATGAATTGTATGCCATTACATTCATAACCTTAAACTTGTCCATGCAAAGCAAGATGAGAATCTTGATAAGTAAAGGATGTAAAAAAATGGTTGGTGTTTCAGATGAAGATAGATTGCTATGAGAAACAGGCAGTATTGGGTTAGTATTGTAGTTCTTTTAGTCTATTTTGAGCCCATAGATGCTCAGTGTGTACACCCATGAGCCAGATAGGAAGGAAGTGGTATGCTTTCTTTTTTCGTTGATATATAGTTTGAGAGTTAAGATAGTATCTGTAGCTTGCAGCTGGGATTGCATTTATTTTGCCTTCCCTTACTAAAACACCCAGATACATCTACAGAATCCACTGTATAGTCTCTGAATATCTTATTTCTAAAGGTGTCGCAGTTTAACTTTGAGGTGAACTTCACGCCAGCTTTGTGGTGGTCTCTAAAAACACAACTGGTACTGCTGCCGGTTTAAGCATGCCTTTGATACAACTGTTGGCTTAATGCTTTGCACATGCATAAACCCAGTTAGTGCCAGGATTTATTTGATCACACATTGTTTGTGATGTCTTAAATTAGTATACAGATGATGCTTGAGAAATAAAGCGAGGAATGTATAAATAAATATATAGATAATTGCGCTACACTTCTACATATTTCACAGATAATTGATTTATCATCTCTTTTGACCTGCGTGATTTGCTGATGAACAAGGGACATTAAGATTCTTTTTAATCAGTGACCCAACAATAAGAGACTGATTAACACTTGCCAGTTCTCATCAGACACCCTTGAAATCAAGATGGGCACCAGGAGTCAATTTAATGTACATGAACACATAAACGTAATTGTCTTGACCTGGTTTGCGTCAAAGCACCGATCAAATCTGGAAAAAAGTGTAACATCACTGATAAAAGCAGCATTTTCATGAGGTATGTCCAACATGACAACCTACACAATGAACAAAACTCCTTAACAACAGCATTATAAAAATCAAGGGCATTCAAGTAAATGTGGAAGCTGCCTTCTAATGCCACCTACACACTATACGACTTTCAAAGCTATCGGATTGCTGTTTTCACACTACACAACCTTCTTTCTATAATGGGGTGTAAAACAGTTAAAAGGATGGGCAAGGAGGAGGCGAGAACCGGCTTGTATATATAAATAATATAAATAATAATTTAATGAAAACTCAAAAACACATAAACAAACACACATGACGGACATGTCCGTAATTCTATCTCTCTCTCGAACAATCGTCACTGGCCGCCTTTATCCCTCGCGCGCCTCATCAGGCCGATTGGGGACCGGGCGCGCGATATTCCGACCCGGCTCCGCCCCCCTCCGCTCCACATGGGGTTTTTATAATCTCTCAATAATTTTGAATTTGCTGTAGTTTGCACATTACATGAGGGATCGGCGACAGGGGGTCACACATTACAAAACATTTCACTAGGAAGAATCCCTGACAACCTTTGTTTGGTCTCCAAACTACATTTCACAACAAAACACATGTGAGATATAATAAAGGAAGATTAGGTGCAAGACTGGAGTTGTTCCCTCTAAAAATGGTGGTCTGCAAGAAGCTTGTGATCCAAGTTGTTTGTGCACTGATTTGCAGCGAAAAACTAGAAAATAAAATAATATGGAGGAGAGAATGGTTGGGGAGATGCGGGCAGCAGAGTGATTTGGAGATAATTAAATCATTTTACATTGAATGCTGGTAGCTGCCTGCTAGTGTTGTTGATCGTCAAGGACATGTTTGTACTTTGTATTTGTTTCAAATAATTGAAAAGCTTGTGTATGCAAATTTATTCTGATAGAAACTATATTAATGTGCTCACCATACAAATAGATGCATGATAAGACTGGGTTCAGGGAGCAGCTGCGGATGACACATCAAAACACATTTCACACTTCAGGACTTGGAGTCGCATCTCTCGGATCACCACTTTGAAAATTCACACATACCGATAATCGTTCACTGGAGCGAGCACCGATTTGCCTCTGATTTCTGGCTTTTGTCGGCAATCTCCATTAACTGTCGGCAAGTGGAAAATCAAGGCTAAAATCGTTTAGTGTGGACTTGGCATAAAGCAGTCTAACAGAAATGGAACCTCCTAAGTGACTGATTCGGAACATTGTACATTGGCAGCTTCTAATGTTTTTAATATTTTTTTGTGCTAATTGAACTATTTTGATCAGTGTAATTGTTGAAAGAATTAAATTTATAATCAATACTTATTTCACTTCAAAATCCATTTAGAATGAGCTTGTGACACTATATTATGGGACTGCATCCACCTTTGCAATTTCGTGATGTCACAACCCACCCCCCACCCCAGCCCAAGTGTCAACTAATTGAAACAAAGTGACAACCATAGATTCATCACACAGTTTTATCTTTAAATCTAAAGCTTTAAGACTGAAAGTAACAACATCATGTGTTCAGTGAGTCATCCAGGTTAAGTGAGTCATGCTTCATGCATGTACTGTCTATCTCTGGACTGCATGTGAACACTGCATGGCTGCTTGTAGCTTTCTCCCTGAGCAGCGCTAAAAACAAAAACAAGCTGTAAAAACAAATAAATCTGACATACATGGTCACAGGTGAAGCCTCACGGGGCAGTAGGCCAACACTTTGATGTAGAACAGGGAGGAAGAGGCTCAAAAAATGACAGCTGTGAACATATACTGAAGGAATAAAGGCTGAACTTGTTCAAGGCTGCCCCCTCTGACTTCTGCCTGATTCCATGGACATTCCATTTTAAATTTTAAAGCTTTCTCCAGAGGAAAAGCAATAGGTTGTTTTCACTGCTGACTTCTTGTACAAGTGTACGTTTAAATTACAGAAAAATCGAAAACATGTTGCATCCTCCTTTCACTGATGTAGTAGAAATGGGAGTGGATACAAATACTTCAAGGAACTCTACTCACTTTCAGTTCACTACCTGCTTCGAGGGAGGAGTTACTACAAACATGGTGACTGGGGGGTAGCGGGGACTACCCAAGGGAGATGCGTGTCCACCCGCAGGGGGACCGTATTGTGGAAAATACACACAGGGGGATTAATCCACCAGGGCCCATCATGTGGAGCACCTATTCTAGTACAGAGTAATTTTAGTAACCGTTGTGGGTCTGGTCGGGGAATTCCTACGCTGAATTCGTGGACCAGAGGGCTAGGGAGAAAGAACATCCAGGGAGTGTGAATCTAGTGGCACTCTCTTGGGGGAAAAGAGCGCACGTGATCACCTCAGTGGAGGGGAAAGGGGCTATGTGCAAGCGGAACACCCGGTCTGCATTCCCGTGTTCTACGTGCTTGGACCTGAGAGAACACTGGACGAGACGGACTCAACGCTGAGATTGTAAATTATTGTAAATGTATTGGGTGTTGCCCAGCCCGCTGCTCTGCAGATGTCTGCTAGGGAGGTGCCGTTGACCAGTGCCCACGAGGATGCCACACATCTCGTAGAGTGTGCTTGAACCCCCAAGGGGACGGGCACGGGCTGGGTGTGATAGGCCAAAGCGTTGGCGTCAACGACCCAGTGGGAAAGCCTCTGTTTGGAGACAGCGTTCCCTTTCCGCTGTCCACCAAAGACAAAGAGCTGCTCAGAACGTCTAAAGCTCTGCGTGCGGTTCACATAGGTAGGCTAAGCACGCACCGGACACAGCAACAAAAAGGCTGGGTCTGCCTCCTCCTGGGGCAGCGCTTGCAGGTTCACTACCTGGTCCCTGAAGGGGGTCGTAGGAACCTTAGGCACGAAGCCCGGTCGCGGTCTTAGGACGACATGGGTGTCTGCCGGACCGAACTCCAGGCAAGTGTCGCTGACAGAGAACGCTTGCAGGTCCCCAACCCTTTTGATGGAAGCGAGCGCAATCAGGAGGGCCATCTTCAAGGTGAGGGCTTTGAGCTCGACTGATTATAATGGCTCGAAATGGGGTCTCTGAAGGTGTGAAAGGACCAAGGAGAGATCCCATGAGGGGAACAGACATGGCCTGGGAGGGTTCAGCCTCCGGGTGCCTTTAAGGAACCTGATAATCAGATCATGCTTCCCAAGGGACTTACCATCCACTGTGTCATAGTGAGCTGATATGGCGGCTTCATAAACCTTCAAGGTGGAGGGGGACAGCCTTCCCTCCAGCCTCACTTGCAGAAATGAGAGCACTGACCCGATTGCGCATCCCTGCGGGTCTTCAGATCGGGAAGAACACCAATTTGCAAACAAGCACCATTTCAGGACGTAAAGTTGCCTGGTAGAGGGATCTCTGGCTTGGTTGATCTTGTCTACGACAGCAGGTGGAATGCCAATTAGATTTTCCGCATCTCGTCTAGGGGCCAGAGGTGGAGGTTCCAGAGGTCTGGACACGGATGCCAGAGGGGTCCTTCCTCAGGGGAATTCGCAAGGGAGAGGCTATCGCGAGGAGCGTGAGATCAGAGAACCAATTCTGTGTTGGCTAGTAGGGGGCCACCAGAGTGACTTGTTCCTCATTCACCCTGACCATGCACAGCACCCATGCAAGTAGGCTCACTGAGGGAAATGCGTACTTGCGCAGCCCCTGGGGCCAGCTGTGTGCCAGCGCGTCTGTCCCGAGGGGAACCTCTGCTAGGGAGTTCCAGAGGGGGCAGTGGGAGGTCTCTTGGGAAGTGAACAGGTCTACCAGTGCTTTACCGAACTGCTCCCAAATCAGCTGGACCATCTGGGGGTGGAGCCCCCACTCTCCGCTGAGCATTGTCGCGACAGCGCGTCCACTGCCATGTTGAGGTTGCCCGGGATGTGAGTGGTGCGCAACGAGTCCCTGCTGGCTCCAAAGGAGGAGATGGTGGGCAATTTGTGATATATAAGTTGAGCGCACGATTTATGTACGGTATCGTAGCAGTGCTGTCTGAGCGAATCATCAGACGCGCTATCATTGAGACTAACTCCATGCCGAGAAAAGAGATGTTCTGAACCGGGGCGAGCTTGCTCTTTTCCCAGTTGACCTGAAGCCCTAGATGGCTGAGGTGCCTGAGCACCTGGTACCTGTGGGTGCACAGTTACTCTCGAGAGTGGGATAGGATGAGCCAGTCATCGAGGTAATTGAGTATGCGGATGCCCACTTCCCTTAGCTGGGCAAGGGCTGCCTCTGCGACCTTCGTGAAGAACAGGGACATGCTGAAAGGGAGGACCTTGTAATGATACGTCTGGCCGTCGAACGCAAACCGTAGGAAGGGTCGGTGTCGAGGCAAGATAGAGATGTGGAAGTACGCGTCCTTCAGGTCTACCGCTGCGAACCAATCTCGATGCCGGACGCAAGTTAGAATGTGTCTTTGCGTGAGCATTTTGAATGGGAGTTTGTGCAAGGCCAGGTTGAAAACTCGCAAGTCCAAGATCGGTTGTAAGCCGCCGCCTTTCTTGGGTATGATGAAGTAAAGGCTGTAGAAACCCTTCTTCATCTCAGCTGGAGAGACAGGCTCTATCGCGTCTTTGATTAAAAGGGTCGCGATCTCCGCACATAGGGTGTTGGCGTCTTCGCCGTGCACCGAACTGAATCGCATAGCCGAGTCTGATGGTCCTTGCCAGCCAGCGTGACGGGTTGATGCCACACATTGGGGTCAGTACTACCGAAGTGCATATCTTTGAATGCCTTGGCCTGGTGAACCTGCAGGAGGGCCATGGCATGCAGGGCGGTGGCAGCCTTTCCAGTGGCGCTGTAGGCTTTGGCGGCCAGTGACGACGTCATCCTACAGGCCATGGAGGGGAGCACCGGGTGATCCTAGGTGGATCGCATATACCCAAATTCTGTCTGCCAAATTCTCATTGGTCTTTTCTCAAGTTCAGAGGTTCTGAGGCCTTCAAGAAAGTCCCCTAGTTTCGCTTCACTCGACACAACGTCAAGGTGAACGACAGATGGGGAACCGGTAACACGCTTCCCTTGTCTCAATCCATACCCCTATGTTTTCTTTCTTCCGTGGAACACAAAGGTTATTTTACTATTAAAATCATGGTTTGGTTTAGGATTTGGATATGGGGTTAGACTTTTTGGTTAGGCTTAGGTTTTGCTTAGGGGTTAAACTGCATAATAAAATAATTAGTTGGTTTGTTTCTTTTTCTTCATTGGAGTAAAAGTTGTACCTTTTTTGTACGAGCCAACTTGCGATTTCACCATCTTGTTATTTCAACACTAAATTAGACTGCCCCCACCCCATTAATCACATGCCCTCAATCCAAAACCCCACCCTCCAAACACATGTTTGCAAAATGATTGCCAAAGAGAGCCTTTTTTGTTGGCTAAAAATAGTTGGGCTCACTCTTATTTTACTGTTTTGGAATTTATAATGACATCTGTTGGTGTGGATACAGCATTACGCCAAAAAAAGCATTACTATGTTACGCACATGTTTTTTAACCACTGATTAATTTATTCTGCAACTGACTATCAGTGTCACCAGTAATGGGTCATTTTCAGCTGGCCATCTGGTCTCAATGATGTGGTGACCCTCCATATGTAAATTAATTAGCTTTTTCCAGTCCATTGATACAACTGGGTTCTTCTCATGAAAGGTGTATGCCATTTTAAACATATTTGTCAATAGCACTATTCATTACTTTAGGTGTAAAACTATTTTTAAGCTGAATAATTTCACTTTAATAAATGTAAATTAAGTTTGAATTTGAATTGACTAGATGGCATTAAGTGTAGACTGCAGGGACTCATGATTAAGTTTTTTTTGTCTTGCAATTCAAGATTTTCTGGTTATAGCAGTGGGCACAGAGGCTGCACTTCGGTGTAATCTGTATGGGGAATATATCCTTACTCCACAGCCTGATTGCTTACTGCTGAAGCACTATAAAACTAAGGAGATGCTTTTCAAATGGCCATACTGCTACGTTAGAAAGTTTGGACAAGACACGGTAAGCTGACAAAGATTTCAACATTCACTACAATTTTTGGTATTGTATATAAAAAGTTATTGCGAACACATTCTACGGCACATGTTGTTGTTTTAAAATTGTGCTGTATAAATAAAATGTAATGTAATTGAATAAAATATTTGGTGAACTATCCCTTTAAAACCTGATGTAAATATATAATTTGCTTTCACTCATTAATTTCAAGAGAGTTATCATTGTGCAGGTGTGAGTTTTTCTTTATGATTTAATTGCTTTTAATTTCATTTGCATGCCATTTTCTCATGGGAGATAAACAACCTGTCTTTATTATCACTCGAGTGACTGTGGACACATATCTTGGGTCTGTAAATAGATTTAATAAGTTTCTCTTCCCTTTTCTTCTCTGCAGCTGTCTTTCTCCTTTGAGGCGGGCCGCAGATGTGAGTCCGGGGAGGGGCAATTCGAGTTTGCAACTCATCAAGGTGAAAGGCTGTTCAATTTTGTCAGTGCAGCCATTCATAATCTACCCAGATCCTCCACAGCACATCAAAGCAGCCTTGACCGTGTAGACCAAAGTATAGTACAAGAAACTGCAACCATATATGAAATCTATGATGACACCACAGTTGCCCTGAGTCTCAAACAATCTGACTGTTTGCCTGACAGCAATCTGCAGCATGTGGTTCAGAAACAGCATCCACCGATGCTCAACCCTGCTTTGAGGAGCTTTTCTTTGAATGCAATAGATCCACAAAACAAAAGTCAAGTGACAAGCATGCATTCTTACCTAGAGAATCCGGAACCAGTGTACGCCGCAGTGTCAAAAGCTCAGCCAAAAGTTACTTCCCTTACAGACTCTAAAATGCACTGGCAAAACTTAAGAAAAGTTCTCCATGATTCTGCATCTTTTCAAGACTCTTTCAAGGCTGACGCTGACATTTCACAGTTGTCTGCTCTTGCGGTCCCCTATGAAGAAACAGTGACTGAAGATCCGACTGACTTGTTGGGTGATTCCATCCAGCAATTAGCAATTGATGATGCATTAAAAAATATCAGTGCAGAAGCAATTTACGCAGAGCCACAGGACTACCAATTCAAAGCTGAGTGGGATGTCAGCGCTGTTTACGATGAACCAAAGGAGGTCATCATGGCCAATCAAAGATCTCACGATGGGGTGGACCACACAGCTGAACATTACTTTTTCTACAGTCCTGACATTGCCACTTCACAGGCCATGGCTTCCCAGTCCAATCCCAATCAAAGTTCGGCTGAGTCGTTTTCAACTTATGACAATTTTATGTTAAAGGGGAGGCGAATATAACATGGTGTGATCATTTCTTTAAAATCAAAACTAAGGGGGGAATACGATACTAAGGTTTTGATTGATAATTGAATTGATGGTTTATGGAATGGTTTATTATTCCTGGTCTCATAGAATCATATTACTGTACCTATATTTTAGGAAAATTATTTTTACATTGCTAGTTGTTTTATGTATCTCAACAGTTTCCTAATGAAATAAACAATAGAGGTGCTACAACAATGATTTTTATTCCCTTTCACACAAATCACGAGATAACGGCAAAATATCAGTTCATAAATTTACTTTTTGAACTGTTCCTCACACAATGCTTTCTTATGACATCTAAGCACTTTTAATTTAGTGCTTGACTTGTAAGGCTATACATTTAAACACTTGCATTACATAAACAACTACTTTTAAAAGATTATTCAATTGTGCAGTAGCTAAACGATAATGTGTGGTTTTGAGCATTAACCTTAAAAACCTTTTCTGTTTGGGAATATATTTTACTGCCTTTTAGTGCCACACAGTGGACATTTCACCTCGAAACTGCCGGGATACATGTAATGATCCATCTAATATAATTTTGTAAAAATGTCGCCATGGTCATTTCATTTTCATGAGATCATTCTGTGTTTATTAGCATGCGCTGTCTGTATTATTTTAACAGCTGTTTAAAAAAATAAATAAATAATGCAAATCAGGTAAAGGTGCAAAAACAGCCAAAACCACTGCAGTACATGAATTAGCTCTTTAAATGACCAAACATGTGCTGAACTACAGCACACATCTGAATAATTGCTGGTTATAGCACCCCCATCATTAAATCATCATCTGATAAATTACTGCTGCCATGATCGTTAAAAAATATGCACTTTCAAAAGTCTATTTAAAAAAAGAAATCTGTTTTCAAGCAAAATACCAGTGTAGAGTTAATTGCGCCAATTTATTAATTTAAATGTAATTTAATTTAAATAAATGCCACCGCTATATTTCAGCTAATTTAACACCTGTTTAAACTGGATTGTGAGTGGTTTGAAAATAAGATTTTCTTTTTTTGCACAAAGATATTGCACACTAAATTGATGCAAATGTTTAGTGAGTTCACCCCCGAAAAGAAAAACAGATATTCTGTCATTTCATCTATCCTGCCTTTACCTTCAATTGCTCTTCCTGGAAATATATGATTGCTAACCTGAGAAATTTGGAAGAAATCTGCTTGTCTGAATTGGAACAGTGATTAGTAGAGTTAGTGGTACACGCATTGGTGGCAGTTCAGACTGAAGGGGGCTTTTTCAGTTCAGACTGATTTAATTAACAGTGCGAGGGGACCTGCGGCTTGAAGCTGATTGGGATCCCGACCTGCCTGAGAATGAAGATGTCACAGCACCCATTCATCTAGTGCTGTCTGTCATTCTCTTTGTAGAGATGCCTGCTGTACCTGACCAATGCACAATGGTGTGTCTGTCCGTCTGTCTGTCTATATATTTGCAAGCATCATATTAATAAAAATGTTATTGTAGTAGATGTTATGCCAGTGCAATAAATAATATTCAAAATAATTATAAATACATACAAATTTGGATAATTCAAAGACACTATATTGTGGCAGACGAGTAAAGCATTGATTAGACAATAGAAAAAGAAGTCAATATATTGTTTGTTTTATTACCATATCATTGAACATGAGCCGAACACTGGCCTCCAGGCTACAGCAATCCATTTAGCAATTTTGTTTGTCAAGGTAGAGGTAGACTTGAACTGTTTTCACACACACGATGAGCCATTTTTCTTGTCTATGTTTACATGCATCAGACGGACAAATTTGGAGTGTCTCACTTTTGTTAGGTTGTGTTTCACTGGTTTCAGCATCTCTAGCCATAAAAGTCACGTTTTAGGGCATTGTGAAACTTTGAAAAACGGTTCTCTTGGTTTGTTGCCTGCAGATGTGAATTGCCTGCACAGCTGGAGTTGCACTGAGTGCCCTCTGCTGACTACGACTCACAAAAACATGAATGTGGGACTTCAAGCTTGGATTTGAAAATTCCTTATTACAGAATTTATCTACGGTCAGCGTGCAGGTTGTGTACTTCCAGGGGTTAATGGGCCAGCCATGATGATTGTGAAAGCTAATGGATAGCTTTCTCCAGGTATAATAGGCCAAACAGAGCGACACATTGCAGATCCACATTAAATAGTGGCAGAGGACATCAAGGACAAACCAACTCAGACTTTTAGTGGTACTGAGCAAAGAGAACTCACATACACATAATACAAATCAAGCAACCACACATAGAACTCATATTTCTGCATATTCATAATAAAAAGCATACAAAAAGAATAATTCCTTAACCCACCTTTTAGTGTGTACTTTGACTGACACTAGGGGGCAATCTCTCTCTCCCAACTCATAGTGACAGCAAGATGTTAGTGTGCATTTTTCTGAATGCAGAAAACTGTGTTGCAGATCTAAAATATGAAATGATCAATTTGATATGAGTCTCCTGAAAACCAGTGAGTTTCCGTGGCTCTGATTTAATTTTGCATCTTGAAAACTTTACACTGAAAACAACTCCACTTGAAGTCTGATATACTGTTTTTATAGGAGGGTTGGGTCAGGCAAAAACACAGTTGCATAACTGTGAGAAGACAACATATGTTTAGTATGCATCTGTTAAATCCCCACAAATGCATGCTAAAAGGCCAAAAACCACTAGTAATTTATTATTTTCCATCTGCCTGCAAATAATAAAAGTCCTGCATATTCCTTAAAGACATACTTGAATTGCCTTGTATACCCTGATTACAATTTCAAGAGAAAATGAATAAACAGCATTTGCCCCAAAAGTTTCTTCTCTACTATAGGAAGAATGGCAACATTGCAATTGAAAATGAGCAGATTGTGTCTACAGTGAGACAAAAGATGACAATGATGTGCCAATGTGACCTACAGCAAGCCTTTTACAGGCCAGTGGCTTTTAACACTGTTTGCATCAGTAGTTGACCACTGAGCTTTATACCATTGGGCCATCAAAGGTCTCCTGTTCAGAGAAACTGCAAATACACAGTTGAGACTCAAAGTAAACATGCTACCAACTTGAGATAACAGGCTGTGTCAGCCTGGATGTATAGCTATACAGTAAATCTATTTTTTTTAATGTTTTACTCAATTTAGCAAATTGAAAGGAATAAAAATATGTAAATGTCTTATTAGATGAACATATTTACTGTTTTGTTCTATTCAGTGCTGTATTGTCATTTTTACAGATGAAAATAAATACAATGCTTAAAAGCTAGGGATAACTAGATAATGAAAATTACACCAGCTCTATTAAGACCCTAGAATCTTTTTTGCAGTAGCTTGACATATTGTGGAGCAAGCAATTTAATGCTTTACGCACCCTCTTCATACTCTCCCCCTGTCTACTAGTGACAAATGTGGCATGTCCTATGTACCTCAGGGTCTGTCAGTACAGTTCACCATGTGCTTTCACACTGAAAACTCATCTCCAGTTTAAAGTCTCCCACAAATGTCTCCCAAACTGCTTCAACTGTGGCCATAATTAGAAGTCAGATCTATGGAAGCTCATCCACCTCTGTCATCCAACAGCTTCAGAGGCATCTCACTGATAAAACCAGCTGGAGGATTAATGAGCCTTTACCGTCTCTCCCTGGTTGTTGGTGTCACACTGTGGCTTTCACAGTGCTTACTAAAAGCATGTATAACCCCCTCCCTCACCCAAGTTTTCACTGGGAAACTGCTAAGATTTCAGCAAAATGGTAAGGTCCACTCTGTGGACATTTTATGTGGCAACTGGAGCTCACACATGCCCATAAATGTAGCAACACTTCCAGCTTTAGCCACTGGGGGCAGTGATTACAATTTCAGCAATCACAGACTGATTTGAGCAGCAAAACGTTTAACGTACTATTGCCGACTTTGCAGTGTGATGATTTTGTCTTGATAAATGGTCACTTTTAATGGTCTTCATTATTTGATAACCATTTGATGATAACGGCAGCTATGATCTATAGGAAATCTCTTTTAAATCAAATTAATCTTAACTCCTGCTTTCTGTGGGAATTCATTGTGCAGCATTAACTGTACTGAGTTTTCTATAACAAGCCTAATTTACATAGAAATGAGATGTGTTTGCCCCAACAATGTGGTGAAGCACTTTAACACATTTACCACTTAAACTCAAATGTGAGTGATTAGAATAAGAAGCAGGTTTTTGTACAGAAAAACTGCGTGCAAGAAGTGACACAACTTTTTAACGAATTCACCCCTTTGTATTTACTTGCAATGGATTGTTGTTGGATTACATAAACAGATATGCAAATGATGTACTCATGGCTTAATCTCGGCAAAGCCAATTGGTTAATTAGCAATCAATTATGTATCAGTAATTCACAACTCTGTCCACCCACAATATACAGACAGCTGACCATCTTCAATAAATTGTTGCATATATCCAGATATTCTAAAAGACATTTAAACAACTAGATTTAGGCCTGTCTTGATGTAAATATATAACACCCCCCTCCTCGCTGCTCAGATGAAGTTTGACTTCAATTTCCTTAGAGCCAGTTTCCAAATTAAGGTGTGAAATATATTTACAAGTGTGAAAATCGAAGATAAAAGAAATTTTCATCTGACACCCGTTGATTTTCACTACAGGATAGACATACTAGATTCTGATTATTGTGTTAATGCAACACCTGGAATTAAATTGTCTGGTAAATGAGTCCTGCACATTCTCTAATAAATGTCTAAAGGAAAAATTTGTTGTTTTATTTGCATATGTGCAAACACATATTTGCAAGGAATTCAAAAATAATAAACTATTGTTTCAGCTGTATTGTGTTTCCCTACAGTAAGATTGACATTAAATGTCTATATGGTGTATTCGCAAAACAATCTATGCAAGCTGAAATTTGCCTGTAAAAGCTCCACAACAGTGTAGTTTGAACTTGAAGGTTCTTGTCTTACAACCTCTCTCTAAAATAACTCGTCCAGCTTTACACCTCCAGAGTATAGTTGCCAGTTTAACCTTCAGTAAGTGAGAGAGGACACAAAATTGCAGCCACGTGATTTACAGAGAGGTCATTTGAGACAATGGATGCTGAGTTTAGCAGGTGGTCCATGAAAGAGGAAAGACCCTTTCTGCTTTGTAGCATATTTTGGAATAGTGTCTTAAAGTCAGTGATGATATACTGGTATTCCAGTAAAATAAAGGAAATAATTTACATTTTTAGAAAAGATTACAAAAGATCCTATATGTAAAATTTAGAAATAATTACAAAGAATCATTTAATGTTCAAACAATTAGAAATAATTCCATAGGTTCACTTGATGCATGCGTAATCGTATAGGCATTTGAAACACTTGAGAAGTGAGGCATGTGCGTCACAGCCAGAAGAGCAGCACTGTTTACAACTGAGAAGGAATGCTGTACAGAAGCTTTGTTGGTTTTGGTTTAGATCTGTATTTATCTGTTTCTTTACTCACAATGGTGCGTTTGTGTGCTCATCCTGGATATCTCAACCGAGTGGAGAACGTGAGATTATATCTGTATCCATGGCAACACGAATACATCACACGAGAGACCGCATGGACTCCACCCTCTCATGAAGCTTTGGATTATAGTTAAAAAGTACTTAAATTTTGATATTTTTTCACACCAAAAGCAATTGTGTTGCTTTAGAAGACATTAATTTCAAAGCTGATGTTGTATGCATGAGGTTTATACTGACTGTCTGTGATTTTTGAGCTTCAAAATAGAAATCTTCATTCACTTGCATTTTAAGGACCTACTGAGCTAAGATATTTTTCTATTTTTCTTCAAATGTGATGTGGTGAAGAAAGAAAGTCATACACACCTTGGATATCATTAGGGTAAGTACATAATGAGAGAGTTTACATGTTTGGGTGAACTATCCCTTTAATTATAGGTGTATGCAAACAAGCACTAGCTGACCCGTTGGAAGTGTTTCTGGCCATCTGTGACTCAGTGCACTACGTGTGTGCATCATGTTTCACTATGCTATTGACTGTGCAGCTAATATCAGCATGGACCTCTTATGAACCACTCATAATATGATTCAAGCTATGCAAATGAACTGTTATTGAAGAATAGTTATGGTGCTGATGTGCTTGAGTGAAGTTCAAAATATTCGGATGCAATGTGTTGGATATACATTGTGTAAACCCTGAAATTTAGTTTTATAATGTTGTGGAGAGCTTGCTTATTCTCTTCTCTCTACATGTTGATGTTTAAAGGAAAGCTGAGGCCAAAACCAAGTGTTTCAGTCAGAAAAATAGCATTTCATGACCTCTTTAAAAGGAATTCCATAGACTCTTTTGATGTGCATAGGATTTATAAAGAATTCCATAGGATGCTTAGATGTATATAACAATTTGAAAAAATCCCTCAGAATTCTATGATGCATGTATAATCTAGAGAAAAATCCATAGAATCCTTTGTTGTATATAGAATTTAGAAAGACTTCCAAGGGATGTACACAATATAAAAATAGTTCTTATGCTCTGTTTCTTTTCCAGAAACCACCGATTCTAATATTTTAAATTCCAAACCATATGATAATATTTTTCTTTCCATATGAAAGCAGGAGACGAAGGCTTTGTTGGTTGTGATCTGACCTGCATGTCTAGCGCAAGGGTCGGAAACCTATGGCATGCATGCCAGCATTGGCATGCGGAGGGGTAATCACTGGCACTCCAGCAACAGCGAGAGAGGAGTAGACTATTTTATTTGTATAAATTCCACACCTGCATTCCAAATGACATCTTGATGTTTTCATGAGCTGAATGGGATCCTAAACAAAAAGTTTAAATATGCCTAGACTGCAGTATACCCAACAGACTCGTGCAGCACTTGCAAGCCATTCGCATGTCACGAGCCGGCAGCGCTTATCTTTGGGTTATCCGCGCGAATAAACACACCCGCTTTAATTCGGTCAGGCTGTACGGATGACAGCCTATATTTCCGTGTTTCATTTGTTTCTTTTTGCTTTTAGAACAACATGTGATGTAATATGGAAAACAGCACTATTAATCCTTGAGATTTCCAACCCAGCATACAGGTACACCCTCCTTAAACCATGGTCACACTTAAAAGTACAGTAAACAATTAAAAGAGAAAAGATGAACCCACATTTTGGGGTTCAAAAATCTGAGTTTATTCAAAATATAAATTAAAACCTGGAAATTCATTTTTAGGGTTTTGCATGTGTGATTCACCGAAAAGGGCTAAATAGTTTTCGGCTTGTGATGTGTGAATATCTATGTGTGAGTTTCATCGCACTTTAATAGTTTTTAGACTCCCATTCAGCTGATGAAACCACACTGCATGATCGGGAAGAAGGATTACATGAAGATGGAGATTGGAATGCAGGTGTGAAAAACTTCACATAAATAAAATAGAGCTCCTCTATCGCTGTTGCTTGTGTAATAATGATTTTCCCTCTGCATGATTTTGAAAAACGCATGACAGAACAAAAGAAATATTTAAGATTCCACACAATTTCGTGATCAGTAATCAAATAAGCACATTTGTGACTAACTGTGTTCATACATTTTGTACGAAAGGACAGGTTTTTTTTCCAATAAAGCACTTACACGAGATGTTCTGAAAATTCACATGCAGGATCATGATTATATCACCATCATTGGGTTTTGCAAAACATTTTACTGTTATGCTGAAAATATCATTTGGAATAAAAAATAAATGATTAAATAAAAAAAATGCAAAATAGAAACATTTCCACAAGTGAACACAAATTTCAGATACAATCACATCTGGGGGGTGAGGAGAGTGAATTGTTTAATGTGCTTTCCAGAGACGCCACTGAACGGCATGTCAACTATGCTCTGTGTCATCTTGTGAGGACCAGGATCCTTTGAGGCTTTATCACATGTGGCCAGGAGAGCTGACAGTGAACCGAACTGATAACTTCATCGCGGGCCACATGACAGTGGCAGGCCTGTAACTGATGAGCCATTGAATCGCTCCTGACTGCGACTTGTGGAGCGGGACACGAGGGCTAACAGGACAGCTTAAATATAATTCTGTCCCTCTTTAAAACAAGACATCTCTAAAAATGTCAGAACCTCTAAACAAATCCCTGAAAAACAAATACAAGAATTCTGAGGTTAACAGAGGGAGAGAGATATTGTCAAAGGTAGATAAATAGGCAATCAGTTGTCACTGAAAACGATGGTGCGGACATCCATTGTTAGTTTACAGCCCTTCAGGTTACAGCAGGCTGTTTAGAGAAAAAAAAACTACAAAAAAAAAACACAGCTAAGTGTTTGACACAGAGTTGTCTCTCTTATATTTGCTTTAAAGGGACATTTCTCATTCACCTTACTCCAACTCTTCAACTTTCTTTCATCCTTGGAAAAAATAAGTTTAGAAGAATGTCTGAGCTGCTCTCTTCCATTCAATGAAATTGGATGGAGTCTGGGACTGTAAAGCTCCAAAAAGAACAAAAAGCACCATAGAGCCCTGTAATAAAAGTAGTCCATATGACTTGTGCACTGTTTGTCAAGCCTTCTGAAGCCATACAATCGCATTGTTTGAGGAATAGACCAACATTTAAATCATTATTCACTGAACACCTTGCCTTTACAGCCGTGATCACCATTCATTTACTTTCATTCTTTGGAAAATTAATCGCAAACATTCTGCTATAAATACACATTTAGGCTCAAATAAACACATATATTATAGCCAAATTGAGGCCACAATATAGAACAACATCAAAGATGCTTGTTCTAGTCTTCATTTCTATGATAAGGCATGATGCTGTATTTCATTCTTATGTGTATTTTAATGAGCGTATTTTTAAATGCAAGTCATGCATGTCAACCCCTGAATGAGCTGCACGGTGATAATCAGATTAAGAGATAGCACAGTGTATCTGTAAACCAGAATTATCCTAATCCATTTTGCACTCTGCCTGCTACCCTGAATCAGGAAAGCAAGGGTTTATTCATCTTTAGAATAATGTCTCCCTGCATACTGATTATGCTATTAAAATCAAATTTCATTCTCATATACAGTTGCAATTTATGTTTGATAATAATTGAATTATACAACATCCATCTTATGGCTCTGGTTACACTCTAAAGAGCAAGCATGAATAAATATATTCATGACCTCCCAGTTTGTGATATAAAGAGAAGTGGAAGGACATGTTAAAGGAATAAATATTTTGATGTATTAGTTTGACAATCACGCTATTACCCTGCTTGGGTAACGTGACTGTTGTTAAGAGAGAGAGTCTGACCAGAAATTTTAATTTTAAGCTTCTACAACTCATACGGCAGCTTTGAGTGTTTTCTCTAAGCTTCTTTCAGTATTGAATCTCAGGACAGAGAAAATACTCCCAAGACTAGAGCTGAAAGTCTGAGTGAGGGATATCGTTGTGTGCATCAGGCTCATTGACAAAGTACAGACAACTACCTGTGCCTGGAACACTATGATAACCCTGCACTGCTCTCTGCAGCATGCCAAAACTCTCTTCAGCTCAAAAAACACTACACACACAACCCAAACCAAGGGAGTATTACAGCTGGGATCACTGTGGTTTCTTCCAACTAGAATACTAAGATATGGATGAATGTTGTTTCCTGAGGTAACTAAATGCATCATACATATAGGCTGGCAAATCCAGTGCTGACTGAGATGTTTTTATTGTTACTGTGTGTTTGTTTACAGTGTTGTCATTGGAATGGGAGTTATTCTTCAGACCAAACATATGTAAGATTTGACAGATACATAGCAAAATCCCAACAAGACAGTTCTGCACTATGAATATAGATAACAGCCATATATTGTATATATTCTATCTGGCATCTGTAATTTAAAAAAAGCAAATAGCAGAACGTGGAGATGAATAAAATGACAGAATCAAAGAACTGAGCAAAAGAACATTGTAATAGAGTTGGGACATGCATGTCTTCTAAACAGATATGATATAAATAAATATGAGTATATAAACACTTTATTGGAATGGTGCGTAAAAACCAAGTTGGTGCTATAATTAGGGAAATTATGTGGTACTTAAAACCTTGTTGAGTTCACTGATAAGAATGTACAAAACCATGTTTTAATTACAGGTCATCCATAGCAATCGTGTTTTCATTTCAGTTAACGAAACCCATCTAATAGTACAGTCACAGAAAATACAAATATATTTGTACAGGAAGAGTAATATCTTTTTTAAGTAATATATCTGTAGAGCAACATGCTGTACACTGAAGTCTTTGCCACTCCCCATGTGACAATTAGCCCTTGTCTCCCTATATAAAAATAATCTCACATCAATGATTATATCTTTTTTTATATAATCAAAATATTTAACATATAGAAATGACAACCTAACGCTAATGAATAGATCACACTTATTCAGCATCATAGAGGTAGGGACTGGGAAAGTGAGAAACAAAGAGAAATAAACTATATGATTATTAATAACAGGTTATGTAGAAGGGGTGTAAATCTTGGACTAAAAGACACCTTATGCAGGCAAAATTATATATTTTTTTTTAACCTTGATGCACCCATGGATGGAGTGTGCCTAAATAAAAATACACTGCACAGATAATCATTACTGGCCAACTCTGTCATCGTACCTGCATTGATGCACCATATCTAATAATCTTTCAGTGAAGACCTGAAAATAACTGAGAAATTCACATTTACCTCTATGAAGGAGTGGTGGTGGTGTAGTGGTCTAAAGCACATAACTGGTAATCAAATGGATGCTGGTTCGAGCCCCACAGCCACCACCATTGTGTCCTTGAGCTCCCAGGTTGCTCCAGGGGGATTGTCCCTGTAATAAGGGCTCTGTAAGTCACTTTGGATAAAAGCATCTGCCAAATGCATAAATGTAAATGTAAGTATAGGTCTCTGTGGAACAATAATGGGCATTTCTCAATCTGTAGGTGTTTTGAGATAGGTGTTTTTCAACTATCCAATGAAAGTAGGGAATCTCAATGTTGTAATCAGTGGGCTTTTCCAAACCAGGATTGGCGTTTCTGAAATATCCAATGAAAGTAGGGAATCTCAAAGTTATAGACAAATCCTGTATAGTGGTTGAAAAATGCCCACCCCGGTTTGAAAACGGCCACTGATTGGAAATGTTTGTTCTGCAGAGACATAAGTCTCCTATTTTTTTCATGTTGTCATTATTATTGTAGTTGAGGAAAAATGAACTAAGGTTCTCTTGTGACAGTGTCACTGTCACGATCCCCTGTTGTCTGCCCCGTGTTTTTCATGTCACCGTCACGTTTGTTCCCGGTCCTTCACACTGTCACGATTCCTTGGCTGTCTGTCCCGTGTTTTCCATGTCACCGTCACGATTGTTTTCGGTTCTCTACACTCTGTCATTGTTCACACCTGAATGTCGTTTGTTATCTTCCTGTGTCTGTGTATATAACCCTGTTTGTTTCTCTATTCCCCTATCGGTCTTTGATGTACGTAGATGCCTGGTTCCCGTGTTTTCCGTCATTGTTTTCCCCACCCGTTAACTCCTTGTATGCCTTCCGTGTTTTTGTTTTACTCCGCCTGTTAACTCCTTGTATGCCTTCCGTGTTTTTGTTTTACTTTTGGATGTTTCCTTTGTTCGTGTTTTTTCGTGTTGCCCTTTTATTTCAATAAAGTCCCGCTGCACCTAGATCCTCGCCCCTCGTCTGCTTTCCTGCTCACCTACAATCATTACAGTCACACATCCAATGTCTGATGAAAATCACGGCGGATAAGACGTGTATACAAAGCCAATAAAATGTGACTGTATTCTGAAAAAGCCCAAAGCAATACCGTGTGCCCATATTTATTAGCAACTTTATGAAAAACAAGCCTAATGTCACTAATAATGATTTGCAATTATGCATGTCAGATGCAGAATCACTGCACGTGGCCATGCGCTACAGTAGCCATAGGCTGCGGATGTAATCAATCACATGATCAGCAGCGAGAGTCAAGTACCGCTGTAGTAATTTGTGTTCGTTTAGAGTTAAGACAGTTTGACTCTGTGTAGTTCCTAGATGCGTTCGAGATCTCTCCGCTCCTGATGATCATAGACGCTGCCTCATGTGTCTGGGCCTCGATCACACTGAGGCGGCGTTTCTGGATGGTTCTTCTTCTGGTTGGACTGGAACCCTCCGTCCTCCCCGCAGCCCTCACGGCTAGACGATTGGTTCCTTGGGTTCCTAGGGTCACTGACCGCCGAAACCTGCAGGAACTGCGCTCTGTGAATGACCTCACCCTCTGGGCCACGAAGGTCACAGAGCAGGCACTCGGGCAGGCGATGGCCACCCTCGTGGTCCAGGAACGTCACCTGTGGCTAAACCTGGTCAAGATGTGGGAGGTCGACAAAGCCCGCTTTCTCAACACCCCCGTCTCCCAGCTTGGCCTGTTCGGCGACACCGGTGACAACTTCGCCCAGCAGTTTTTGCCGGGTAAGAAACAGACTGAGGCCATCTCTCACATCATGCCTCGCCGCCATCCCAGCGCGAGCCATGCTCTGTCCCCCTGCTTCCAAACATCAGGCAGCTCCACCTCAACCTGGGCCAAGCTGTCAGCCCCAGTGTTGAGCACCCCACAGGAAGTGCATGCCCCCTGTCTTTTGGACGTCCTCAAGGACCCAGAAGGCTCCCGTTTGCTCCAGAGCTGGTAAGCAGACCACTCCGTCTCCCAGTGGAGGCCCGGGAAGAAAATCCTCCTTTGTCGTTATTTCTTTTGTCGCACCCCCTTCGGGATGCGGTACCCACATTTTCAATAAAATAGCTACTTCCTCGTTCCCTTGGTCATCTGGCCCGCAAATGCCGTTCTCACAGCAACCTGGCGGCAAATATCGGCAGTCTGAGCACGCCCTAATCACTAATCATGCCCTAATCACTTCATCTGTTCATTGTCATCCCCACCTGTATTCCATTTCCTCATTAGTTTCCAAGTGTATATACTGTTTACCCTCTAGTTTTGTTAAGTTTTGGCAGTCCTTGAAATGGTAATGTTTGAAGAGTAATGTTTGATGTTAAGTTTTATGGTTTGTTTCCACTCCAGCGTTTGTTCTACTCCAGTTTGTATAATTAAAAGATTCTAAGATTCTACTGCGTCTCCTCTCTTCCACTCTAAATTTACATTTTATACATTGGGATACCAATGCTGAGGAGGCAGATGTGGTAGGCAATGCTTTTTTATGGTTGCAGTTGGCACCCTGGTAGATCTGCCCTTGAGGTAGACATATTATAAAGGCTTTTCTAAGGATATTCAATGTACACATGCGTCAGATGGATGCTTTTGGAGTTACTCACTTTGGTTGCGTCATAACGCTGTATTTATTTTTTAGGTCACCGTGTCAAGTTAAACGTGGTTTGAAACTTAGAAAAATACACTTAAGATCCCTGCTTTCAGAGATGCGCTCCATCCAGCTGTGTTTGTCGGTATGTGTGGTTTGTTGCCTGTATAGGTATGCGTTGCCTATACACATGGAGTTTTGCTCACTACCCCCTGCTAAGTGAGGCTTGTAAAAACATGAGGGTCTTCAATCTTAAATTGCTCAGATGGTAGGAAAATTCCTTTTTATTTTCAGGTGGCATAGTTGTGAAATATTTTAACGCATTATGTTTTATATTAATAATCACTGAATGTATGCAATCAATCGACCGCCCTACTTGTAATTTACTTTGGGAGCCCTAGTATTATCTCTTCAAAAAACTTTGATCAGTAAAAATCTTTTTTTTTTTTTAGGAATGCTGTCTAATGCAAAAAAATATATAATTTGTGTTAATGACTGCTCAATCAAGAAGTCACAGTGCTCATCACTGCCTTGAGAAAAAGCTGTCTGTTTCTTCCCCAAAGAGAAAGAAAATCTATTGAATCATGGTATTGTTTTCCTAGATACCTTTTTAAAGCGGATCGAAAGCCATTTTCTGTGCCCTTCCACCCCACTCAAGATAGCAGTAATAACTGAGCCAATGTGATTCAGAAGAGCAAAGTTTTACCAGCCTAAAGTTCCACATCAATGCTTTATCAGCTGTACCATTCTAGACAACAAGACCTCTCAGTACATTACTAGCCAGAAAAGAGCATTACTGATGACACTCAATACTAAAGTGCAAAAATTTATTTGAATTTAAGATAAAATATGTATAAAATGCACCAATGGTGCACCATTAACATAGCATAAACTTTCTGGTAGACATTTCATAGTGGAGATAATGCAAAGGGATTGTTTGCATTACAATCTCTCTCTCTCTCTCTCTCTCTCTCTCTCTCTCTCTTTCACTTTCAGGGAATTTCTCGGGAGTGAAGAATTCAGTGCACTTGAATCGATTTTGACAAAGGCACAGCCCTAGAAATGGCTGATTCCCTGGGTAGTGCACCAACTACTGAGACTTCCAGAACCCCCCAACCCCCCCCCCACCTTGCTTTAAACCAAGGATGCAAAGGAATATAAACCAGACAGGCAAATAATAACAAGCTGTGAAATGTCTCTGGATACTGGAATGGAAATATCTTGAAAAATAATGCCAAACTAAAGTTTTCTAAATATGAAAAAAAAACTGACATTACAAAGTCACCAAGTCTATTTGCTTTTAATTTTTACTCTCTGCATCTACAGTACCTTGGGAATTATTTCGATTTTCCAAGGCTGTCTTGGCTAGAGCAGGAGCACTCAGAAGAAAATGATGATGATTGCTTCAGATTTGTTTGTTAGAGAATCTAACAATTCAGTATGAAGCATCTCCACTTGCTTTCACTCTTTCTCTTAATCATTGGACATAAAAAAGCATCTGCTTCTGGGGAGAGCAGAGTCTTTACAGATATAGATAAACAATTCAAATGAGAATGAAATCATTTGAATATGCTCACCAATCCTCTAGTAATTAGGCTTGTTCAGAGCGCTTGTCCATAATGTCCTTTGCTCAAAAATCCAGTGAGGCATGAGCCTCTTCTCTGTACTAGTTTGCCAGATGCCTCTGAGTACAAATAGCTAATTTTGCTCCAACAAGTCAGTGACAGATAGACATCTTTTTACTGCAACCTTTTGAGACAACAGAGCAAGACTCCCTTGTTTCATCTGAACCATGCATTCTGGTAATGGCTGTAGCATGAACTTGTTGGAGCTGTCAGTTGCTACAGGGGAGTCTGCAGTTGACAGGCAATAGAACAAACAGGCATGGACTGAAGAAGAGGTTCCAATTTGGGAGAAATAATAATAATATTAATAATAATATTAATAATAATAATAATAAAACATGTCAAATCAAAGTTTTTCAACAGGTCTACAACATCTCTGTGTTGCTACTTTTGTATGATTCTTCCAGGAGACATTTTCAGACTAGGAAATTCATAAGCACAGATACGATATTTTGAAACATATGTGATTTTAGTCTCATCTGTTTAAATTTACTTTAGATTTAACATACTGTGTTTTCTGTTAACGATGAAGTGTGTCAGTTCTGTTTGACTAGTGTCATCAGAAGGAAAAATAACAATTAGTCTGTGCCCCAAATCACATACTTCTGCAATATTCTACATCATTTTTGTACTGAAAGTATTGTGGGTTGCCCTTTGTCGTTTTGCTGTCTGACTGTCTGGCAATAACCAGATAATTTTTTTGCAATATTTAGCTTAACAATTTCAAATGGTTACATGTAGTAAAAACATCCTTGTTCTATTTGAGTCAATACAACACTTTAAAAATTAATACACTAGATGGCTGAGTGCATAGTGCATGGTGTGAGACACTATTTGCACCCATATTTAAATACTAACATATAGTATATGGGCATGTGGCAGCGGGGGAGTGGTTGAACATCCGTCGGGAGAAAGAGAGTGGTAAGGGTGTATACACCTGAGTTAGGTGTAGTTAGATTGGGGAGAGCGGCATAAAAGGACCATGCCAGCACCAGATCGAGAGAGAGAGACTGGGTCGAAAGACTTACCGTGAAGCTGATGTGTTAAGCTAATGTGTTAGTGTGAAGCTGATGTGTTAGTGTGAAGCTGATGAGTTATTGTGAAGCTGTAAACCAGAGAAGTGGTCAATTAAAAGTTCCCTACCTGTGTTTGAAGAATCCAGCTCCCGGTGTCTTTCCTTGTTACAGGGCATCACTGCAGAGTGTTTATTGTGTTTATTTAGTCCCACAGACACTATAAAAACCCCACCTAACCTTAACCATTCCATAGAAAAATTACCTTGGTTTCACTACAGTAACCATTGTATTTTTTGTAGATTTACAGTAACCACAAAATTAACCATGGTCACTAAATTACCACCATATTACTGTACTAACACTATGGTTAATTGGATGAAAATTATGGTTTCTGCCTAAAAACATGGTTTTCATGTTACTACACTATTAGTAATACAGTGATGCAATTTACACACAAGTGAGATCGACAGACCCCAACTCCGGAACAAACCCATCTCTGCACTCCCCGACATTCACCATGAGCAAATCACGATAAAATCAACATTTATATTCATTTTTATCTATTATTTTAAATAATTTTAAATGAAAATATTAAGTGTGGAAACAGGAAATGGGATGGGAAAAAGAGTGGGACAAAAGGTGGACACCACAGCAGCGACACCTATTGTTCAGTTTGTTGTATATTTCTGTGGTTCCACCAGACTATTGGGGATTAAATAACTGTACTGTGAGGCAGATACTATTTACACGGGGTGCAAATAGACATTCAAAATGTTATTTCATAAGATATTAAGACATATTTTCAGTGATTGCGCAATAATTTCTGATTCGAGTGCTTAACTCCAGACTTTTTTATACTAAATGTGGTGTAAAACATGAAAAAAACATTTGGAGTCTGCAATTGAATTGGCTATTTTGAGTCTGTAATTTTCAAATGAAAAGAAAAAATGGTGTACACATGGTGTGTGGATGGTGCACATGTACTAAAATGTATCAAATATGTGTGCAAATAACCAATTAAATATCTAAGTTTACTTTTTATAAATCCTGATACATACATGTGAAATTGCGTCAAATATCAATTCAAAATTCATACTTTCTGGACTTCAAGAGCATTAACACAATGCTCAAGGCGATCTTCTGACAATTTTGTGTGTAATTATACAGGAAGAATTTTTATCTGATGCCCAATGAGGCATTGCCTCATTCCTGTGGAGGGAACTCTGCTGTGATAGCAGCTCCATGAACACTCAGATAAACCTGTAAGTATGCAATATGAAAACTCTTTAAGCTGAGCTTGAGGGAAGGCCAAGTTGAGCTTTGTGGAAACTAGACCTTCGTTTTGGCCAACCCTGAGGCTAAATGTTCTCAAAGCCTTGTATTGTAAATATTTAGTATATTTCCTAAAACCATTACATATGCTGGAGACGTGGCCTGGCAGGGGATCCACTCCAATGGGTGATCCAAATTTCAGCTGCCTCCTTTTACCTATGGTTTTTGTCACCTCACCATTATCTTATTCAATGAAGGCAAAAGCCCATCAAGGCAAAAGCCCATCAAATTAAAGGAATAGTTGACCCCAGGGGCGTCACTAGAATTCAGTGCCTTCCGGGGCTTTGCTCACAGGCCATAATTGTGAATGTGATAATGCAAGTGTGATATTGCTTATATACAACAGTTCAATGAACAAAATTCTGCGTGGACCTCCCGTTCCCCAGCATGCTCGTTTGCCCCCTTCCGGTTCCGAAATGAGACCAGCCCGTCTCACGGCCAGCTTGATGCCTCTTTTGGGGCCTGAGAGCTGGATGAGTCTTCAATTGCTGCAACGGAGAGCGCACTGGCGATGTCGGACTGCCACCTTCGGGTCTGCCCACCCAGTCTGAGGCCGATGCAGAGCTGACCGCCATACTTGCCCGGGCCACCGCGAGTATCTTGTTGAACTGGAACCCTCCAGCCTCCCCTGAGTGCTCGCAGCTCGATGATTGGTTCCTGGGTTCGGGGCGCCACTCACGGCCAATGACGGTTCCTTTCTTACCGGAGGTGCATGATGAAACAGACTTCAGGTTTGTCCGCTATCACTACCCTCAATGGTGGGGTGGCCAACGGGTATTTAATTCATTTCCTCTGATACAGAAAAGCTGCACCCCTGTGAGAGAAAATAAAAAGCTCTCACTTGAGGCATTCATAATGTATCTGATGAACTTGAGCATGAACAGCAGGTAAAAGTCAAAGTGCGAAATGTCAATTAATGTTTGACTCAAAGATCGGAATTAATTTACATTTGAAGCTAGAATTGCAGCCTGCATTGTTGCTTTTGTACCCTGATGTAATAAACATTAAGCTTTATTTCTTTCTTTTTTTCATCACAAAAAAAAAAAAACATTCAGGCCTATTAACACAAGATCCAGAGCTAAACCAGGGTCTAGCTATGCTACTGGTTGACCCCATATGAAAATAATTTCATTATTTACCCACCCTCATGCTGTTCCACACCTATGCTGTATGTTGTTATTTTTAAAACACAAAATTAGAAATGTTTTAAAGAATTGTTACACAACTCTCTGATCTCATGTGAGTAACATTTAGGAGTAAAATGTTTTAATGGGGAAAAATGACTGAGTGCACCTTTAAGTCTTTATTCACAGAAAACCTTGCCCTTCTCCTGAAACTCATGTCGAGCCCGCATTCACATTCAGAATTCAAATTAGTAAATTAATAACCAATACAGTTTTGGTTTAAATAAAGTTGACGGACCATAATATTTTGAATCTGGACTGGAGATTTTTGTTTCTCACACAAAGTTGTTGTATGGATACAGAGGACTTGGAATGGGCCTATATCACACAAATCATATGGGCTATTTATATAATGCTTTTATGGTAACTGTGTTAACAATGGATCTTTTTTCACATTTACAGGTCTATAAGTAAACTAGCGGGGTAAACTTCAAGAGTAGTAAATGAAAGACCACAGCACATATTCATTTTGTGTTCCCCTCTAATCAAGAAGCAAGAATGCTAAATAGGGTGGAAACGCATCACCACAGTCTGTGATAAGGGTCTATCTCTACTTTTGTGTTCCACAGAATTTTTTGGTGAAAGGAAAGATGCCAGTCATGAGGGCAGTATTGTTCTCCCACCAAACAACCTGCTCTCCTCTGTCTCAGCAAAGCACCTTTTCCCTCCCTGTAGTTTCAGTTCTTTGAAGATGTCAGCTCTGGCAGATAACAAACTGTTATCAGCTGGGGTATGGGCCCTTTTGTAATTGCCTTTCACTTACAGTCAGGGCCTGCCTGTGATATGAGCCCCATGTTTGGCCTTGCTTTTCTCATCCCTTCCTCTGCCTGCCCCACCAGCAGCCACAAACACAGCTGATGCCTGATGCTACGCCTCATGGGGGTCATGATTGGATGTGTGATTGCTGCCTGGCTGGTGCCTTTCTCTATGGCTCTAACAAATACAAAAACAGAGAATACAACTGGTTTAGGGAAAATGAATTTATGAATTTAACGGTGAAGTGTGTAATTTTTGTAGCACTAGCGGCACCAAACAGATTGCAAAATTAATTACTGTTTATAGGATGAATGGTTAGTCCCCAAACTCAAGCAATTGGTTGAGTCAGTGTTGCTGTGGGTTGGAAAGGACACTTAGACAAAAAGAGCAATATTCTGATAGCACCAGAACCACAATGTTTCACACACTTTTTTACTTTTGGAGGGCTTACTTGTCTATCTTGTTTTACTTTAACTTTTCGTGTATCCACAGCAAAGACAGAAAGTGTTTTAACATAAAAGCATTACCCACATCACTTTTCCGAATTGAATCCATTAAAATTCATGAGTTTGAATTTAATTGTCCATGACCCACAGGATGTTGAATTGGAATGACAAGAAGAAATTCCTGAAATGTAATTACATTTTAAAAGGAATTTCCACTGTCCAAAACAAGTTTTGTGTAAAAACATAACAACCTGGTCTCATAATGAAAATGTGACTCTATATACATTTTTGTTAAACTTGTCATACATGTCTCGAGGTATCTCCCTTCAGTTTCCAGGTGAAATCAACACTAAAGGTGCTACAACAACTGTGTTTTATGTATGACTTTATTAATACTTCTTTTTCTCTCCATTACTCAGATCCTGCTATTTTATGATATACACTTTTACTCTAACACATTTTTTAAAATACAATACATTTTAATGCTTGTATTACAGACCCACCTACATATATACACTTATTCCAATATGATTAGCTTGTGCGGTAGCTCACCTGATGGAGCATTTGATATATGCTGCCTTCATGTGATATCTGAAATTTTCCTTACGTGTTCACATGCTTTGTTGTCAGAAAGAACAGGAAACATGGATGACGCCAGGTTCATTCATTCATATTTCTTGAGGAACTTTTATTTTGACACCATAATACATATCACTCAGTTAGCATACTGACGATAATGGCATTTTGGTCAAATACAAGCTGTTTTCAAAGTGTACAAATGTACAACAATTATAGAATGGTTGCTGATATACTGTACATAAGTGAATATGAAAAGATCGGCAAGCGCTTATAATTAGCTGTATTTAGAAAAAATGAACAAAACCTGTCATTCACTACAGAAAATGTACTCTCATCTACCATGTTGAAAGTTTAGGACGCCTCCCATCTCGGCGACTAAGGTATCATCTAGAATTCCGAGTTTCCCACTTGAACTTTCGACTTTGCTGGGCCATTCAAATGTTTGTAACTAGTAATCACGATTCAAGTCCACTTGAAGGGCGCATTAGTGATGGAGGATCGTGGTTCGAGTCCAGCCATGAACTCAAGCTGACACATGACATTACATAGTCATAGAAACGGCGCGAAATGAGGTGGGTGTTTCAGAAAATGTGATTTTTTTTTTCTTTTGCTTTTGCATATTAAAACACTGTTGGTTAGGAGTAGGCATCGATATGGTAAGGATGTATTTTTTTTACTTCCCATTTATATTTTAAAACATTATTAGTTAGGTTCAGGCAAAATGTTTAGGTTAGGGAGGTATGAAGAACAACCATCTAAAATTCACCTTAAAACCTCATCTAAATATGACACCACATTACTCGCTTTTGGCTCCCCCAGCTGGACATTTCACTGGAAACCTGCAACCAAACATTTTATACAGCACTTCAGGCTTAAACATAAACAATTCGGTAACCCCATGTACTTTGACTTATCATGCCTAGTTATCCACTGCTTCGTAGGAGATTTTAAAATCTTTTTTTTTTTAAATAATTTTGTACATATTTTACATATGCAAATAGAATATATTTAAAGGACGCCTATTATGTCCCTTTTTACAAGATGTAATATAAGTCTCAGTTGTCCCCAGAATGAGTTGTTCACTGTCCTTTTTTCGGTATATCGCAGCGCCGTTTGTGGTCCGTTCTGCATAATGAAGCAGCTCATTTTAGCTTATCATGACCCATTTGGCCCGCTCGGTTCTCCCGATTTCCAGTCCGCCCCAAAGTGCGTCGGCCCACCAGGAAAATGCCCGGTATACCGGATTACAAGTCCAGCTTGTCCACTGTGTCTTCAGTGGCTCTGATGCCGGGAGTACACGAAGACTCTTATGTTCACTTTTACAGCCAACAACAGAACACTTATGATGCTTACGAAGCTGAGACATTATTCTTCTCACTGTATCTGCCCCAGCGTGGAAAAAAATGGCGGACTGTGTGAAGATCACTCAGGGGAAGAGGGTGGAGTCTGTCACCAGTCGTGGGCGATGAATGGTTTTCGTTTCTGCTCTAAAGTGACTTCACTTTAGAGCAGAAATAAAAACCATTCATTTTGACACTGTTTTTGCTTAAAAGAAATATAAGAAATAGGAGTGGGTGGACTTTTAACAATTTAGGGTGGTTGTGTACACACACTGCGGACTCACATAAATGTACAAACACCATGTAAAAGTGAATTTTGCATAATAGGTCCCCTTTAAATAAGTTTGCCATAGTGCACTACAAAATACAGTATATGGGCCTCTATTCATTATTTTTTTTATTCTTATTTCATATCTTTACAAGTTTGCTGTCACAGTATATCTGTTTATTTGTATATTACAAGACAAATTATTAATATATTTATAAAAATGACTATACTGTATTGTTGTTTTTCTGTGCAACAATGGTGACTCCATATCCCATATTCATGTACACATACATATTATACATGTTTTTTTTATTCAAAGTGCTGCTGTTGTTTCAGTAATTGACTAGAAATTGGTTGTTGATATTTGAAAACAACATGGCAGTAAACTATGGTATGGTATGGCAACACACATACAGTCTGATATGGCTATTGGCATTTCGGTGTGCAACTGAATTTTTTTTACATCTATTTAGACTCAATAAATACAGTATGTGTAGCTTATATGTTGTGTGTCTTATGCATAGCTCATTATGTGTTTGACTGCCAGTTGTGTCTCATATAATTTCAGAATGATGTAATGATCCCGTTCTATCATTTGTTGCATCATCTCTTTGATATATGAACAATAAAGCATCACAATATGTTCTATGCAATTATTTTATAATTGTCTTGAAAATGCTTTGAAAATTGTACACAACGTTTTACATAGATATATTTGCTGGGTTGCTTAAGACCCCAGGTCTTATGCAATAATATTAGGCAAACACCCATGCATTTAAGGGTTAAATTAAAATTAAAAATTCTAATTTTATTTCTACATCCAGGAATTGACCTGGAATTTAAAAGGCATTTTCATTAACATTCTGAATGGCTTATATCCCTGATGTGCAAACACGCACTTACCGAGAAGTGTGACTCACAAACAACTAAGTACACCTCAAGCCGTCCACAAATATTTATCCATCTCCATCTGTACTGAGATTCATTACCACTTTCAAGAGAGACAGTATAGGGAGTCACGAATACATAAACATAATTTCATCTGATTGCATGGATGACTTGCAAACAATTATTCCTGTAATTATCAATGGAAGGTGAAACCATGATTGTTGTAATTGATTTGGACCCAGTAGGTACATTCTTCAAACAATGATCTCACTGCCTCTCATCCCACAAATCACAATACAGACACTCCTTTATGTATAGAGAAGCTATGCTCAAGGTTATACTGTAGACAACAATATTTTCAAATATTATATTCCTTTGAGGTGATGATGAACATTTAATTGACTGGAACAAAGTAGCAGGCCTTTGGCTTTGTGTGTAGGGCATAATTTAAAATTCTCCCTTTTGTACAGACCATACCAATAAGATGAAACAGACACATTATCATTGGTACAAAGGTAGCTATACGAAAATAATAATAATAATAATAATAATAATAATAATAATAATAATAATAATACAATATAGCTGCAAGCAGTGATAATGGGCCCAAGCACCATGGGTCCATTTCTAGCCGTTGGCTTTCGGAAAACAATGCAAGATGGACACATGCATTTGGCATTATTCTATATAATTTTTAAGCATTTTGGGTAAATATAAGAGAACTATTTTAAAGTCTGCACAGTTCCTGCTGCCAGGTGGTGGCGCTATGTCCATGACCCAAAATAGTTAAATCCATGTGATTAGCCCACAAGACTAAGCCAACATCTCAATTTTGATCTAAATCACACATTGCGCAAAGACACATTGCACGAAGCGTTTTTTCAGCATTATTTTAATTTAACACAGTTTGATATTTCAATTTTTATTTTCACAATTTAACATCTTCAATGTCTTGGAATTATTTTGTCTAAATGTGGTGATAGTCTCATGAATTCCCTAGGAGGAGTATTTAAAAGTTTAGAGACTGCAATATTAAAATAATCCAAAATGTCCAACATCCAGTTAGGAGGACCTAATGACTACAATTATGAAAGATTTCCAGCTTGATGAGAACTATATAAGTACTGATTTTGGTGACTGTAGGTTAAAACGGGGGTGGTAGAGACACCAAACAATCTCAGACCTCTTAAAAGTGAATCAAGCCCATCTCGGGAGTTGGTCTGATTACAGTTCGCTTGCAGCCTTTGGTTCGGTTCGCTAATAACGTGCATTGTGAACAAAAAGTGCTCCTGGCTCACTTGAATTTCCCATTTGCGTAATACCAAACATATTTGGCCCTGAAAGCTTCCCGTACTCAGGAAATGACAATGCGAGCACCGACACAACGAGCCACTTGCTTAGTTTATATGGATATGACAGAGGGAGATGCATATTCAAACTATTGTAAACTCCACATGAAACTAACTCAAAGGTCTTTCTTTCACTTATGAATGGAAGTAACCCAAGGCTGTCAGTAAATTAAACAAATTGTCATTAATCTTATTGTTTGTCGTTAATAAGACTAATCTACCATGATCGAATGCTGAATCTAAATCCAGTATTTTTCTATAAAAATACAATGCATTCAATTATGCTACATTACTTTTCTTTGTAATAATATAGAATTACATAATATTGATGCCAAAGATCAATAAATGAATTTTATTGAATATAGACACATGTTCTTATGCTGCTTATTCATTTTGAGAGCATTAAACATGTTTATATTATCTTATAAGTTAATAAGTAGAGCTATTTGTACTCTTAACATTAAATATAGCCCTAATAACTGTAATACATATAATATTTTTTTAAAGTGGGCTCGGTCCTACAAATGGCACAGAGTGTGAATGCAAAAAGGACTGATATCCCGTAACTGGTAAAGTGGACCAAAATGAGATCTCAGCCCACTTACAAGCTCCCAGACAGTGTGAATGCAAAGAGAACTGGGTCATTTTTCACTTGGTCCACTAAAAGAAGTCTGAGTTTGTACTCACCCATTACACACCCATTTTAAACCTGTTAACTGTCACTGGCCAACTGGTGGACTGTTTGAGTATGGCTATAAAACAAATGCTTTGTTCTATATCACAAACGTCATCAATGATCACATGAGCTGCTGACACAGGTGCAGGCAGGCAGTTGCATGCCAAAGCAACAGGCTGCGTCAGATTGCACGTACCCTTCCCCAATGCCCCATAAATATTGTCATAAACTTTTTAGGTTCCCGGCATCCAGGAGGGGGGAACAAAATGAAGTGCCAATCCTTTTATCTCTCTATGTTTCTCGCATAGAGATACAGCAGCTGGGGCCATTTTAACGCTATCGCACGCATCGGGGAAGGCGTTCTTTTCCCACTCCTATTCTTTCAGTGGGAAAAGACCCCATCGGAGACCACCACCTGCCCAGGCTGGGGGGAGGTGAAGTGTGGCAAAATACTTCACATGGGTTTTCAGGCCACATGTGGAAATGGTGCTTTGGTAGATCCTACCTGCTGCGAGGGAGGAGTTGCTACAAACACAGAGACTGGGGGGCAGAGGGGACTGCCCAAGGGAGATGCTTGTCCGCCAATAGGGGGACTATACCGTGGAAAAAAACACACAGGGTGATTAATCCACAAGGGTCCATCCTGTGGAGCACCTATTCCAGTACAGTAATTTTAGTACCCGTAGTGGGTCTGGTTGGGGAATTCTCTGTTTGGAGACAGCGTTCAATTTCTGCTGTCCACCAAAGCAGACAAAGAGCTGCTCAAAATATCTAAAGCTCTGCGTGCGGTCCACATAGGTACGCAAAGCAAGCACCGGACACTCCCAGGGCAGTGCTTGCAGGTTCACTACCTGGTCCTTGAAGGGAGTCGTAGGAACCTTGGGCACGTGTCTGCCGGACCGAACTCCAGGCAAGTGTCACTGACAGTGAATGCTTGCAGGTCCCCAACTCTCTTGATGGAAGCGAGCGCGATCAGGAGGGCCGTCTTCAAGGAGAGGGCTTGAGCTCGAATGATTATAGCGGCTCGAAGGGGGGTCTCTGAAGGCCTGAAAGGACCATGGAGAGATCACATGAGGGTTACAGGCATGGCCTGGGAGGGTACAGCATCCGGGCGCCTCTAAGGAACCTGATAATCAGATCGAGCTTCCCTAGGGACTTACCGTCAACTGCGTCGTGGTGAGCCGATATGGCGGCCACATAAACCTTCAAGGTGGAGGGGGACAGCCTCCCCTCCAGCCTATCCTGCAGAAATGAGTGCACTGACCCGACTGCGCATCTCTGCAGATCTTCAGATCGGGAAGAACACCAATTCGTGGACAAGCGCCACTTCAGGGCGTAAAGTTGCCTGTAGAGGGAGCTCTGGCTTGGTTGATCTCTGTAATTCGCCAGGGTGGGGCTGTTGTGGGGAGTGTGAGATCCGAGAACCAAGTACGTGTGGGCCAATAGGGGGCCACTAGAGTGCCTTGTTCCTCGTCCTCCCTGACCTTGCACAGCACCCATGCAAGAAGGCTCACTGGGGGAAATGCGTACTTGTGCAGCCCCCTGGGCCAGCTGTGTTGGCACGTCTATCGCGAGGGGAGCCTCCGCTAGGGAGTACCAGAGCTGGCAGTAGGAGGACTCTTGGGAAGCGAACAGGTCTACCTGTGCTTTGCCGAACCACTTCCAAATCAGCTGGACCACCTAGGGGTTGAGCCTCCACTCTCCACTGAGCGTGTGTAATGTCGCGACAGTGCGACCGCTGCCGTGTTGAAGTTGCCCGGGATATGAGTGGCATGCAACGACATGTCGCTGCTGGATCCAAAGGAGGAGATGGCGGGCGAGTTGCGACATGTGACGAGAGTGCATGCCACCTTGATGATTTATGTACGCTATCGTATGTGCTGTCTGAGTGAATCAAGACGTGCTTGCCCCGAAGTAGCAGGAGAAACAGCCAGCAACTCTAGACAGTTGATGTGCCAACCCAGCAGGAGCCCCGTCCAGGAGCTGGCGGCTGCATGCCCATTGCACACGGCGCCCCAACCCTGTTTGGAGCTGTCTGTGGTGACCAGAACTTGGCGGGACATCTGCTGTAGGGGGACTCCTGTCTGCAGAAAACAGAGGTCTATCCAGGGGTTGAAAGTTTGGTGGCAGGCGGGGGTGATGAACACACGGTATGTGCCGTGGCGCCATGCCCATCTTAGGACTCGAGTCTGAAGACCGTGCTGAAGCGGTCTCATATGCATCAACACCAGTGGTGCAACCGCCGCAGGGGATGCCATATGCCCCAGGAGACTCTGGAATTGTTTTTGAGGAACTGTGCTGTGCCTTGCTTGAATGAGGTGAGGCATTTCATCACCGACTGCGCACGCTCATTGGTGAGGCATGCTGTCATTGAGACTGAGTCTAACTCCATGCCGTGAAAAGAGATGCTCTGAACTGGGGCGAGCTTGCTCTTCTCCCAGTTGACCTGAAGCCCTAGACATCTGAGGTGCCTGCTGGTCCCTGTGGGCGCACAGTGACTCTCGAGAGTGGGCTAGGATAAGCCAGTCTTTGAGGTAATTGAGTATGCGGATGCCCACTTCCCTTAGCGGGACAAGGGCTGCTTCTGCGACCTTTGTAAAGACGCAAGGTTGACAGGGACATGTCAAAGGGGAGAGGAAGGGTCGGTGTCGAGGCAAGATAGATGTTGAAGTATCCTTCAGGTCTACCACTGCGAACAAATCTTGATGCCGGACGCAAGTTAGAATGTGTCTTTGCGTGAGCATTTTGAACAGGAGATTGTGCAAGGCCCGTTTGAAAACTCGCAAGTCCAAGATCGGTCGTAAGCTGCCGCCTTTCTTGGGTACGGTGAAGTAAGGGCTGCAGAAATCCTTCTTCATCTCGGCTGGAGGGACAGGCTCTATCTCGTCTTTGAGTAAAAGGGTCGCAATCTCTGCACATAGGGTGTTGGCGTCTTCGCCGTGCACCGAGGTAAAGCGGACACCACAGAAAGTGGGCCTGGCAAACTGAATAGCGTAGCCGAGTCGGATGGTCCAGGCCAGCCAGCATGACGGGTTGGGAAGTGAAAGCCACGTGTCCAAGTTCCGTGCGAGGGGCACTAGGGGGATGATCGCTTTTGACGTACCTGGTGAGGCTTCGTAGTGGGGCGGACCAGGTAGTGTCGCGTCGGGAGGCAAAAGCGCATCCCGAGGCTTTGGTGCTGAGAGAAGACTTGATGCACTTACCTTGCTCCGTGCACCTGGTAGGGGGCGGGCTAGTGACTGAGGAGGAGGTCCTGTGTTGCCGTCCTCTACACTTGTCAGAACAGTCGTGGGTCACTTTATTAACAACAAAGCACTTGAACATGAATCACGCAACACCTGCCTTTGATCTCGTGGTGGCTAATCCACTATGAGAAGTGAGAACTTTATGACTTGACAGCTCTTATTTCACTCCTCCCTTGACTCATTTTTAATGCTTTATTATAAAAGTTCATATAACATAAGTAAAGGGGAAAAAAAACAAGCAAAGAAAGAGAAAACCAAAAACATATAAATAACTATGTACAAAGGGGTATTAGAATATTCAAGAGCTGTAGATGCAGGGGTGTCTAAGATAGGTAAAACTTCAAGGCTCTACCTTAGTCCAGAGTCTTTGTTGCCTTGGTGTTCCTTACAACATATCAAGATACTGTTCAAGTTCAAACAAAAATTTCTAAAATGTGGTATCTTCTTTGACCATCTACATTTATGGATATAATTTTTACTTAACATAATAAATAGGTTAAGGACATAACAGATTTTCTTTTCCAAAGGTTTATAAAAAAAACAAAACAACAACAATAAAAACCTTCCTAACCTCCAAAGTAATCTCAATTCCAGTGATATCCTGCACCAACCTGTAAACACAAGAGGGCTATTTCAAATCTGATAAAATTGCCTTTCTGCTACTAGTTGGTGGCGCTATGACCGTGACCTATAATAGCCGCATAAATTTGACCAGCCCACACTACCAAACATACAGTTGAATTTTCATCAAAATCATACAATGCACACAGAAGACAAAAGAACTTCCTTTTTCACATTTGTGCCCTTAATTTATTGCCTCGCAATGGCAACACCATTCAATAGATCACAAATCCGTGTGCAATTTAGCATCTTTAATGTCTTGGCATAATATTGCCTAAGTTTGGTGCCAGTCACATGATTCTCCTAGGAGGAGTATTCAAGAGATCAGGGCCTGCAGTTTTCATAAAAATGCACATTCAATCCAAAATAGCCAACTTCCTTTTGGGTGGAGGTAATGACTGTTATTTACAAGGCAAGGACCGGTTAAGGAGGTCTGGGAGGTGGCCACAGGACAGGGACTGGTTTAGGTGGCCTAGGAGGTGGCCATAGGGCAAGGGCCGGTTCAGGGGGCCTGGGAGGAGGTGTGGCCACTTGGGGAGCTGGCGGAGCCAAAGAGGACTTCTGAGGCGGAGCAGTCGAAGACTTGGGTGGCGGCGCTGTGGAAGGCGTAGGCGGAGCCGAGGGAGGCGATGGCATAGAAGGCTCATAAGGTGGAGCAAAGTCACCTCCATGAAGCCGCAGAGAGTCCATTCGCACGTTGCCGGTGGCAACCGCTCCCTCAGTGCGGCATTCAGATTGCCCCGGAAGAAGGATACCAGGGCTGAGTCCGGGAAGTCAGAGACATTCGCCAGCTCGAGGAAGTCGCTGATATGGTCCTCCACCAGTCAGTCCTCTTGTCGCAGGCAGAGCAGGCGATAGTTGGCTTGTTGCACCGCTGGATCCATTGTGGTCAATCGTTCTGTTGGAAGTAAGGAGAAGGCAGACGGGAGGTGCGGATCCAAACGCGGCTTTATTCACAAACAAATAATAATTATACAAACACAGGAACAAATGAAAGGTCCACGATGGGAAAAGAAACTAAAACACGGAAGAACATTGAGGGGCAACACAGGTTGGGAAAACATCCACAAGGGGCAAGGAAACCTCGAACGAACACGAAGACGTCAGGAACATGAACAGCGAACATGAAACGATAACGATCGACAACGGAGAGGGGAAACAACAGGGTTTAAATAGACAGACACGAAGATGACAAAATAACAAACAGGTGCGGACAATAACACAGTGCAGGCAGTGATGAGGGCCGGGAAACATGGGAAGTGTAGTTTCTTTGACAAGGACTAGTGGAAAACACGGGGTGGACAACAAGGAAAACGTGACATGGAATGTGATAAGTGAAACAGAAAACACGGGGCAGACAACAAGGGATCGTGACAATAGCAAGGGTGGGTTGTGTAAGCAGTTCCCATTAATGTTGGAGCCAGGGCTCCAAACTGCCACTAAAATTGTTGCAAATGCTACCAAAAATAATTGATTGTGACAATCATTTAAATTCTAGTCGCCATTGGCGATAGTTGGGTTGTTTGCCAGTATGTCTCACGCCAGTTTTCACCAGTTCTGTTGTGCAAGCTCGCTGCACTGCGCGAACCCAGCACAAGCTAGTCGTGCCCAAATTACTAATTTAAACCAGATCTTTTCATGAATCACCCAAAAAGAACTGAGGGTTTGAACTCAGGAGCTCAGGTTAGCAGTTTGAATCAGATACACTTTCTCCATGAATCAGCTGTGAGCTCACAACTGGGCGAGCAGACATTTAAAAATAAAAGTTCCATGTGTATTTGGGGCTTCTTGATAATTAAAAGTCCTGTATTGTTTACCACTTTTTTCCCTTCTGGTAATTATTGATTGGGATTGGAGTAGCACAATAAACTGAATCTGGGATTTCATTCAATTTGCATTCTTTTTGTCTCTGTGTCTGGGCCATCTTGCAACAGGAAAGATGAAGGCAATATTTTAAAGCAATATATATATATAAGCATACATACACACACACACAAAACCATCTGCCTAATATTGTGTAGGTCCCCCTCATGCCCCCAAACAGCAGCAACCCGCATCTCAGAATAGCATTCTGAGATATTATTCTCAACACAATTGTACAGAAGGGTTATCTGAGTTACTGTAGACTTTGTCAGTTCGAAGCAGTCTGACCATTGTCTGTTGAACTCTCTCATCAACAAGATGTTTCCATCCACAGAACTTTTCCATCCACAGAAAATCCTAGGAGACCAGCAGTTCCAGAAATACTCAAACCAGCCTGTATGGCACCAACAATTATCCATTCGAATATCTAATCAGCCAGTCGTGTGGCAGCAGTGCAGTGCATAAAATCATGCAGATATGGGCCAGGAGCTTCAGTTAAAGTTCATATCAACCATCAGAATGGGGACTAAATGTGATCTCAGTGATTTGGACCATGGCATGATTGTTGGTGCCAGATGGGCTGGTGTGAGTATTTCTGTTGTTGATCTCCTGTGATGTTCATGCACAACAGTCTATGGAGTTTATTGTATTTATGGTTCGAACTGACAAAATCTACGGTAACTCAGATGACCGCTCTGTACAATTGTGGTGAGAAGAATATCGTGGCACTGTTTTGGTGGCATGAGGGGGAGCTACACAATATTAGGCAGGTGGTTTTTAATGTTGTGTATAATCTGTGTATAAAATCAAGCTTTTGACAGTTAGGACATTTGAGGGACTTGCACGCAACTATTACACAAGGTAAAAACATTACTTGATGCTCAAGAAGACAACACACTACTATATGCAAACTAAACTTAATATCTGTAAATATCTGTATTGTAGATTCTGAAGAGCAGTACTAAATAAAAAAAATTATATTTTCATCTCTTATATTTGTATAAATTATGAAAGGGGTGTGAACATTTATGAGACAAAACGGAAAGCAAACTTATCTTCTGAACTAGATATCCTGTTTATTAAACCTTTGCTTAATGGGTTATCAGCTGTCTGTTTTCTTTGGCTGTCTATCTTGTTTCTGAACAGCAGTCTAAATCAAGCAGTTCTGTGATTTGGCGACTAAAAACAGCCATTTGGCTCCTTAATGTTTCAGTTTGGGAGCCAATGGCTCCTAAGTAATTTTTTTAGTCTGGAGCCCTGCATGTGCTTGCATTGTACACAAAGTCCAAGGATTAACTGTCAAGCAGTCATATCACTAAAAAAGATTTTCGCAGCTGGACAGGCATATGTTGCTTTAAATCGAGTCAACACTTTAAGTGGGTTGATCATTCAAGATTTTGCTGATAAAGCAATTTATTGCAAAAATAACATCCAAGAATGTATCAACACAATGCCACAGTTTGAACTTTATAATATTTCACCACATAACACGACCAATCTTTTCAGTTTTCCTAATGAATGTTCAGGGTTTACAAAGCCATTTGCTAGACTTAACGGCTTCAATCCAATCCTATAATTATAGCTGTATTGCTGTAACAGAGACATGGCTGTCTGCAAACATATCAAGTGAATCCACTTGCATTGAATGCTACCACTTTCACAGTGCCCCATGCTGTTTTGTTTACAGTACAGACAACCCTCTATTATACCATGGTCTGGGTGAATACTCGATTCTGATTGGCTGCAGGGTGTCCATTAAAAAGTGATAGAGGACACCTAGTAAAGTAGTTCTGGTGAAACTGCCTGTTTACCATTCGAAATTAATAAATAAATGCGCTGCCTACAACAGCTGTGAGTAACCATAGCAACAGGCAGTCAAAGTATCCGTTAACAATTCGTTATCAAAACAAACATCTAACGTTAGTTAGATATTACATAGCCTACTAATACAACAATGAGCAACTTCGTTATTTCTTTTAACATTTATGGAGAATATGACAACTTTGACAACTGGGATGCTGCTGAAGAAAGAAAAAATGTAAATAAAATGGAGAAACGACACAAAGAGATAACACCGGGAGAATTGAATCAAATAGAAGACGAAAAAGATGAGATCAACATGAAAAAAAATACGAAATGGGCAGTAAATACACTCAGAGACTTTATTGTTCAAAAAGAAATGGACTCCAACTTTGAAAATTACACCGCTGCTGCTCTGAATGAGACCCTGCGGGAGTTTTACGCAGCTGTCCAGACAACCAAGGCAGGAGGAGAGTACAGTGCAGAAATAATTGTTTTTTTTGTTTGATTGTTGTTTGATTAATTGTTTTATGTGTAATAAAAAAATAACTATGCCTACCTTTGTGTTTCATGAAAAAAAAAAATCATTTTTGAACCTGAAGGGTTCTACAAGCTGAGCGGACTATAAATATCTCCGGCTGCTAAATAAACCGTCAGGCAAGTTATTATCTGTAAAAACTAGATTTAGCCTAATTAAAATATAAACTAATGTTTTAAAAATGTTTTATTTGGCAAGTGACCATGGTATAAGCGGGTTAATGCCCTCCGAGGTGTCCATTGTCAGGTTTTAATGGCCTTCGGCGGAGGCAACCGTCCTCCGCTGCGCGTCGGCCGGTTCACACCTCGCCGTCGTCCATTAAAACCTGACAATGGACACCTCGTCGGGAATTAACCCTTACTTAAACTCAATTTGACACCAAAAACATGGTGGTGTTGGCATATACTGTAAAACTAATAACGATTACAATATTTTGGACATTCCCAATGTTAACATAGAGTGCATAATATATCAACTCAACAAACTTGATATAATCATAGTTGTTATTTACAGGCCACCACAATATCGCTTATCTTTGTTTCAAAAATATATTAGCAAATTCTACAATACATTCAACAATATGTCAGATAATACTTATTTAATTGCTGATTGGAATCATGATGAATTGAAAACACACACGATGTCTACATTAATGTCAAACCTAAACTATGTTCAGTGTGTTCAAGTTATGCCCCTATATTTCAGTATACACAAAGCAATTAATTGTACATTTTCTCAAACATAACCGTGTTTCTATAACATATAAAATTGTGTAACTGAAACTGTCTCGTAATTGCCATGTTGAGGTTATCAGGAATGGCCCATTGGTAATCATTCACAATTTGAACCTGATCAGACCAAGCATGACCAATTTATACCCACTTCCTGGCCGACTTCCTGTAAATTGTTCGGCTTGATGAGATCTATATATGTACAGAGTTTAGAGACTGTAGCAGAAAATTAGCTGTGCTACAGAGCATCCCAAAAATTCATATTTTAAAGGCGGCAAAACAGAGCTCCCCCCCCCCCCACGACCCCCCTTGTGAACTTTTGCCCTGCCCGAATGGTTAAATACTCTGATGTGTGTACAAAATGTCATGTAAATTTAAGCATTACAAGTGCCTCAAAACACACCTAATATATAAAGAAATAATAATATTCAATATGTTGCCATGGTAACTTTATAAAAGATATCAATAAATTCTACCAATTTCACATCAGCGTTGTCCTGACATTATTTTAAACAAGTTTGAAGCAATTCAGGTAAAAATGAGAGTGATATTCCGAAGTCTGTAAAAAGTGCCACACTTCCTGCTGCCCACATCCATGTGATCAGCCCCCAATACCAAATATAAATCAACATTTTTATCTAAATCACACAATGCATACCGAAGATATAAGCACTTCCTGATTCTCATCTATCTATCTATACATTTTATAGTCATTTAAAAAAATTTGCTAACTGATTAATTTGTCATTTTTGCTCTAATTTAATACCATTATTATATAAAAATTTAAGTGAGATGAGAAAGATTACAGAGAAGGTAATGTTTATCAATGGACCAAGAACACACATCAATACACTCAACGTCGTAGATGAGTGTCCTTTAATTTGACCACTAGTAGTGATGATGAACATAACTCTAACTTGGTTGCTACATCGCTGTCCACCTCAATGTCTGATTTTCTGGACCAACAGACAGCATCCACAAAGTTTAAAATAAAAGGAAGACAAGGAGCGGCAGAAGACAGAAGATGACAGGAATTTTCACAGCGTCGCTCAGCCTTACGATCCAAGTGACAAGTGACACAGTCATAAATATATCTAGTACACCTCTTTCGTCTGATTTGACTAATGTGCTATTGAAAGGATTATCTTTTTGCAAATTAATTCAAAACAAAAGTTGACCTCCAGCCTCCATCTAAAGCTTTGGTACCATTGCAAAAATCCTGTTGACACCTCTGGAAGTAGAATGAACTCAACATTTTAGGCCTTAATCCTATTTTTTGCCCTCATTATCCAATCCTATTCTACAGCATTTACTAGAAAAGTAGATTTTGATATGGAACGTCTGTTTTCTACAGCTAATAAAAAGTAAACAATAATCTATCTGGATCACAAAAACAAGCTTTGGATTTACTGGTGTAAGGCGGGTGCCAGTGAGTCTGGGCTACTCCTCGAGAAAACAAAAGGCTCTCATGAGAATTAACATCTGAACTCTCTCTTGCATATGTAACAGCAACATCCGAGATGCAACAAACTGTGCAGCTAACACCTCCCTTCTAAAGTCTCTTCATCTCACTCCTCCTCCTCACTTAAAGCTCACTAAAAACCTATGCAATGTGAAGTGTGTACAAAAAAGTAACTATAACATGTTTGGTATCATTTCAAGTCTCTCAGTGCATCTGGTAAACTGGTCTCATCCTCCCAGCCATAATGAAAAGCAAAAAGAAGTAATAAAATATGAGAACTGTGGTGTGCCCCTTAACGGTGTGCCCTCCCCCAGATCCTCCATACCTCCTGTATGTAAATCTACAGGAACCCCCTCAATAGGGGACCAAAATCGAATTATAATGACAGACACCACCATTTGGTAAGCATATTGAATTATCTGGGTATTTAAGGAGATGTGACACATTGTTCATGGTTCTCTGTAGTCAGACGATCCCACACAGTTTACTGTGTGTAATTTATATCAGGTGATTGCAATTCGAATTTCTTATGTTTTGATAAAATGTCTAAATTTGACTTATCACTGTCTAATTGGAATTGATGAATTGATTATGTTACCTGGTCAATAAATTGTCAACATTTGATTTGATTCTGACTGACTCTGACATTGTGTTTCCCAAACAGATTAAACGATTCGTATGTTATCGCAAGTCTGCATCAGATTAGTGATGACTAATATTTGGCATCAATTCAAGTGTACTTGGTTTGCAAAGACAAAAAGGGAATTTCCGTTTAGAACAGCAAACGTTGCTTGACCAATCTAAATTTGGGTGTGTCTTACCTCTGTTTTAATTTGATGTTTCTCCAGATAAGTGTACGTGGGAAACCACGCATGGCCAATCCAAAGCTATTACAAGAGAAGTTATGTTGGTCAACTTACATCTGTAATAGTGGCCGTGACTTCTACTGAAGAAAACGTTAAGTTACATTCAAGTGTATGCAATTCCATGGGGGCTATACTAAAGTATTTTTGATTGTGTGAACGTGAACGTGACCGATATCAGGTATATAGCAATTACCTCTGTTTGATGATCCAATACTGGCCGCTTGTGATCGTGAGACCCGCGGTGTAGAGAAAAACACGCGAGGACCTCAAAGCGACATAGTTTCTTAATCTAAATGGGTAAAATATAATTAAAGGAGTTAAAAGGAATAATCAAACATTCGCTCACTTTTAATGATGCTCAGATATCATTAAAACCTTTTTCATTTATGGAGTCAGATGAAATAACGAGGTAATACATAAGAGAAAATGTATTTCATTTAATCTTGTTGTGTTGCGTACAAGGAAAGACAGTAATGCGCAGAGACCTTCACCCGTATTATTGGAGACCGCCATTGGACCGATAAACGGGCTTACACTGGCTAAATGTGACTATCATTATAAAACCTGCAGACAAAGGTGGAACTGTTGTAGTAATGGACAAAGAACAATATATTGATGAAGCTTTTCGACATCTCAGAAATGAACATAACTACCAAAACCTTCCAATATCCACTGAAACATATGGAAGTTTCAGTAGATAAGTAGTAGTTTATTGGTTCGCCCCACCAGTTTATTGGTATTGGTAGCTTATTGGTTCGCCCCACCAGTTACGCAGAGTGCAACCTGTAGCGTTACAAGTGGATGGCTCTGTAATCCAGTTCCAATCAAAATTGAAAAACTTGGGAGTAATTTTTGATTCTAATTTAACATTCGATCTTCACGTACGTAATACTGTTAGAGTTTCTTTTTTTCATCTTAGAAATATATCCAGATTACGGCCCATGCTGTCCTTTCCTGTAGCTGAAAAATTTATTAATACTCTGGTTTTTTCTAGAATTGATTATTGCAATGCCTTGTTAGCAGGAGCATCAAAATCTATTCTGAATAAACTTCAGTGGGTACAAAACTCTGCCGCATGTATTCTGACTAGCACAAGACAAAGAGATCATATAAAACCTATTTTTGAGATCCTGCATTGGTTACCTGTTAAATTTCGTGTTGATTTTAAGATTCTGATGTTGACGTACAAGGCATTGAATGGACTCGCTCCTCAATATCTCGCCGAGCTTTTAATGCCCTACATCCCAACACGTAATCTTCGCTCTGCTGATGCCGGTCTTTTAGCTGTTCCGGTAACGAATCTAAAAACAATGGGTGATAGGGCATTCTCCTCAGTCACCCCAAAGTTATGGAACTCCTTGCCTTCTGAAATAAGATTTGAACCATCTTTGAAAAGGTTTAAAACATCCCTTAAAACTCATTATTTTACGGAAGCATTTGGGTAAAGGTGATATTAGTGGTTGTTAATGAGATGTATCTTGTTTTTAGGTTTGTAATCTTGTGAAAATTATTTTGTATTGTGTGATCATGCCTTTTTATGTAAAGCGCTCTGAGAATTAACTTTTAAAAGTGCTATACAAAATAAAGTTATTATTATTATTATTATTATTATTATTATTATTATTAGTTAAAAAGAGATTTTACTGAATGCCATCGAATCTGGATGGATTACTAAACAATAGCATGATTTTCTGTTGTGCTCTCATCCTAGACTGCCCACATTTTATATGCACCCCAAAATACATACAGATATTTCCACTAGAGTCCACTAGGATGACCCATTATTTCATCAAACGTGTCTCTTACTGAGTCGGCTTCACAATTTGTGGATCTCTTTCTAAAACCTCTGATGTATATAATATAATAATAATATAATGTGTTTCTCTGTCAAGATCAACTCTACACTCAAGAACATGGGATAGCAATGGGAGCATGCTATGCTACGAATTATGCTAAATTATTTGTTGGGTTATGGGAGGACTATGTGCATCGATCTGAACACACTGGCAGTATTTTGTTGTGGGGGCGATATATAGATGACATCATATGTTTATGGAAGGACACCAAGGATGAATTGTTTCTTTTTTTTTATCATATTAACAGTAAATGACAGAAATGTCAAATTGAGTATAGATCATTCACAAAGTCAAATCAGCTTTTTAGACCTTCTGATTTCAAAAGGGGAGGGAGGCTGTGTTACGAATGCGGGAAGCAGGAGAAGGCAGACAGGGGTTGTGGATCCAAAAGCAGGTTTTATTTAACTAACTAGCAAAACAAACAAACACAAGAACAAAAGAACAGTCCACGATGGGAAAAACTTAACTAAACAAACTAAACACAAACGAACACACAGCGGGAAGAATGAACACGAAGGGCAGGAAACAAGGGCAAATGCACCACAGGAAACCAGACATGAACATTCAACAATCGACAGGGAGTGAACAAAAAGCAGGGCTTAAATACACAGGGAGTGATGACTGGATTAGACACAGGTGAGAACAATGAACCAAAATGGCAGTGCTGATGGCAGGTGGATAGTGGGAAATGTAGTTTTAGACAAGGACAGTGAAACACGGGGCGGACAACAAGGAAAACGTGACATGGAGCGTGAACGGTGACGGGTGAAATGGAAAACACGGAGCAGACAAGGAAACATGACATGAACGTGAATAGTGAGACACAGAACACAGGGTAGACAACAGAGGAACGTGACATAACCCCCCCTCAAAAGGACCGGATTCCAGACGGTCCTAACCAAAAAGACAGAAATACCAAACACAAAAAGTTACCAAGGAGTGAGGGGGTATACCGGGGGGAAAACAGACAGATGAAAGGGAGCACAAGGGACACAGAGACCATCCAAGGAGGCACAAGGGACAATTAGGCAGTCCACGGGGGCACAAGGGACAATTAGGCAGTCTACGGGGGCACAAGGGGCAATTAGGCAGTCCATGGGGGCACAAGGGGAGATGAGACAGTCCACAGGGGAACAAAGGGAAATGAGACAGTCCACGGGGCCAATTAGGCAGTCCCTGGGGGCACAAAGGGACAGGTTTAGGGGCCAGGGAGGTATCGACCGGGCAGGGACAGGTTTCGGTGGTCTGGGAGGTGTTGACCGGGCAGGGACAGGTTTAGATGGCCCGGGGGCTGGCCATGAGGCAAGGGCCGGTTCAGGGGGCCTGGGAGGAGGCCACAGGACAGAGGCCGGCCTTGGTGGCCTAGGAGATGGCCGTGGGGCAAGGACCGGTTCAGGGGGCCTGGGAGGAGGAGTGGCCACTGGGGAGGCCAGCGGAGCCGCGTGAGTTGGAGCCGAGGGAGGCTCGGGAGGCTCGGGAGGCGAAGCCGAGGGAGGTGATGGCTTAGAAGGCCCAGAAGGCGGAGCTGAGGGAGGCTCAGGAGGTGGAGCTGAAGGAGGCTCAGGAGGCGGAGCCGAGGTAGGCGGCGCCGTAGGAGGCTTTAGGAGCGGGGACCAGGAAGGCTCTGGAGTCTCTGGGGGCGGAGCCGTCGGAGGCTCGAGAGGCGGAGCCGTCGGAGGCTCGGGAGGCAGAGCCGTCGGAGGCTCGGGAGGCAGAGCCGTCGGAGGCTCGGGAGGCAGAGCCGTCGGAGGCTCGGGAGGCAGAGCCGTCGGAGGCTCGGGAGGTGGAGCCGTAGGAGGCTCAGGAGGCTCTGGAGGCGGAGCCGAGGGAGGCTCGGGGAGAAGAGCCGCAGGAGGCTGAGCCGTAGGAGGCTCTGGAGGTTGAGCCGAGGAAGGCTCTGGAGGCGGGGCCGTGGAAGGTGGTGCCGTAAGAGACTTAAGAGGCGGAGACCTGGAAGGCTCTGGAGGCGGAGACCTGGAAGGCTCTGGAGGCGGAGACCTGGAAGGCTCTGGAGGCGGAGCCGATGGAGGTGGCGCTGTAGGAGGTTTCAGAGGCGGAGCCCTAGAAGGCTCTGGGGTCTCGGGAGGCAGAGCCGTCGGAGGCTCGGGAGGTGGAGCCGTAGGAGGCTCGGGAGGCTCTGGAGGCGGAGCCGAGGGAGGCTCGGGGAGAAGAGCCGCAGGAGGCTGAGCCGTAGGAGGCTCTGGAGGTTGAGCCGAGGAAGGCTCTGGAGGCGGGGCCGTGGAAGGTGGTGCCGTAAGAGACTTAAGAGGCGGAGACCTGGAAGGCTCTGGAGGCGGAGACCTGGAAGGCTCTGGAGGCGGAGACCTGGAAGGCTCTGGAGGCGGAGCCGATGGAGGTGGCGCTGTAGGAGGTTTCAGAGGCGGAGCCCTAGAAGGCTCTGGGGTCTCTGAGAGCACAGCCGTAGGAGGCTCGGGAGACAGAGCCATAGGAGGCTCGGGGGGCGGAGCCCTGGAAGGCTCGAGAGGCCTGGGAGGCGGAGCCCTGGAAGGCTCGAGAGGCTTGAGGGGCGGAGTCCTGGAAGGCTCGAGAGGCTTGAGGGGCGGAGTCCTGGAAGGCTCTGGAGGCGGAGCCGAGGGAGGTGGCGCCGTAGGAGGTTTCAGAGGCGGAGCCCTGGAAGGCTCGAGAGGCTCGAGAGGCGGAGCTCTGGAAGGCTCGGAAGGCAGAGCTCTGGAAAGCTTGGGAGGCTCGGAAGGCGGAGCTCTGGAAAGCTCGGAAGGCGGAGCTCTGGAAAGCTCGGAAGGCGGGGCTCGGAAGGCGGAGCTCTGGAAAGCTCAGGAGGCGGAGCTCTGGAAAGCTCGGGAGGCGGAGTCCTGGAAGGCTCGGGAGGCTTTGGCCCTTGGACGGTCATGGCTGCTGGCTCTTGGACGGTCATGGCTGCTGGCGCTGGCTCAGGGACGGTCATGGCTGCTGGCGCTGGCTCAGGGACGGTCATGGCTGCTGGCGCTGGCTCAGGGACGGTCATGGCTGCTGGCGCTGGCTCAGGGACGGTCATGGCTGCTGGCGCTGGCTCTGGGACGGTCATGGCTGCTGGCGCTGGCTCTGGGACGGTAGAGGCTACAGGCGCTGGCTCTGGGACGGTAGAGGCTACAGGCGCTGGCTCTGGGACGGTAGAGGCTACAGGCGCTGGCTCTGGGACGGTAGAGGCTACAGGCGCTGGCTCTGGGACGGTAGAGGCTACAGGCGCTGGCTCTGGGACGGTAGAGGCTACAGGCCCTGGCTCTGGGACATCGGGGCCTAGTGGCTCTGGCAGGAGGACCGGGGCAGGCGTGTACCGGGAGGCAGAAGCCCGTCTTCTCTCCCTCCTCCGAGCAGACGAAGTGGACCGTGGGGGTTCTGGGAGCGCGACTGGCGCAGGGGTCAGTTCGCTGACAGGTGGAGCTGGTGTTACAGGGGGCGCCGGAGGTGGCTGAAGAGACTCCCCTGTGGATGGTGAGGTAGGGTCCTTCTCAGCAACGCCCGCAGAGAGCGGTGAGTCGCACACCAGCAGGGTCGCCACCAGGAAGTCGCGGAGTATCCAGCCATGCGTTGCCTGTGGCAGCCGCTCCTTCAGCGACGGGTCCAAGTTGTCCCTAAAGAAGACCACCAAGGCTGAGTCCGGAAAGGCTGCGGCGCTCGCCAGACGGAGAAAGTCCCGAATGTGGTCTTCGATTGGGCGGTCCTCTTGCCTTAAATCGAGCAGGCGGCATCTAGCTCGTATAACCGCTGGATCCATAGGTGGTCGATTGTTCTGTTACGAATGCGGGAAGCAGGAGAAGGCAGACAGGGGTTGCAGATCCAAAAGCAGGTTTTATTTAACTAACTAGCAAAACAAACAAACACAAGAACAAAAGAACAGTCCACGATGGGAAAAACTTAACTAAACACAAACTAAACACAAACTAAACACAAACTAAACACACAGCGGGAAGAATGAACATGAAGGGCAGGAAACAAGGGCAAATGCACCACAGGAAACCAGACATGAACATTCAACAATCGACAGGGAGTGAACAAAAAGCAGGGCTTAAATACACAGGGAGTGATGACTGGATTAGACACAGGTGAGAACAATGAACCAAAATGGCAGTGCTGATGGCAAGTGGATAGTGGGAAATGTAGTTTTAGACAAGGACAGTGAAACACGGGGCGGACAACAAGGAAAACGTGACATGGAGCGTGAACAGTGATGGGTGAAATGGAAAACACGGAGCAGACAAGGAAACATGACATGAACGTGAATAGTGAGACACAGAACACAGGGTAGACAACAGAGGAGCGTGACAGGCTGTCTGCACACTACGGTACAGTAAATAGGAATCCAACAGATAGAAACGCTTTATTAAGAGCTGACAGTTTCCATCCGAGATGGCTGAAAGATAATATACCTTTTGGCCATTTTCTACATGTTAGACTCATTTGTGACATGGATAATGAGTTTCAAACACAGGCAAATTCATTAGTAGAGCTCTTTACATGTAGGGGATATTGGAAAAAGGTGGTCAACAGTGCACGTGATTGAGCCCTTCTAACCTCTAGAACTGAATTTTTAAAAACTGCAATGAAAAAAGAACAGAAAATCAAGTCTATTTTGTTACCGAATATGGTAATGTGTCCAACCATCTAAAACAAGTTGTCATGTCCAATTGGAATTTGATCTAGAGTGATCCCACTCTTAGGGAAGTTTTTCCTGGCTCTCCCAAAATCATTTTCAGAAGAGCACCATCCCTAAAAGACAAATTAGAAAAAAGTCACTTATCTAGGAAAAAGAAAAAACGTGTCTTTAAAGGACTTATATAAATGTGGCTCGTGTAATCATTGCTATAAAAAAGGAGGGTAAACAGTACATTGACTTTAAGACTAAAAAAGCCTATGAGGTGAAGTCCTTCATTAATTGCAACACACAGTATGTAGTGTATTTGTATGTAGTTGCAGTTGCTTCTACATAGGGAGAATGAAGCATTGTTAAAAGGCTAGGGTCTCTGAACATAAGTATGCCATTAGAAAACATAATATGGACTATCCTATGGCGAGGCATTTTCAGGCAGCCCACAGTAGCAATCCTGATAGTCTTATAGTGGAAGCTTTAGAAACAGTTTAAAAAATAAATAAATAACACACAAGGCGGGGATCGCTTCGAAATATTATGACAAAGAGAAACATTTTATATTTATCAGATGAAGGCAATTAATTTTCCTGGTTTAAATGAAGAAATTGACATCAGTCCTTTTCTTTAAATAGTTGATGTATTTCTCCTATTATGGTTATATATATATATATACATCTGTAATAGTGGCCGTGACCTCTACTGAAGAAAACGTAGAGTGTTTAAAAAAACATGTTACATATATGAAAATTGAATTTTTGACATATTGTCATATTCTGTATATTACATATAGCCTATCTATATAATTTACATTTTTATATCAATAAAAACATTTATGAACATTTCCTTTCAGCATACAAGTGTTCATCATATATTGCCATTTTCAGATTCGTAGCCTACTGTATTAATAGGACTTCAAATTCTAATTTTTTCACATTTTATTACACAACTAGTTGGAATTTTAAGTGAATGTTAGAGATTCTTTGTATTAACAAGTTTTTTGTGTCTCATTCGCAGCACGCAGGGTGCACATTAGCTGTGATGTATGTGTTCTGTCTGCAGTCCCGCAAAAGTTTAGAAGGATTATAATATTGAACGTACAAAGTGCGTTCAAGCATTCGTTTTGCCACTGTCAAACATGAAGGAAAGTGATGGGATTCCCTCAGATTTGCGTTTTTTTTGCGGAAAATATTTGGAATGATAAAAAAATGGCAAGCTACCACAAATAATGAGGAGATTTGTTGATTTTGCAAGATCGCAAACTTGGTCATGGGATCCCTCTTTCATCAACTTCCCGCACATGCGCAGTCTGTTAAGTATAGTCTTAGTATGTGTAATTGTGTTCAACAGTTAACTGTGTTAATCAAAAGAATGACATAATTAAAGATCAGTTTAAGATGGCTTGCAAAATAGCAAAGGGATGATCATGATACGTCATGATGCGTTTGAAGTCTCAAGGATGAATGCAAGTAAAAGATTATTTTAAAGCTAGGGTGCAGAAATTTTTTTTGTTATACTGGTTGAAAGTCTCTTCATATCCTAATAGCAATCAATAATTAAAGAAAAAAAAATATATATATATATATAAATATAGGTGGCGGCGTTCTTGGGGCACAGGTGGATGTACCCATGGGCCACTCCACCGTAGAGGGTAGTGAGAGCGGATGAGCGAGAGGCACGGTGCCGGGGGTGGCTGTGAGTGGCGTGCAGACCCGAGGAACCAATCATCCAGCCGCGAAGGTTGTGGGGTGGATGGAGATTTCCAGTCCATCCCCATGCTGACGGCAGCCCGGGCAAACATGTCGGACATCTGGGCATCAGACTGGGCATGCTGGCCTGAAGGCGGCAGCCCAGTCGGGTCATCTGCTTCATACGCCGGACCACTCTCCGATGTAGCGGCGAGCTCATCTGTCTCGGGGGGCTCAAGAGGATAGGCAGGCTGGCCGTGAGTTGAGCCACTGTTGCCTTGAGCATGGACGGAAGTCAAAGAGCGTGTCGGGGGCCGGGTGGTTTGCAGGAACGTACCCGGGGGGAAGAAGGAGCGACGCGGGGGGCGGCTGGAGTGGCGTGACCGCAACGTTGCCATGGTCATGTTGTCGCAGTGAGAACATGAGCCATCCACAAACGCTGCCTCGGTGTGATCGCTGCCCAGACACACGAGACAGCGCCTACACGTCCAGGAACTACACAGGGGCGGAAGGGCATCTTTATAAAGACATGTCCTAACATAGACGTTCAACGCCAGCTGTGTATATTGCTCTTTTAGAGAAAATATCTCTTTTAGAGAAATTAAGTCTTTTACTGCGCTGTCGAAGCGCCCAGGGGCAAAGCTGCACTGCCGGGCAGATAAAGAGTAAGCCCGCTGATATGCACCGTAGATCCAACAGCAATCGCTCAGAGATGGGAGGAAACAGACTGTGACTGCACTGACAAACTATAGCGGGCTAAAATAGCAAAGGGATGTGATAAACATGAGTGACATGGTTGATAGGGTCAGGGTGAACGTTATATTATATTGAAATGGGAAAATGATGGGGTCATTGTTTATTAACTTTCAAGTATGCATTTCACAAGCTAGTTAGGAACTTACCGTGAAGACACCGCTTAGCTCTGCACTGTCTGTAGAACCACCGTAGAACCACCGTCAGCTCAGCTCTGTGAACAATGGAGTCGGAGTGCGCTCTGCTGGACAAACTACATCATGACACCAACAGTAAATCACTCCAAGCATTGTTTTCTGCATTATATGAAAAAATAAAATTAATATCTGCGCATATCGGAAAGCATATACGCTGATACGACATATCTGTGAAAGGCTAATATGGCTGACCAGCTTGTCTTGTTGTATAGTTTGTGCACTGGAAGCTTCTGTCACCAAGAAAAATTCCTTGTATGTGGAAGCATACTTCAAGAATCATTCTGATTCTGACAATCACCTTCTGCTTAAGTATTTCCTCTACTAGAAGGACTTTACAATAACTAACATCAAAACTTCTGCGATGTGGGACGTCGGCACTTCTTCACTCCATGCACTCACTCTCTAACATGAGGAGGGAAGGAAACAGAGGCCCTGGTATGAAGGTGGCAGCCATCAGCAGGATAGCTCAATACCGCTTAGAGTATATTCACTCAGCTAGCACAAACCTCAGCATATACACAAGCAGCCAACAGCGAGCCAGCAAGAGCACACTATAGATGTGAAGAAAATAAACATAATCATTAGCTCTCTCAACTTCTCCCCTGCTTGACTGCTGTGCAGCATAGCCCTCCAGTTGTTCTACAATATTATGTCAGCTAGACTCATCCTGGAGGGGGGGCCACATAACAAAGTTGACAGAAAGCATACTTGCCTTACTGATGCTTAGAAGAACACTACTGTAAACCACATGCTGAAAGGGAAAAATCACAGCATGCAGAGCTCCAAATATATCTTTTAAGTTCAAGCCAGGACTTGGTGAACTATTTCTATCAAAGTAAATTTGAGAATATGATATAAATGCATGATACCATCCCCCATGTCTATGGTGGGTATTTCAGCAAGATTTAAACAGTAAAACATTTATGCAAGCAAAAACACATTTGAGTAATTGGACTTTTGACTCAAAACCTTAGTTACTGATATACAGCCCATGTGACTAATAGCCCCATTCTTCCCTTTTGTTTGTGTCCAGTGTATAGCAACACTGTTGTTATGTTAACTAATTTTAACTAATGTTAACAAATGAAGACTTAAAAGCATTGAGACAAGAAAGCAATTCAGCTGTTGAAATAATCGGAGTAAGCATGCCTTTTATTAACTGCCCCACTGGATTAATAAAAACCAACCCCCATGTCTCAACAGCTGATAATAGCAGTTTAAGAGAATTGTATGTCTCATCTCTGGCTAGATGAGCAAGTTTAATAGCAGACATAATTTGACTCAATCAATACCGAATTCTGCTCAGCATGTAAGTGCTCATTGTGGTTCTGATAGTGGCAGTGCAATTAGTTAGGCGAGGGCAGCCGAGTCAAAAGCTTTCAACCAATCATTCATTGAGTGCAACAATCAGAACACGAGAAAAACAATCCAATGAATTACAGAAGGACATAACAGTAATGGCAAATAGGACTAGAAAAGGTTATTTACTGTGGATTCTGTTCCTCATAACAGTTTGTTGTAATCTTGCTGATCTTTTTTAATTGTGAAAAGTTAATTAATCCATCCATCCATCCATCACTTTCACAACATCCTAGTCTCTATATATGGTATTGAATGGTGTGCTTATGGGGTCACCAAGAGCAAGGGGGAAAAAAGAGAAGGATATTATTCAAACCTTTAAACATTTACCTGCCTTTCCGGATGGGTGAAACAGAATATAACATTGCTTAAAAATAAGAGAGGTGGTATAGTTTTGTCACGATTCACTGTTGTCTGGCCTGTGTTTCTCCCCTGTCATCTGTTCCCGGACTACACTTCCCATAATTCCCTGCTCTCATTTCTGCCAGCTGTCCTTCATTGTCCTCACTTGTATTTCATTTAGTCATTATCCTTTGTGTATTTAAGCCCTGTTGTTTGATTATTCATTGTCAGTTGTTGTATGTGTTTGACCTCCCGTGTTTAACCAGTGCCCTTCGTAGATGTTTGATCCTGTTTATGTTCTTGCTTCCCATCGTGGATGTTTTATTTGTTCCTGTATCTACCAGTTATTTGTGTTTGTTTATTTTCATTCAAAAAATCCTTAGCTGCACCTATTTCCAACTCTCTTGACTTCTTCCCAGCATTACAGAACAACTGACCGAAAATGGATCTAGCGGCGTACTTCACAGAACTAAGCCAGGCGGGTTTGACAATTCGGGAGTTCTCCTATTTCTTCTCCACCGTAGCCATCCACACCGGTCTTTGTGACACTACCCTGAAGGAAGTCTATCGGATCAGACTACCAACACACCTGTGGAGGGAATTGCCGAAGACCGGAGGTTATACATGGAGGGAATTATGGGAAGTGTAGTCCAGGAACAGATGACAGGGGAGAAACACAGGCCAGACAACAGTGAATCGTGACAAGTTACTTCTTTATCAGCGGTACTTGCTACATTGCAAGCATCACTATTACTTTTACTCGAATCTGTGGCTTGACCTATGAGCTCCTTTTGTTGGTATTCATCTTTGAAACAGCAATAAAATGGTGAAAAGCTTGGGCCAAAGCCAAACATGAAAAAGCTTTCATGTGTGCTACTATGAGCCTTGCCAGGGAAGTGTGTGTGTGTGTGTGTGTGTGTGTGTGTGTGTGTGTGTGTGTGTGTGTCCATCCTATAATAGCTTATATCTTATCTTGACCAATACCTCAGTATCATCCCTTTCCAGCTTCACACATACAGTAAGTTGAAGCTCTTGTCATCCATAAACAGCCCTATTCAGTTTCATTAACCTCAGGCGGTAAGAGCGCAATTAATTTTTGCCATCTTCTCAAGTCTCCCTCAAACCTTTCCTCAGCATGAAGAGGACAGGGTGGAAAGACTCAAATCAATGTGTTTCTGGAACTGAAAAGTGAGGAATCCTTGGGCTGTGGGTGTTGTCATACAGATGAGGATTTAAGAAAATTCTTATGATGATCTGACACTTTGCTTTGCTGCTAGCGCTGATATTTCTCAAAGGTGCTTCTTGTGGCAAACATCTCATTGTAAACATGCAACCTCCTGCTTCGTGAAATATTCAATAAATCTATACTTGTCACGGCCAACTCAGTTGATAGGTCTGCATGTAACTAAAATATACAGCCCTTTTGAGTTGTACCTTGAATTCTGCATCTTTAGGGATGTTAAAAGTAAAGTTCAGGCAAAAATTTTAATCCTGTCATATTACTTATCCTCATGTTGTTCCAAACCTGTATGCTGTGTTAGGGTGGAACACAGTAAACATGGGTTGTCAAGCTCCAAAAAAGTCATAACAGTGGTCCAAATTTTGGGATATTGCACATAAAATGCTAAATGGAAAAAACAAAATACAATAAAAATTTCCTAAACTTCAAGTTGTTTATTACATATATTAAAAGAGCCACAGTGTTTTCCACAAATGCATCACCTAAAGGATAGCTGACTTTAACCACTCTGGTTGAAGTCAACTGAAATAGGTCCAAACATGAAGAGACAGTGCAGGCAATGGAAAAATGGAGTGATGTTGTGCCATGTGTCTTCTGCCTGATCTATGGCAGAGGGGAAATGAGCTTAGATCTCCCTGATATTCATGCCCATCTGGAAAATGAAGACGGATGTCTAGTTCTACATTTCTTTATGAAAATAATTTGTTTTGTGCCCCTAAGAAAACACAAGCTAGCAAACAACTGCTCTTTTCCAAAATCTATGAAGAGTCTTCCAAATAATTCATTTGTGAGGTTTAAGGTGCTATCTTAGAATGCAGTTGCCTATGTAGGCAGCATGGCAGCTTGCTGGTATTTGAAACCAAACTAATGATGATTAACTCTTTGTAACCAAAATGCTTTTTCACTTTTTTTTTTTTTTTTTTTTTATGTTTTATTTTTACATTACAGGATGTGGCACTATAAAGATCACTTTTTATGTGGGTGTGTCATTTAGCTATTTAACATCAATCTTTACCATTTTTGGGAAAGTGCAAATGGAGAGGAATGTATGCACAAAAACAACTTTTCTCTCTATTATGCCAATATATTATGCATTATGACTGGGCTGTAAAACAGCTACCCTGTATGTGTTTGTGTGTGTATTTTTATTTAATTAAATATTATTTGTATTGTTAAGCCAGTTCTCGCCTCCTTTCCCTTTAACCCCCTTACACTGGTCCCGAAACCAGTGTAAGGAGGTTTAACTTATTTGCTCAGTTGTATTCCCTTCAAACGGTTGCTCTGCCATGACAGTAGCTGGCTTGAACGAGAAAATTCACTGTAGAAGCAGACATTTCATGGCCCCTTGTGGTAACAATGAGAATGAAACACATGTTTGCATTGTATAATGTACTTTGGGTCTGATTCGTTTTGGAGCGCAACAATGGTTGAAATTGAGCTTGATTTGCTAGAAGCATATGCGTTTACATTCCTGTGTAGAGTTTGTTTCAGTCTTTTGGTGGAAAAGGGGTTAGTAGAATCTTCGCATTATGTCTTAAAAAGTGCTATGATGTTTTTATAGACTATATTATATCTTAAAGTCCTCAATATACTTCTTACGAAATCGAAGAACAAACTGTAAAGGTATTCAATGGAAAGGAGGAGGCGAGAACCGGCTTTTCAATATAAATAATAGTTTTAATGATAAACTCAAAAGACCACGTAAACACACACATGACGGACATGTCCGTAAACAATCTCTCTCTCCCGCACGGTCCCCTGCAGTCAGCCTTTAACCCTCACGGAGGCATAATTAGCCTAATACGGGACCGGGTGCGTATTGGGGGGTACTTCCTGTAACAGTGTAGAACCCCCCCGCAAAACACTGTAAAATTTAAAAGAGGGTAAAGGCCAACATAGAGTGAGACAGAGAGAGGAGAGAGAGATGAAAAAAAAAAAACTCCTACTCGCCAGTTCTCCGATACGCCGTAGCTTGTTCCTCGGCCACTCCTCCACCCTCTATCGGACAACAGCCGCGCCTCTTCGGGCGGATCCGAGGCAGTCCTCCAGCCCCTGGCAGACGGAACACCCCGCCACGTTCTCGGGGAACAGAAGGGGTCTCCCCACCCCTGGCAGCGGTTCTCTCGCTCCAGGCGGCCGCCAGTGAGCCCCTCCCCGCTCGCGGTCGGCGGTCTTAAACCCTGCCACGTTTCAGCGGCCGGTAGGCGACTCCTGCACCCCTGGCAGCGGCAATGACAGCTACAGGCGGTCGGCTAGGAGCCCCTTCTCCCCTCGCGGTCACCGGCCATCATCTTCTTTCAGGCGGCTAGGCTCCTCGTCCCCGGCAGATGGCTGCGGCTGCTCCGTTGGGGTGGACGGTAGTGGCGAGAACTCTACTACGGCGTATCCCTCATCCTTCCTGGGCTTCGGCACCAGTGTAACGTATTCAATGGAAAGGAGGAGGCGAGAACCAGCTTTTCAATAAAATAATAGTTTTAAGACCACATAAACTCACACATGACAGACATGTCCGTAAACAATCTCTCTCTCCCGCACGGTCCCCTGCAGTCAGCCTTTAACCCTCACGGAGGCTTGATTAGCCTAATATGGGACCGGGTGTGTATGATCACGACCCGGCCCCGCCCTCCGCCCTCCGCCCTGCCACACAAACGATTGTGACATAATTTAGAACTAAATCCGGAAGGTGTTTTTACGTTTGTTTCGGTGGTTCCTAACAGCTTGCTGTGGGAAACTTTTAGGAAACCTTCTGACCGGCATTAAACACCTTTTTACTGTCATTGGTCAACATCATTGGTAGGTGTGACCAAGAGCTCCACCTAGTTTGAGGCCGATGGCTAATTCGTTTTATGCTGTTATGCTGTCAAAATGACTCAACATGGCTCATTACTTTAAATAATCATTGAGTGGTTAAAACAGCTTCTTTTACTGACTTCAAGTGATTTCAATTAATAGATGAGGCATAAATTATTTAATAAGGTTTTGCATGTAGCGTCCTTATATATATAACTGCACTTCTAAATGTCTCCCTCATCGGTGTGGCAGTCTCTTACTGTGTCTATTGTCCTGTTCCTTTAGTAATGATTGTACTGTCCCATACTTTTTGCAAACTTTGCACGTGCATTTAATGTAGAAATGTTATTTAGTCTGTGTAGTCTCATGTGGTTCTGTGTTTGTCCTATGTTGTTTTTAGATAGCACCATGGCCCTGGAGGAACGTTGTCTCTTTTCGCTGTGTACTGTACTATCTGTATATGGTTGAACGACAATAAAAACCACATTGACTTTGACTGGCTTATGTTGTGTCAACAGTCTAACATGGCATTGGTGAATGTGTGCCATCAATACACCTATGCCTTCCAAAGGCAAACACAGTATCTATACCAACCCTAAAACTGAGAAAATGGCTTCAAAATTAGTTTTAGTGTCAATTTTGTAGTTTCTGCCATTTACACACTTTGAGCAGAGTTGACAAAACCATCTGTCACAGGACAGATTACAGTCTAAGAGATCTGATTTCGGACATAGCTTAATCTTGACAAAATGTTTGGTTTTGCATTTTGACTTTGCAAGGCTCTATGGCCTTACAGCTACAGTCAGGCCAGCACTTGTTAATGAAAGACTTGAAAGGAATAGTTAATTCCATAAATTAGGTAGAGATATAATATGATCCAATTTGAGTAGTCTTTCACTGATCTTGGCACAAATTAATTGCTGCAAGTTGTAAACTGCCCCAATACTGTAAACATAGGCAGTTTTATTAATTCACCACACCTGCTCCAGGTGATAGTATCATATTTTCAGTATGCTGTTATGAAAATACTTTATATTGATTGATTTTTTTGAACACATACGCAGAGAAAACCAATGGGTTTCTGTTACAGTAAAATTACTACTACTATTGCAAATTACCCTACACAAGCAACATGATAACAGATGAAGCAAAAAGACCAGATGTGCTAAGTACATAAATATGCAATTACAATTATGCCATAACATTTAGCATACTTTCACAGTTATGAGGTCAACACATCAATCTATGGTTTGTTTTGCTATTCTCATTTTTCAGTAAGTACCGCGCAGAGAAACGATTATTAATCAAATCCTACAACATGTTTAGCCATCTGCAGTGGATGGCTACATTTAACATGCCATAAAAGAAGTTTACGAACCATCAAAAGGCACAATAAACCAAAGGGAATATGATGGGGGGAAATATTTTTTTTTTTATAGAGACTCTTAAATGAAAAGAGAAAACACATTAGCTATGCAATCAACATTTCTATGCAATTTCAGCCTTACCCTCCCTGCAGTGCAAAGCCTTGATCCTGATAGAACACAACAGGATGCAGCATCAATGAGCCCATGAGAGTCCTGCTACACAAGAGTGTTTTGCTAAGAGTATCATCTAATGTATGCCTGTGGGGTGTCTGGGGCCACTATATGGAAAGCCACTGGGAACAACAGAATAGATCTATCTTTTACAGCCACGACACTACAGCTATCTTGCAACATCAATACATGTGAATTGCACTTGACGGCTCTAGATTGATGGTCAGTCTTAGAGCTTCTATCAGTGATAACACATGGGTTGGAGATGGCCGGTAACCTTTCTTAGAAATAAAAAAATAAATAATCACATTCAGCACTGACTAGGGAATACATTGTGGTTATGGCCTTCAGATAGCTAAAAACATCCTACACAAAGTGTTTGTTGAAACACATCACATGATCTTACAGTATCTGTACATACAAATACACAGAATAAAGAAAGTCATGCAGGTTTGAAATAACATGTGTGAATAAATAATGACAGAACTATAATTTTTTTGGGTGAACTATTATTTTAACATTTGTACAAGTGCTGGTGTATTTCCACCATCCGAAGAATGAAAATTACTTTCCCTGGATTATATATAGTGGAGACCAGGTCTTGTTGTCATGCTTGGTTACCTTGGTCTTAGCTATGGCCACTTACACACTAATATGCTTTTGTTTGAAAATGCATCTTTTTCTCTATGTTTTGGCTTTTCGAGACAACATTTCTGTCAGCGAAAACTGAGCTTTTTGAAAATGCTCTCCTAAGTGGATACATTTGAAAACACCATCTTCGGGTTGTAGTGTGGACTGAGAACATTTATTTTTCTGAAAACAAATTACGTATTTGTTGTTTGTCATGCGATCCATTCAACCAAAACAATCAAGATAGTTACCCATGTTATAGCTGCGCTGATCTGCCTGATATTCACTTTGATAGCATTGTTAAAGATAAATGTTACTTTGTACAATGTTCACATTGCATTCCTTTAAAGGTGATGGGAAGTTTACTCAGAATTGGTGTCCGGCAACGGAACATGAGAACAATTGCATTTCAACCGTACATGCAGTGCCAATTTTTCGCATGCACAGTAAGGGTAATTAAGCGTTTTTATACGTTTCACTGTGGAAGAGCAACTTTTGTAAAATGCTTGAAAATGGCAGTTTGAACAGGGAGCTTTTCAAAAATGAAAATGCTGTTTTCAAATGTACCTGGATTAATGTAAATGTAGCCTAATATACAGTTCAATGAACACACCTTTTGTAGCAATTCATTCAATGGGGGGCAGTAAGAAATTTCCAGCTGTTTAAGTAATGCACAGGTGCACAGACAACAAACCACACTCAGGCTTGCTTGACACTAGTGACAGATGAAAACATGTTCTTGTGTTCAAACACAGCTGGATGTAAAGCAATTCTGAATGCAGGAATCTCAAGATGTTCCAAATTATGTTTAACTTGACACAGCTACCTAAAAATGCTGTTAATAATGCAATACATATCATGTAAATATATAAACGTGATATAATATACATCTAAATATATATGTAAATACAGGGGCATAGGAACGATCTGAAAACCTCAATGTCAAAATTTTGATTAGATGTGGGGGGAGGACACACATTCTAACACCATCTAGACAGGACACAAGCAGTGCATCGTGTCAAAAGCAATAGAACCCATTATAATCAATGATGCTGTCAGGAAATGAAAGCATCCATTGCAGCACATCGTGTCGCGCCAACAGTAAATGGGTGTTCCGTTGGATTTTGCTCTTCATGCCTTGGTGCTACAACAAAAATAAATGGTTTAGAACAGGGAACCTTTTTGACATGGAGTGCCATTTTTTATTTTCCTGGTCAATGGCTATGCCAATTTGTTAAATAAATTATATTTAACATTAATTACAAAATGTAATTAATGATTAATTAATTAATCCATCTTCCAAACCATGTCTTTACCCAAAAAAACTTTGATAAACCTATAATAATATTATATTATAAATATTTTAGAAGACAAGAAAAATTGCCCATGAAACATTCAAAACAGCAAACCTCTAGAGAATCACCAGTTGTTAAAAACAACTCACCAGGTAAGATATTTTTATTTATATAATTTTTATAATTGTGCAATGAAATACAATAATATCAAATATATATATATATATATATATATATATATATATATATATATATATATATATATATATATATATATATAAGCGTATGATAATGATGTCCATTGCACTGAAATAATTTCAAACATTGCCGCAGATTTACAGGATATAGAAGCAAATATAGTGAAAGAGTCCAACTACATATCATTCATGATTGATGGTGCAACAGATTCTTCTGTGACAGAAAATAAAGCTATCTATGTCAGGTATTTACATGATGGGTTGCCAGTAAATCAAATGGTCTCTGTCACAGAGCTGTCACATGCTCATGCTGATAGTGTGACTGACTGAATTCAATCCTCAATGTCCAAATTCAGATTAGATGACTGGCAGCAAGCTTGTTGGATTTTGTGCTGATGGTGCAAATGTGAACATGGGCCAAACCACTGGTGTTGTTGCAAAACTGAGCGTGGACAATCCAAAACTGATAGACATTCACGCTATGGCTCACAGGCTGGAGCTGGCACTTTCAGGGGTTTTGAAAGAGGTGAGCATAGTGAGTCATGTAAATGACACCTTGCACTTGATTTCAGCCCAAAGAGCCACACAGAATTTAAGACAGTTTGTGAAGAACTTTAATCTAGGTTCTACAAACCAAAGCCAGTGATAGGAACACGTTGGGTGCCTCAATTAGACAGGGCACTGAAGGTCTTACGGGGCAGTGGTGCGGGGCAGTGGTGGCTCAGTGGTTGAGGCTCAGGGTTACTGACCAGAAGGTCGGGGGTTCAAGCCCCAGCACCACCAAGATGCCACTGTAGGGCCCTTGATGCCACTTAACTCCAGGTTGCTCTGGGGGGACTGTCCCTGTAATAAGTGCACTGTAAGTCGCTTTGGATAAAAGCGTCTGCCAAATGCATAAATGTAAATGTCTTCCTGAGAGGAAAAAATGATCTTGTGAGCCAAGCTGGACAGTATGCAGCTGTTGCCATTCACATGGAGAATTTGACCCAAACCAGTTACAATGCTGACATTGCTGGTAGAGGGAAAACTTTTTTCAAAACCCTGAAGGATCTGCAGTTTGTTGCATTTGGTCATTTCCTGGCTGATGTGCTGAAGGAGATAGCAACATTAATTCAGACTCTACAGAAGGCAGACCTCATCCTACCAAGAGCTGTTGCTGCAATTGAGAGCTGTTTGACCAGTCTTGACTACATGAAAATAACCCTCTCCCAGATGGTATGCTGGAAAATTTCATCACACAAAAAAGCAAACTGCTGGTGCTCATACCATAACTTTTCATGGCACTGACTTGAGAGGGGAAAGAGGCAATCTGATGGATAATCTGAGACAACAGATGCAGAATGATTGTTCAGCCTGTGACAACCACCTTCATGCTAAATTGGATAACCTGCTTGGAGTTAAAAAAGGTCACAATGCACAAGCTGTGATGTCAGCATTTGCAATATTCAACCACGACAAGTGGCTGGATGACAGAAAACAACTTGAACTATTGTACGGCAACAAGGAGCTGAAGGTTCTCACTGAATGGTTCATAGAGAAGCTTGTTCAATCTGGATGAGAAGTTGAAGAAATCCCTGGGCAAAGGAGAAGCTTGAAAAAGCGAGTGTCTAATGATCTTCATGGCAAGTCCTACCAGGACCTGTACCAGACACTGCTGCTGAAGCAACCCTATAGATATGAGATGCAAAACATTCTTCATCTTGTTCAGATTCTTCTTGTTCTGCCAATCAGCTCTGCCAACTGCAAAAGAACCTTCAGTGCCCAAAAGAGAATAAAATCAAATGTCCGTAGCAGTCTCACATCCTCACGCCTTTCAGACCTGATCCTCATTTCAACAGATGGCCCAGAGCTTCAGCAGCATGACCCATCATGAGCTGTGGAGAGGTGGCTGAAGCCAAGTGGCAAGAGAAAGCCATTTGCTAATAAATGACAGATTAAATCCAAATGCAACCATAAAGAATAATTCTGACAGATAAAGTATGTTTTGTTTATTACATATTTTTTTCAGTTGCATTGTTCATGCATTCGATGTAAAAAGTCTGGCGAGTACAATAAAAATGTACTAGCCAATGGCGAATCGAGCTTCATTTTGTCTGTAGAGCGCTGATTTTAAATAGTAATATTAAAAATATTAAGAGTAGAGTCAAGAAACAGAATGGCAAAATAATACAGCAAACACTGAACCGAGCCCTGGTTGTCCAGACACCAGCACACCAACATTACGCTCCACACCATTGGAACAACATGCTATAAACACTTGGTTGTGTATTTTTATGTTGCCAATAGACTTAGGGGTTACATCTGAAAGCAAATAGTCACTCCGAAAAATAATCAATATTCTCAAGCTTTGGGGCAGCATTGGTTAATAGGAAATATTAACTACTAATAAAATTCTTCGACAGATAATGAATAAAGCTTGTTACCTACAGGTTTGAACTGCACAGTGTTTCTGGTTATAACATGTGTAGTGTAAAACTCTTAAAGCATGTATTGAGACAAATATTATAAAAATAATGTGGTCACAAGACCAGCTTAGTTCATGTAATGGGAAATTGCGATTCTTTTTCAAATATTTTCAAATATTTCATTCGATAAGTTTTGCTCCCATAAATATTTATTCTGTTGCCTTTTTCTTTCATTTTTATTGCCAAGAAAATATAAAATATGACACAATGGTATACATATAAATGAATTAATTCACATTTGATATTCCTGTTTAAATATAGAAATATGGGCTAGCCTATCGGCACATTAAAAGAAAGCATAGGTTTGGAGCGTTAACAATTTTTGTCACAATTGTTTGAATATGTGGTCAGTTATGCTCGCTCATAACGTATGTGTATAAAAATACTCACAAACGATAATTATCTCTAATGAAATGTGAATTAATAAATGCAAACAAATAACTCTCCAATGTGTGGACGTCCTTGTGAATGCTGAATGCTGCATTCAAGTTTTTTTCCATGCATCTCCAAGGTTGTGGTGTTTTTAAGTTTGTTGTTCTTCTTCCTTCTCTTTTTTTTCTTTTTTATGGCGGTTGGCAAAACAAGCATAACTTCTCTGATTCTAAAATTCTATGATTATAGTGCCCCTTAACGGTTTTGAGCTGCTAATGTCACATTCATGTGGTGATCGCGGCGGTTGAAAGCCTATTCTAAATGGATACCCACTGTAGTTGTCCCTTGATGTGGCCAGTATGGTTTTATTATGTTTGTATTTGCTTGTTTACCCAACAGCTATAACATTTTAGTTTGGAGGAAAAAATTCAACATTTATAACCACTTCTAGAGAAAACATGCTTTTGTGCAGTTGGACTTTAAACTCCAAACCATAGAGTTGCTGAGCCCTGTGACAACTAGTCCCAGTCTCCCCCATATAATGTACTTCCTAGAACTAAATGCATCTGTGGCAGGGCGGAGGGCAGGGCCGCACACCCGGCCCCTAATTGGGCTGATTAGCCCGAGAGGGATAAGGGACGACTGGAGATAGCAGTGCGACAGAGAGAGAGTTACGGACAGCTGTCTAACAACTGTGTGTGTTTGTATCTTTTGGTTCAGTTCTATATTAAATATTATTTATATTGTTAAGCCAGTTCTCGCCACCTCCTTTCCATTAATCCCTTTACGCTGGTTCCGAAACACGGAAGGAAGAGGGATGCGCCGTAGTGGAGTTCTCGCCACTACCATCCACCCCAAAGGAGCAGCCACGTCCATCCGTTGGAGGACTGAGGAGCCCGGCCGCCTGGAAGCGGAGGAACAGCCACTGACCGCGAGGGGAGGAGAGGCTCCCAATCAACCGCCTGGAGCAGTTACTGCTGCCAGGGGCAGGGGAGATCCCTACCGTCCACCAAAAATGTGGCGTGACGTTCCATCTGCCAGGGGCTGTCGGACTACCGCCGATCCGCCCGGGGAGGTGTGGCAGTTCAAGGTGAGTGTCGTCCATTAGAGGATGGAGAAGTGGCCGAGGACCAAGCTATGCCGTGTCGGAGAATATATTATTTATATAGTCAAGCCGGTTCTCACCTCCTCCTTTTACTTTAATCCCTTTACAGCATCCTACGCAGAGTATTGTGGAAACCAATCACATGATCTTCTCTGGGGTGGGATTTTAAAAGAAAAACTTAAAGCACACAAATGGGGTTAAGTCAGAATATTAGCTCTGGCAGCTTATCTCTGTGCTATTTCAGCTTAAATGTATGAGTAAAATGTGGAATCTAGTATATGGCAAATGACACCATCAGTGTCCTTCTGATATGTCGAGGTACTCAAGCATATCTTCAGTAAATGTCCCCATCAAGCCTCCAATATTCAGCAGATAATTCAGCATCGCTCAACTACTGTGATTATGCTAATGGTGACAATCAAATATGTATATGTCAAACATCAGCATGCGGATTCAGAAATATTTTGGTCAGATCAGACTGATCATGCAACAAAAATGTAATTCATCCTCTTCAGTGATAAATTATAATATCAAATTTGTACAGAGGGCAGTTGTATTCTCAGCATAAAGAGCCTTCTATGGCCGAGCCCTCAAGTAATTTAATGTTTCTGAATGGATGTAGAGAGCCCTGTCCAGTGAAGTACCGCTTATTAATTTGTTTGTGTTTATATACCCTTTCCTACCTAGACCAATCCCCTCTGCACTTACCTGATGTTCATTATGCATGATTACAACCCCTTTCAATTCTCTACTATACCCCTTTTATTTAAAATAAAACATCTCTCTGATGCCCGATGCACACTCTTTACACTACATGGGGAAATGTAAGTAGACTCCACTTACATCCAATCTCCTCAGACAAAACTTTTCAGTAGAATGGAGTGCACTGTTTTAGTTCCATCATGACAATATCCTGTGCAAAAATCCAAGTCCATAAAGAAATTATTTACTGAGTCTAGTGTGGAAAAACTTGAGAGGCCTGAACAAAGCCTAGACCTGAACTCCATTGAACACCATTGGATTAACTAGAAAGCCAACTGCAAGTCAGGTGCCGCCAGTGATATTTCAACATGACAAGATATATATATATATATATATATATCCTTGTCTGTCTCTTTATTCTGCACTAGCATGTATACTACTCCAGGCACTTTGAGAACTTGCAATACTGAAGATATTTTTGACATTTACATGACAAATTGCTTGCTATGTTCCTCGTAGTTGCTTTGAAAAAAAAATGTCTGCTAAATGAATAAATGTAAATATATTGTAAATATAAACATCTAGTGGAAAACCTTCAGAGTAAGTTGTTACAGCAGCAAAGTGAGTACCAACTTCCTATAGCTTGTTATGTTCCTCATGTGTAAGTCCCTTTGGAAAAAAGCTTCTGATAAATGACTAAATGAAATGTTATGTAAATGTAAATATCTAATGGAAAACTTTCAGAGAAAGTAGTTACAGCTGAAAAATTATGACCAACTCCCTATTAATGCCAATGGTTTTGAAATTAAATTTTAAACAAGCACATGTGGGTATGATGTTTGGGTGTCACATTTATCTATTCAATGGATCAGACAGCGTGTGTTTTATAAATGTGTAACCAATGTATAAAAATAAATATATATATATATATTTTTTTACACATATTGCTGTTCTCTTAACCCTTCTGTTATGCCCAGGTTATTTTTTTTTTTTTACACATTTAAGAGTTTAAAACATTTATCATATATTTATAATTATATTTTATTCCTCAAAATTTTATGTTTACTGCACTCACAGAAATTATCATGGCATAGTTTATTATTAAGTATTTGCATCTATTTGATTTGATTTAAATAATATTTTCAAAACGTATTTATTAAAATTCCTTAGAATCAGCATAAAACTATTAATTCTGAAATCCAATAAATGTAATCAGTTAAAATGTATGAACTTGGTTTAAATATGGCTAGCTGTGAAAAAAAAAAAAAAATTAATTAGTTAAAATGCGTGAGATTGCTTTACAAACAAATCTCGGGAAGTTAAATCATTTCGAGGTGAACATTACGTCAGAATTATTTCTGCCTGTCGTGGTCTTTTCACCATTTCACCCCAGTGCTCCCTGGATCATGACCTTCATGAAGGTAAGTTACATCTATTTACATCTACATACCTATTTGACCTGCCAATCAGTGTGTGTACATATGTTATAATCAATCAATAAATCAATAAATAAATTACCCAACGGGTGGCTAAGTGCCAGTGAAATATGAACATACATATTGCCAACATTGTTGGATGAAAACTCTCCAAAAATATGAATGAAAATGCATTAAACTGGCGTTTTTACTGTGGAGATATATGGTTTTGTTGTCATGGATTACAATTAGATGAGCTGATCCTGAAGTTCGCATTTTACCGTTCTGCTTAGCTTCTGTGAATTACCAAGCATGAAATATTTGCTATTGACTATAATTTATTAAGTCAATATGGATTTATGTGACAATGACACTGAGAATATAATTTCCTAATCTTGCTCTGGCACAACACCTCTGATGTTATGCACGCTACTGCAGGCTCCGCTCTCAATGCACTGCAACCAAAATCAAACTAGCAGATGCTTCAATTTACAGTTTCATATTACTTGTATCTTACCCTATCAGCTATAATAACAGGAGAAACACGTTGCATTTTTTATAAAATGTATTATCATGAGCTCATCATGAATGAGATTCTTCATCAATTGATACAGCATTACACATCTCATTAACCATTCATTACAGTAAACATCACAACAATAAACAATCTCAAAATGGAGATACAAGGTTTTCATCCAACAGTGACAATATGTAAAAAAATATATACTGGCTTTGTGATTTCATAAACAAAAGAATGTCACCCAATTATAGAATTGGATGTTAAATGCATTTTGTTTCTAAATAGTACCATTTGTCTTTTCCAGATAACTAAATCAAGTATTTCTCATCAATATCAATTTGTATGCGGGGCAACCTGTTAGACTCTTCTTCTCGTACAGAAGACAAACAGTTCTACAGGAGCCAATGATTTCAGAGTTCCAAAACAGATGGCCAGCACTTTTTGAAATTGGTGACGTAAGTGTAGTAACAAATTTGTTTGAAATGTAGATACAAATTGCATTTGATGTTATACATCTTGTTTAAAGTCAAGAATATCCTGGCTTTGTTCCTCTTTCAGGTCAACATGGAGTTCATGTGTTTAGCAACTTCTCAGACTTCAAAATTAATTGGACAACTGTACAGATACACTGATGAACTGATCAAGGTTTTCCATGCCAGAGGAGGATCTGCAGGAAAGAAAATCAGCACCATAATGGCAACGACAGCTATTGTAAGTGTCAATCAACAAGCTGCTTGAATTCTTAGGATTTTTATGTTTCTTCTCCACCTCCTCATTCCTTCTATTCTCCTCCATTTTCTAAAAGTTAAACAGATTTGCAGGCTGACAGAGATTTCATGTTGCAAACATGGGTTTGTGAGTTCATGTTACCAAACATTCTCCACCTTCTGATTCCTCCAGGAGTCCAGCAGCCCTGGCTGTTCTAGTCTTAATATATTCATATATTAAACTTAAAATTCAGCATTACTTAAACTGTAAATCAATGCATTGACTATTATATATTTTTTTTGTATCTTGTTGGTATGCTTGTTTCTGAATTAAGACATACACATCAAGCATGTCTTGAAGAGCCTAAGTGTCTACCTCAATAAAGACGAGACACTCCTCAAAGAATTTGTGTACATCAGCCTACTCTCCTTTGTGCCAGATGTAATAACATTTCCTCCAGGCGTTCCTGAGATCGCATTCATGAGAATGAGACATGTGAGGTCACAGTGACCTTGACTTTTGACCACCAAAATCAGTTCATCCTTGAGTCCAAGTGGACATTTGTGCTAAAAAAGAAATTCTCTCAAGGTAAACAATGGAAGTGCTGTCAATTGTAGGAAGTAAACACCCCAGGGCCTGAGGAGCCTGGGACAGAGAGGGCAGTCTGCCGGGCTGTGCCACATAAATTCCTCAACCACACATTTGAAGACAATTCTTCTGCAAACAGGAAGGTGAAGAGGCCAGAGACACTTCACATAGTTCACAGTAAAGCAGTTGGTATAACCCAATTAACATTCCTGTTTTGGATATTGTTTAGTTACTATGACACCAGAGGAGGACTATAAAAACAGTGATGTGGAGCATACATCTGTAAGCTTTACAACCCTGCATAATTTGTTATGGTCATTTAAGAAGTAACAAGGTAGTAAAAAAAACCTGTCTTTGTCAAAGCATGCTTGACCATTGAAAAAGAAGTGTATGTGTCAAATAAGGCTGTCAGTTTTCTCAACTTGAAAAGTTATGAATTTTAGTTTTTTTTACTAGAATGGATATGGATATGGATGGTCTGCATATTATCTGAAGTGCCTGGAAATGTAACCTGCACAAGAAGAGACAGTCACAATGTAAAAGAAAACTGCTTTTATTAAAGAGCAGGCAAAAGTACAAAAGGGCAAATCCAGAGAAGAGTAGTAATGGGGAGTGATAGGTCGAAGCCGGGGAATCAGGATATGGCAAAGGGGCGAATCTACAGAAGAGTGGTCGAGGAAAGCGTAAGGTCGAAGCCGGGGAAATCAGAATCAGTATAACAGGTAAGTAGAATAAGACAAGCTAGTTGAATAGACAGGGGAGCTAGGGGAACACTAGAGCTGGCAAAGCGAAGGGGTAAACTAAACAATAACCAACAAGAGTGAAACGAAAGGGTTGTGATATATATAGGGGAAAAAACGAGCGGTGCAGGTGACACGAATAACCTAGTGATTGGGACGAGTGCGGGTGAAACTAATACTCTGGTGATTGGGAGCGAGCGTTAGAGCCCGAGGGGGGTGATTGGGAGCGAGCTTGTGAGCTCGAGGAAGCGGAGCGAACTAGAGGAGCGGGGTTCGTTACAGGAAAACATCACACAGAAACAAGCCTTTCTGTCTTCCACCAAGTTATTTCAGGTAGGTAGACATGGAGCATGGGATGACTTTCACAAATCCAGGGCATTTTTTAGTTTGTGCAAGTCAGGGTAAATGGTTTAATCCTCAAAAGTCATCAACAATGTAGTTAACAAGGACAATGTCATCAACCTCTGCATCCTCCTTCAACACACCCCTTAGTGACCTTAGTGTCTTAAAAATTTCTGTCCATGAATAGATACAATGGGGAGTAATTATTGTTTTCCTCTGTCAAAAATCAGCTGAGTATCTGAAGCAGTCAGTATGGCCGAAGCCATCTCAGCGAGGTCTTATGAGGTAAAGTGGATGAACTACTGGCTACACTCACTCACTTACATGACAATTTACATGATTTTATTGATTTATAAATAATTTATATGATTGATTGATTTACACCTATTGGAAAGTATATGTATAGTATTTACAGGTTCATGTATTTACAGTCATGGGAACCTACAATGTTCTCTTCCACATTGGTAAAAAAAATATACTTTAAATGTATACTAAAAAGACTGTCTGTCTTTTAATAATTTTTGTTGTGGCAGGTCAAAGGCTGCTGTGACAGAAGTAGTGCCTCCTCGCAAGTCCTTGTGTCTCCTTGGAGAGACCCTCCTGCTACCCCCTGAACTCCAAGAAGTATTGACCTATGAACATGTAAGTAACTGACTGCAATGGCTGGCTTAATTTTTGCATGCACCATTTAAAAAAGAAACTTAAAGGTATTGGCTGCCTGAGCTCTGCTCTAATGTAAGAGTCAGCCTTCTACTTTCAGTTGTCAATCTTCTACTTTCTGTTGTCAATCTTCTACTTTCAGTTGCAGAAGTGGTAACTTTTCATCCATTTTATTTTTCAGACTTTTTGGAGGTGGTCCAAGGGCACAGTTCAAGTCACTATGACCCTTATGTCCATCTCGTTCTTGTGAATGCGATATCTCTGGAACGCCTCAAGGATGAGATGATTCGATTTTGGTGGTCAAAGTTCAAGGGCACAGCCCGAAGAAGCGATGTGAAACCCCCCTCTACATCTCTTGGGCCCACCACCCATTGGAGAAACCGCAGGAGTCGGGTGCGCTGCCATATGGGCGGCAGTGAAGGCCGTAGGCCTTGACAGACCAGACCCGGGCAGCAAAGGCTTGCTCTGGGGACGTGGAATGTCACCTCACTGGGGGGGAAGGAGCCGGAACTGGTGAGGGAGGTGGAGTGTTACCAGTTGGATCTGGTGGGGCTTACATCGACGCACATTTTTGGATCTGGATCCATACCCCTGGATAGGGGATGGACTCTATTCTTCTCTGGAGTTTCCCAGGGTGTGAGGCGACGGGCGGGTGTGGGGATACTCACGAGTCCCCAGCTGAGCGCCACTACGTTGGAGTTTACCCCGGTGGACGAGAGGGTCGCCTCCCTACGCCTCACGGGTTGTGGGGGAAAACTCTGACTGTTGTCTGTTCATATGCACCGAACAGCAGTTCAGAGTATTCGGCCTTCTTGGAGACCCTGAATGGAGTCCTGAATAGGGCCCCAGTAGGGGACTCCATAGTGATGCTGGGTGACTTCAACGCACACGTGGGAAATGACAGGGACACCTGGAAAGGCGTGATTGGGAGGAACGGCCTCCTGATCTGAACTCAAGTGGATGTTTGTTATTAGACTTCTGTGCTAGTCATGGATTATCTATAACAAACACCATGTTCGAACATAAGGATGCTCATAAGTGTACGTGGTACCAGAGCACCCTAGGCTGAAGGTCGATGATCGATTTTGTAATCGTGTCGTCGGATCTGAGGCCATATGTTTTGGACACTCGGGTGAAGAGAGGGGCAGAGCTGTCAACCGATCACCATCTGGTGGTGAGTTGGATCAGGGGGTGGGGAAAGACTCTGGACAGACCTGGGAAGCCCAAGCGAGTAGTGTGGGTGAACTGGGAACGTTTGGAGGAGGTCCTTGTCCGCGAGATCTTCAACTCACACCTCCGGCGGAGCTTTCACAGCTTTCCTGACCACCAGTGTCCACCACGGTGTTCGAGGGTTACCACCCCTTGCGTTGAAGATCTCGCGGACAGGGACCTCCTCCAAACGTTCCCAGTTCACCCAGTTCTGGGATTTGTAGTCCCGGAGGTCTCCGGAGGCAGTTGCAAGGTACCGACAGGCCCGAGGGGCTGCGGCCTCGGCCATGAGGGAGGCAAAGCAGTGGGTGTGGGAAAAGTTTGGAGAAGCCATGGAGAAGGACTTTCGGTCCGCACCAAAGTGCTTCTGGAAAACCGTCCGCCACCTTGGGAGGGGGAAACGGGGAACCATCCAAGCTGTATACAGCAAAGATGGGACGCTGTTGACCTCAACCGAGGAGGTTATTGGGCGGTGGAAGGAACACTTTGAAGAACTCCTAAATCCCAACACACCCTCTATGGTAGAGGCAGAGCTGGAGGCTGATGGGGGATCAGATTCTATTTCCCTGGGGGAGGTCACTGAGGTAGTCAAACAACTCTGCAGTGGCAAAGTCCCAGGGATTGATGAGATCCGAACATAAATGCTGAAAGCTTTGGATGTGGAGGGGGTGTCATGGATGACACGCCTCTTCAACATTGCGTGGAAATCTGGGACAGTGCCTAAGGAGTGGCAGAACGGGGTGGTGGTTCCCCTCTTCAAAAAGGGGGATCAGAGAGTGTGTGCCAACTACAGGGGTATCACACTTCTCAGCCTCCCTGGTAAAGTTTACTCCAAGGTGCTGGAGAGGAGGGTTTGGCCGATTGTCGAACCTCGGATTGAAGAGGAACAATGCGGTTTTCGCCCTGGCCGTGGAACGCACGGACCAGATCTTTACTCTCGCAAGGAACCTGGAGGGGGCCTGGGAGTATGCCCATCCGGTCTACATGTGTTTTGTGGATCTGGAGAAGGCGTATGACCGGGTCCCCCGGAGAGACTGTGGGAGGTGCTGCGGGAGTACGGGGTGGGGGGTCCCTTCTTAGGGCTGATCCAATCCCTGTACGCCCAAAGCAGAGCTGTGTCCGGGTCCTCGCACGAAGTCGAGTTCATTCCATGTGGGGGTTGGTCTCCGCCAAGGCTGCGCTTTGTCACCAATCCTGTTTGTGATATTCATGGACAGGATATCGAGGCGTAGTCGGGGTGGGGAAGGTGTACGGTTCGGTGGGCTGGGATCTCATCGCTGCTTTTTGCAGATGACGTTGTCTTCATGTCATCATCGGTCCGTGACCTTCAGCTCTCACTGGATCGCTTGGCAGTCGAGTGTGAAGCAGCTGGGATGAGGATTAGCTCCTTTAAATCTGAGGCCATGGTTCACAGCAGGAAACCAATGGAGTGCGTACTCCAGGTAGGGAATGAGGTTTTGCCCCAAGTGAAGGAGTTCAAGTACTTCGGGGTCTTGTTCACGAGTGAGGGGACAATGGAGCGGAGGTTGGCTGGAGAATCGGGCAGCGGGGCGGTATTGCATTCGCTTTATCGCACCGTTGTCACGTAAAAGAGAGCTGAGCCGAAAGGCAAAGCTCTCGATCTACCGGTCAATTTTTGTTCCTACCCTCACCTATGGTCATTAAGGTTGGGTCATGACCGAAAGAACTAGGTCGCGAGTACAAGCGGCCGAAATGGGCTTCCTCAGAAGGGTGGTGGGCTTCTCCCTTAGAGATAGGGTGAGGAGCTCAGTCATCCGTGAGGAGCTCGGAGTAGAGCCGCTGCTCCTTTGCGTCGAAAGGAGTCAGTTGAGGTGGTTTGGGCATCTGGTAAGGTTGCCCCTGGCCGCCTCCCTAGGGAGGTGTTTCAGGCACGTACAGCTGGGAGGAGGCCTCGGGGAAGACCCAGGACTAGGTGGAGAGATTACATCTCCACACTGGCCTGGGAACGCCTCGGGGTCCCCCAGTTGGTTAATGTGGCTCGCGATAGGGAAGTTTGGTGCCCCCTGCTGGAGCAGCTGCCCCGCGACCTGACTTCGGATAAGCGGTTGAAGATGGATAGATGGAAGTTCAAGGTCACTGGGACACAGCTCATTGTTCTGTTTGTCCTCCAGGACATAAAATCCAGAGAGGCTGAGTTGGAGCAGACAACGATGGGCATTTGGGTGGACGGTGCAGGTCCAGCAGACAGACATTTTGCAGATGTTGGCATAGTACTTGAAGGTGTGAAAGTTCTGCAAAATCTACCAAGTGTCACCCTTGGATGCATGATACCTTTTGGACTGATCTACATGCTTAACCCTCTGGGGTCTGAGGTTGTTTTGGGCCTTGGAGAAGTTTTGACATGCCTTGACATTTGTGCTTTTTTCAGTTGCTTAAAAAAACATTAATGGCTTAAGTCTGATAACACTGTATTCAGTACAAATAATATGTGAGCAACATGTATATACAGGTTTGTATTTTTGAGAAAATAACCTTTATGCATGGTTTTTTAAAAAAAAAAAATGTAAGTCATTGAAATAAGGCCATATAACACATACTAAACTTTTGTCCACAAAACTTTTGAGAACTGATCTTGAAGCCTAGTGTTTTTGCTTCAAAATGATGTGAAAAACATCCTGATCACTCATTCATACAAAACAATAGTAATTTAACTTTTGTAAGACACTTTTAGTGTTAGAAAGGTCATATATGAGGTGTGAACTATCATGAATATGGATTGTAATTCACACCTGAGGAGACAAAAGACCCCTCCCCTGGGCCCATCAATGAGGAATGTGACAGAAAGAGAATTAATTTGAGCAGACTTAATGCTCAAAATCAAGTTTTACGTTAAAAGAAGTAATCTGACTATACAATTTCTTTACATAAAGACTTTACTTTATTTTAGACCTACACTACAGTTTAAAAGAAGTCTCTTCTGCTCATCAAGACTGCATTTATTTGATCCAAAATACAGTAAAAACAGTGATATTTTGAACTATTTTTAACAGTTTTCAATTTGAATATATTGTAAAATGCAATTTGTGATCATTACTGCAGTCTTCAGTGTCATATGATCCTTCGGAAATCATTATAAGATGGTGATTTTCTAATATGGGCATATTTAAAGTACATTTTACTCATTTAACCTGAACACATATTTGCAAGCACAAGCTTTGTTGATGATAATGAGGCAGCATAAACACTAGATAAAATATAATCCAAACATTTATATTATTTTTATATCATATTACATATCATATTTATATAATATGGCATACAATTTAAATTCCTGCTTTAGCCGAAACAGCATTTAAATGTAACTAAAACTTGCTTATTTGGACATATTTCTAATTTCAATACTCTGAATCCTGGCTGGCAAGTCTGGAAACAGTCCCACTAGTAAAATATGTACATGTTTTATAAAATAGCATGTCATCTAGGGTTGTGCCGATGGACGATGGCTGACCAACATCACGATGTCGAGCCACCATCGTGATGCCACGCCCCCTTTTGCGAGTCTTGCTAGTGTGACTCACTAATCCAAGTCTCTTCTATAGTTAACCTAAAAACTTTGCAGGGATTGCTCTGTAAATTAAATTGAGAATATAACTAATGCATATATGCTATTTTAAATACTGTAGTATATGCCAGAGACGTGACGTGTTAGTCTGTGAAAATACAGTGTCAGGCAGGCTGCACAAATATTGATCTTGACATTGTTAGCTTCTTGTCTTTTTTTTTTACATGTCTTACACTGTACATTTAGATTAAAATATTTTATGTTGTAGGCTACTAGAAAATAGACTTTATTAATTAATTATTAGTAATTGTAGTGTCTCAGAAAATCTTGCTCATTGTCACATAGCACTTGTATACACTGAAGCGGCAGTAAAATAAACCCAGACCAGCGAACGTCAAATCACTTTTGTCCGGTTAATACTTTTAAAGAAAAATTTCCTTGGCCATAAATCCATAATGTCAAATCAAATGAAATAAACAAGGTGAATATGAATAACACACATTTATTAAAACATAGAAGAACAACAAATGAAACGGGTACAACACTCAGACCGAAACTCGGCATTAACATTTCACTTATAATTAGCAGCACAATTAACTTCAGCACAGGCTACAAAATAAATTATGTTATTGAAATATTATAAAGTGGTCATATGAACTACACAAATGAACGTTTAAAAAATAATATGCAAAATCGAATAGCTCCATAACGGATGGCTGAAAAATGCGTAAAGAAGTCTAATATCTTTCACCATAGACCATGTTTAAATTTCGATGTTTCTGGCCAGAAATACCAACATATTCACTTTATCTGGTTTTAATAAGCTGCGGATTGGAGTAACTACACTACCCGCTGTGCTGAAGACCCGCTCTGATGGAGTACTGGTAGCACATATGCACAGATATTTCCGTGCTAATCTTGCCATGAACGGAAACCTTTTATTGTTCGTTTTCCACCAAGTCAGCGGGTCCTCTTCCCCATCAATGGCCATTTCCTGCAGGTACATGGTCATTTCTGCCTCGACCTTTTGCTCATCAGTGAGTAAAATAACAAAATTATAGTTTTTAAGTTGAAAATATTATTTATGTAAAGAGATATATTAAAATAAAAAGTTCACAACTCTTAAGTGAAAGCTAAAAAAAAAAAAAATGCTTCACGTATCGTGCAACCTACTGATAAAGCGCCGAGTCATTAGTTGGGTTAGTAAAATAACGAAATTATCATTTTTCATATCATTTTTGAAAATTATATGAAATTATATTAAAACGCCCCACCCCACCTACGATATCATCGTCCATCGCGATGTTTTACTGTCAACATCGTCAACTGCCAATTTAGGGGACATCGCCCAACCCTAATGTCATCTAATGAAAACTAAATGACTTACTCATCCAAAATTGTATCCTCAGCTGGATCAAGTCTCTCTTCAAAATACAAACATTCATTGGAGTCCCGCTCTTCTTCTGAGGAAAATGTTAACTCTTCGTCACTCCAGGAGTTTTCTCACTTGTGTATCGTGCTGTCTTTCAAATGCGCAGAAATATGAACAAACTTGTTGTTTTTAAGGCACAGCACATTAGCGTATGAATGGCGCACTCTGCTGGTGGGTGTGATCACATTAGAGATAATTAGATGAACCAATACAGATTGCATTGCAGGAGAATATTTGTTTTAAATTTGAATTGTTTTATTTAAAAGTAGACATTTTAAGCTTTCTTTAGACATATGTTTCATGTTTGTGTTATAAGTATTCGCAGAGTTTCAGTTTTTGTGACGTGTTTCAGATATATGCTCGCAAACCCAGAGACTGCTTACAGCTCACCCTTTAAATTTTCTTTATTTTACAAAAGCACAAGGTTTTGTTGTTATTGTGAGTGTACACAAATAAAAGTCGATTTTAAGTCTCTAATGATGTCTTACACTTATCTGTTTGCCCAAAAATGACGGAGAATTTTATGTTGGACGCCGGCGCGTCCGTCGATCCCAGAAAGTTTTTAAGCTACCCCAAGGACCTCAAGTCCACATTTGACATTTTCCAGAAAATCCTGATGGCCTTGATTAAAAATTCTGTGATTAATGTAAATTTGTTAAATGCAACAAAATGGTCTGATTTATTTTTATGTACTTATTTTTCTATGTATTCTAGTTATGGTTGTAGGTGTGGTGTGAATGAAAAATTATACAAAAAGAGAAATATTTTCTTATAAATGTAATATGCATTGGTATTAATGAGTGCATAAATGTGATGTATTTAGAGTAAAATGCGTTTATTCCCTAAACCTGGCTATTATATATTTCAAACTAATAGATTTTATTAATATTGAATACATAAACTTGGTTATTATGCATTTCAAACTAATAGGTTTTATTAATATTGAAAAGAGAAACGTGATTATTATGCATTTCAAACTAATAGGCTTTATTAATATTGAATACATAAACCTGGTTATGCATTTCAAACAAATAGGCTTAATTACACTGACAAATAAACATTACATTCATTTTATTAGTTTGTGTATAATAAAACAATGTAATGCAAATTAATGGAAATTTTATATGCAATTAAATTACATAAATCTTGCAAATTAGGCTTAAATATTTCTGTGAGTGTGTATTCCTACTGTAAAGGAAAAGTACCATCGTTGAAAAATAAGTGGTGCTGTTTCCAGATGAAAAGATTTTTTGGTGTGATTTGAAAAAGCTTAAGGTGTAAAAAAAGGTTTCAGAGTTCAGTTTGAAAAACAAGCCTTTGTAGAGTAAATGATTATTATGAAAAGGAAAAAAAGGTATTTTATGACCTGAACAAAACATTGAACATGGAGTTCTTAAAAAAATATTAAAATGTAACATTATGTCTAAATTTGGGATAAACACATTTTATGAGGGCATTCAGAGTCAAACACAAACAAAAGCAACAGCACCCTAGCAGAATCAAAATACCTTAAAAGACCCACTGAGCTCACGCCATTTAGAAATAATGATCTCATCACGCTAGGCTGAACGTAACCTCAGGCATGCCTGAGAGTAAAAATGATTAATCTCAGAATTTAAGAGAAAACACGAATGAAAATCATAAATGATTAAATTATCCTTTGAGCCTTTGCTTGTATCTTTTCATTTTATCTTAAATAATGGATCAACAAATTAATAAATTAAGCTCTTTTATATTAAAAAAGAAAAGAAAAACACATTTTATAGTTGAATGGCTCAAACAAAACCAAATCAAAACAAAAAAAGCAGTTAATTTTGTTTAATCTATAATTAATCATCATCAAGATGAAACTGAAATTAATATTCATAATGCCATTATTTTTAATAATATAATATTAAAGGAATAATTCCCCAAAATAAATATAATTTAAAAGAACCTTTATTAATCAGCTCTTTTACACACAACATCCACTTAAACAAACAGTGGGTGCGCCGACATCATTGATTCCAAAATCGATGCAATTTCTTTAATTGTGCATAGAAACTGAATGCAAAGCACCATTTTTAAAAAATCTGGATCCTTGAGCAGCTTAAATGTTAAGTTTCAACACAAAGCTTTGTTATTCTTTACGAAGACTTGGAATATTGCGCACTGTAGGTGAACATTATCTGTGTTGGGAATTTAATTAAACTGTCCACATGTCTATGCCATTAAATGTAGGAAATTTTGGTTATATAAATAAATGACAAATAATTTGATTATTTGTTTGAATAAAATTCTTGTTCCCCGTCTGTACACTAGGGGTCTCTCTTGAGCGCTGAATAAACCTCTGATCTATGAAAAAAGGCCAATAAGATGTTGGCGGACAGAATTTGCATGTACCGACCCCAGACATACGGGTATAAAGGCGGGGAAATGCATCATTCAGAAATTGGTCCGATGGTCGTGCATTCAGCGAGCTGCGAGTCACACACACCTGTTCCTCTTAGCTCTAGTTGATCTGCTGTTGGATCTACGGCGCACATCAGTGGCTTTCTCCTTCTCTGCACGGCAGTGCAGTTTGCCCCTGGGTGCTTTGACAGCGCAAACTTAAAAGAGTTAAAAGAGTGATTTTCTCTAAAAGAGTATTTTCCTCTAAAAAGAGCAATACACAGAGGCGTTAAATGTCCTTTTCAGGACGAGTCTTTATAAAGATGCCCTTCCACCCCTGTGTAGTTCCTGGATGCAGTAGAGTGCTCTCTGCTTCAGACGGCCACAGGCGGCGTTTGTGGACAGTTCATGTTCTCACTGCGAGAATATGACCATGGCAACGCGATGGAGGTAATCTGGAGTTGGCAACGGGCTCGGTTTCGCCGGGTATGTTCCCGCGAACCTCCCGCACCCCGGCATGCTTGTTGACTTCTGTCCGGGCTCGAGGCAACAGCGGCTCGCCTCATAGCCAGCCTCCCTATCATCTAGAGCCCCCTGAGCTGGATTGACCGCCAAAGCCTACAGCGCCACTGGACAGGCCACTTCCGCCCTGCATCAGCGATCAGCGACCGACCTCGCCCTCAGGGCCATGAAGGCCACAGTACAGTCACTCGGGCAGGCGATGGCCACTCTCGTGGCTCAGGAATGTCATCTGTGGCTGAACTTGGTCGAGATGTGTGAGACGGACAAGAAACGCTTCCTTGACGTGCCGGTCTCCCAGTTCGGCCTCTTCGGCGACACCATTGAGGACTTTGCCCAGTAGTTCTCCGCGGCGAAGAAGCAGACGGAGGCCATTTCACATATCCTGCCCCGCCGCAACCCCAGGCCATTGAACTGAATACTCTTCTGGCCTCATTTGACTTGGAAAGACTACACACCACAGCAACTCACAGGTCGGGCAACCAGCTGGACCTCATTTTTACACGTAACTGTACCACCTCTAATATTCTTGTTACACCTTTACATGTTTCTGATCACTACTTTGTTCAATTCAACATGATTCTCCCATCCATTGTAAAACCGACCCCACCTTTGGTTTCCTTTCGCCGTAACCTCCGTTCCCTCTCACCCTCTCGCCTTTCCACTGATGTCTCTGCCTCTCTTCCCACAATAAATGTATTTTCCATGCTTGATGTGAACACTGCCACAGACACACTTAGCTCTACTTTAACAACCTGTCTAGACAACATCTGTCCTCTCTCCTCTAGACCAGCACGGACTACACCACCCAGCCCCTGGCTGTCTGACATCCTTCGTGAACATCGGACTGTTCTCAGGGCAGCTGAGAGGAGATGGCGGAAATCTAAAGATCCAGCTGATCTAGGTAAATATCAGCTTCTGCTCGCAACTTTTTCAAATAACGTTAAAACTGCAAAAACTTCATATTACCAGACCAAAATCAACAGCACCACAGACACTTTCGTAGCTTGTTTAGAACATTTAACACACTTCTCTGCCCTCCCCTCCACCACCTGACACATCACTGACAGCAGATATATTAGCCACATTTTTTACTGATAAGGTTACAGCCATCAGCAATACATTCACAGCACCACACCCTGTCAAACACCTGGCTCCTGTATGCAACCCTTCTTTCACTATGTTCTCTCCTTTAACTGACACTGAGGTCTCTAAACTCCTCCTCTCCAACCACCCCACAACCTGTTCCCTTGACCCCATTCCATCACACCTTCTCCAGGCCATCTCTCCGTCCATCCTACCGGCACTTACACACATAATTAACACATCTCTTCTTGCAGGCACTTTTCCCACTACATTTAAGCAGGCTCGAGTAACCCCACTGCTGAAAAAACCTGCACTTAACCCCACACAGATAGAACACTACAGACCAGTCTCTCTCATCCCATTCATGGCAAAAACACTTGAAAGGGCAGTTTTCAATCAGATCTCCGCCTATCTCTCACAGAACAAGCTGCTGGATGACAATCAGTCGGGCTTCAAAGTGGACACTCCACTGAGACTGCCCTGCTGTCTGTCATCGAGTCAGCTGAACTGGCGAGAGCTGAATCGAGATCATCCGTTCTGATTTTGCTGGACCTTTCTGCTGCCTTTGACACAGTCAACCATCAGATCCTACTCTCCACCCTCTCTAAACTGGGTATCACTGGAACTGTGCTTGACTGGTTCAACTCTTATCTCTCAGAAAGGTCCTTTGAGGTAGCATGGAGGGAAGTATCCAAGCCACACCAGTTACTTACTGGGGTACCTCAGGGATCAGTGCTTGGGCCACTTCTCTTCTCCATATACACAACATCACTGGGACCCATCATCCAGTCACATGGTTTCTCTTACCACTGCTCACGCTGATGACCGCGCAACTCTACTTGTCTTTCCAGCCCAGCGACACCACAGTGACCGTTCGAATCGCTGCCTGTCTGGCAGACATCTCGGCCTGGATGAAGGAACACCACCTTCAACTCAACCCTGCCAAGACAGAACTCCTTGTCTTTCCAGCCAACCCTGCTGTTGAACACAACATCACCGTGCAGCTGGGTCCAACTACAGTTTACGCCTTCCAAAGCGGTCAGAAATCTAGGGGTAACCATTGATGATGAGCTAAATTTCTGAACCACATTTCAAAAACTGCAAGATCTTGTAGATTTACACTCTACAATATCAGGAAGATAAGACCCTTCCTCTCTGTACATGCCACACAACTGCTCGTTCAGTCCCTTGTCATAACTAGACTGGACTACTGTAATGCTCTCATTGCAGGCCTTCCTGCATGTGCTATTAGACCTCTCCAAATGATCCAGAATGCAGCAGCACGTCTGGTCTTTAATGAACCTAAGAGAGCACATGTTACACCACTCTTTGTCTCTCTCCACTGGCTGCGGTTCATGCACGTATTAAATTCAAGGCCCTTGCCGCCACGAGCCAAGCCCCGTCTGCTCACTAAGGGCATCCTCCTGCGGCTAAAAAACATTCTGCTCCGCCTCAACCTGGGCACAGCTCTCGGCCCCCGCATCGAGCACCCCGCAGGAAGTGCACGCCCCCCGTCTCACGGACCCCCTCGAGGACCCAGAAGGCTCCCAGGCGGTCCTGAGACGATCGACCCAGAGACCGAGACGTTCACTCCGGAGCTGGTAAGAAGACCACTCCGTCACCCAGTGGAGGGCCGGGAGGAGAATCCTTGTTTGAGTTGATTTCATTTACCGCACCCCTAAGAAAGTGGGGCTGCGGCACCCACATTCTCAATTAAAGAGCTATTTGTCTCTGGGTCACCTGGCCCGCAAATGCCATTCTCACGGCACTCTGCCGCCAGACCTCAACAGTCCCCTGGTCACAGACCACCTCCAGTCAAGCCGCGACTGTCCCCTGGCCGACCGGTTCTGACAAGTCTAGAGGACGCCATCGTCGGACCTCCTCCTCAGTTACTAACCCACCCCCTGCCGGGTGTGTGGAGCAAGGTAAGTGCTTCGACTCTTTTCTCAGCACCAGAGCCTCGGTACACACTCTCGCCTCCCGACGTCATACTACCTGCTCCGCCCCGCTGCAAAGCCCTGCCGGGTACGTCAAAAATAATCATCCCTTTAGTGCCCCACCACGGAGCTTGGATGCGTGTCTTTCACTTCCCAACCCGTCTCACTGGCTGGCCAGGACAATCCGACTCGGTTACGCAATTCAGTTTGCCAGGCCCCCACCCCCTTCGTGGGCGTCCACTTCTCCGCAGTACACGGCGAACATGCCGAAACCGGTTCGGTATGGCACAGGTAGACCTCTTTGCCTCCCAAGACAATTCCCACTGCCCGCCCTGATACTTCCTGAAAGAGGCCCCTCTTGGGACAGACATGTTGGCACACAGCTAGCCCTGGGGGCTGCACAAGTACAAATTTCCCCAAGTGAGCCTTTTTGCACTGGTGCTGTGCAAGGTTAGGGAGGACAGGGAACAAGTCACCTTAGTGGCTCCTTACTGACCCACTCGGAATTTGTTCTTGGATCTCACGCTCCTTGCGACAAAACCTCCCTGGCAAATTCCCCTGAGTAAGGACCTTCTTTCCCAGGGAGGGGGCACCCTCTGGGATCTGCACCCAGACCTCTGGAACCTCCACATCTGGCCCCTGGATGGGACACGGAAGATCTGAGTGACCTGCTGTCATAGACACGATCAACCAAGCCAGAGCTCCCTCTACCAGGCAGCTGGCGCCTGTTCGCAAATTAGTGGTCTTCCCGGTCTGATGACCACGCAGAGATGCGCAGTTCGGTCAGTGCAAAAGAGGCTGTCCCAAGAGGCATCCATGCACTTCGTGAATGTGCGGGGTGATAAGGCTAGGCCGAATGGAAGTACCCGATATTGGAAAGCTTCGCCCCGGAAAGTGAACCTCAGGAACGTCCTGTGTTGTGGCAGAATTTCTATATGAAAATATGCATGCATGAGATAGATCGTGACCAACCAATGATGTTGGATTTGAGACACGACAGTCTTGATGGTTAGCATCTAGAACTCGAACGCCTGACTGAGTGATTCAAGCCTCGAAGGTGGCCGGCGGCCCCTCCCCCTGAGTGCGGCAAGGAAGATATTGCCCGAAGGCTTCCTCATGACTTTTTGCCTCCTGGAACCTGGTGATGACCGTGTTCACAGAGTCACCAAACAAGCAAGAAGGTCAAATCGGGGCATCAAGAAGGAAGACTTTGTCCTTGTCACTGATGCCCGACAGGTTCAGCCATAAGTGCCTCTCCATGCTGACCAAAGCAGCCATAGACCGACCAATGGCACGAGCCGTCTGTTTGGTCACCTGGAGAGACAGATCCATGGCTCGACGAAGCTCTGAAAACGCCTCCTCGTCGACCGTACTGCCCGCACTCAGGTTCTTCAACAGGTCAGCCTGGTATTCCTGCAACACTGCCATAGTATGCAAGGCAGAACCAGCCTGACCTGCTGCCTGATAAGCTGTCACCACAAGCATAGAGGTGGTCCAGCACGGCTTTGTGGGCAGAGTGGGTCTCTTTAGAGATGATGCCGAGCCAGGCGCGAGATAACCCGCAAGTGTCTTTTCTAACTCATGGAATACCCCCATGCCTCAGCACCCATGATATTCGAATATGTCGATGTCGAAGGCACGAAGACACAGGAAGTATAAGGTGTCCTCCATGTATGAGAAAGCTCGTCATGGAGGTCATCAAAGAAAGGAAGGGAATGATGTAGCGTTCCCTTCATTTGGCCACCAGACAGAAATCTGTCTTGCAACTTGGAGCGTTTGGGGTCTCTTGTTAGCGTGGCCAGTCTAGCTGCCAATGCCCGAGGAACCACCTCTAGCAATTCCTCAGCCACTTTATTATCGTGCGAGGAATGCTCAGAGGTGGGTAGCTCAAATTCCGCAGACTCAAAAGATTCGGCATCCCCCTCATGAACCGAAGAGGCGCCGGAGCATGCTTCAAGATCACGAGAAGGACCGGCTGGATCTGGGGAGAGAGAGCGAGCGATGGGGATGAACCTCTCTCGCTCCTTGGCCAGATTCATACAAGAGCCCCACGATGGTAGAGTGGGCGCTGACTCTCGGAAGTAAGCGAGATGAGTGTGAAGCATTTTGACTGAAAGCAGATGGCAATGCTCGCACCCGCCCCGCCCCAATGCAAGAGCAGCATGCTCTTCCCACAAACACACAAACTGGTGTGTGTCCATTTCAGCCATAGAGTGTAAACATGGGAACACACACTGCTTGTTTGTTTATCAGTATTTTTTTTTATTTTTTAAAGAGAAACATTCCTGCGCACTGCCTAACAAATTCTAACTCCTAACAGAGGAAAATAGAAAGTTTTTGACAGGGTTGAGAAGCACAACACACACAGAAGGATCTGAAGACAAAAGACCCGACGATGTACCTGTGGTGCATCTATTTATAGCCCCTGCAATGGTCAATTTCATTGATGTGTTGCACACATATTCACAGCTGGTCACTCCTAAAGATGTTCCCAAAGCACTAAATCAGCGCAGCATCAAAGTGTAGCTTTTGATAGGGAACAGAGGTTACAACAGTAACCATGACGTTTTAGATCAGCATGAGAACATGGTTGGATTTTTGTGTTGATATATTGACTGATGTAAGGACATTTCAAATTTACCAGTTTGAAAAGATATTGTGCAAAAGAGCAGTAAACAGCAAAAATATAAGAAATGTGTGATCATTTACTCACCCTAATGTCATTTCAAACTCGTATGGCTTTATGCAGAACACAAAAGGAGGAATTTTAAAAGAATGAGCCATTTGCTGATTTCAGCACAATGACCGTAATTAGTGTTTCACTTTAAAGCTAAATAAAAGGACACAAAAGTGTCATAACATTAGTCCATGCAACTCATGGATCACATTTCAAGTCTTCTGATGGCATTCAATAACTTAAGCTCTTACGTTGCTTTCGGAGTGAGTCATTGTGAACTAGAGTCTCTCATGTGCTCAAAATCATTTTCAAAATTGAAAAACGTGAAATTTCAGCGAGAAATTTACGCCATTTGTTGGATAGTTATGCTGTGTTGGTAAAATTCTTGTATAATTTTATGAGACTTTTATGGCACCCAATGTTACCCAGCCACTTATTTTACTGCACATCCCCAATGTAATGTATTTTTTGGCAACTTTTACTGCTGTTCAAATGGTATTGCAAGTTGCAACCATTGCAATTATTGACAAACAACACCAACATTACTCATATCCCAACCTCTCCATTTACACTAATAAATACTTTAATCTTAACACATTAATTACAGAATGTGTGCATTTGTTATTCAAATTAATCACAATTAATTGCATATATTAATATTTGCAGAGAAAATCCCCAGAAAAAATAATTAAATAATGATAACATACTTATTATTATTAAATATAATATCTAATATAAAATATAAGTCAGACAATTACAATATATTACATTTTTGTTGCGGATGAGTAAGGCATTGATAAGACAATACAAAGTAGCTTTAGAAGGCAATAAATTGATTATATCCATATTATTTAATATAAGGCAATCATTGACATACAGTCTACAGCAATCCATTTTGCAATTGAACTCGTCAATCTGTCAGAGATAGATTTATAATTAGGGCTTTACTAAGGATGCATTAATGTACACCGGATGGACACTTTTGTTTGCGTCTTGTCATAAACCAAGCATTTGGCATTTTTAGGACACTGTTTCAAGTTAAACATAGACTGAAACAGAAAAACACTTCTAGAGATCCCTGCATTTGGTGTTGTGCTCCGTCCAACATTGTTTGTATGAAAGAATGCATCCTCATCTTGTTCTGTATTGTGTCAGAAAGTACGATTTGTTGTCTGTACAGCTGCACTTTTTCTGTTCAGGTGGAGTTGTATTTACTGCCCCTTGCGAGACTCATGAACATTTCTTATTATGATTTGGGGGAATAATATTATTACATATATATAATTAATCCCACAGAATTCGACAGCCCTACTTTTGTGAAATATTTCCCTTCTATTATGAACTACCTATGTTTCATTCCTTTATGACTGTCTGCTATGTTTCTTCAAATAATCTTCAGATATTTCATAACAGTTGAATCCCACATTATTGAATGCAATCCACATTCCCAATAGAAAGGGATTATACCCTGCTAGCTATATTTATGAATATTTATATTTTAACATGTAGTTTACTACTCACATCTTGCTCACACATATCAGCAGAAAACTGTAACTGTGATGAATTTTAAAGGCTGGTTAATCCTTTTAAATCTCTGTCACATCCGATACATTGAGGTGCCTGCTGAAAAAAAATAAAATAAATCAAGCTGACTTCCCAAGTTGTGTCAGTGCTCAAAGACAGCCTGTGTAGGGAATCTTCACAGCTTGCACTGCCTTGGCAGAGATAACCCAAACACTCCGAGGCCTTCATAGGGGATTATGGTGTGACAGTGCCTAGCAGCTTTGACCAGGGGACCTCACCTTGAGAGAGGAGCATTTAGCAGGGGTTCAAATGTTCTATCTGGGCCACTGTGGAATTAGAATGTGAGACAGGACCAAAAGGATTCTTAATACAATGACACACCCATGGACATATTCTCTGATTGCTGTAATGGCTGAACCTTGGATGAGCGATTAGTGTGAGGGAGTGGTGTAGATGTTTTCTTAATGTCTACATCGAAAAAGGTTGTCAAACTACAAATGCAATGGTCTCTTATATGATATATTATTTAAACATTACCACAAACAGTCTACATACCTTGCAATTGTACAATGGTCCCAAAATCTATATTATTGCCTTAGATAACAAAATATCAAACAGCTTGGCATCAGCAATATTATTGATACAAGTGCTCTTCTCAAAATTAAATTAACTTTTCATTTGAAAACCAGAAAGTGTCCAAATAGCAAAGCAAATTAATTCTGAGGTTCTTTTCTGGTTACCGCACCATCTGCATGCTATTATATAATAGCGAATTGCACTTTGTGCCACTTCATTAATTAACAAACAATTGCACAAAAATTGCACTTGAAATTAGTGCATGCATGAAAACTGGAGTTGTAGCACACGGTTGTTGAAAACAGAGCTCCTGGTCTTAATTTGTAACAGATCAATTTAAAACTAATTTAAGTATATTATTGTTTAATCCTTTAATTTCTTAAAAACTTATTTTTGTGAAATGTTTTGCTTAAAATGATGCTTGTGCTATCTTTCTTTAAGACATTTTGTCTCACCAGGGGTGATGGTTGTACTTGCGTTTATCGTTGAAAGAATGAGCGTTACATGAGGCCTGTACCCTGGAGCGGGATCAATTTGAAGGTGGAGGGTCCGTCTTGGTCTGGGTCGGTGTGTCACAGCATCATCGGACTGATCTTGTTGTCATTGTAGGCAATCTCAGCACTGTACATTACAGGGAAGACATCCTCCTCCCTCATAGGGGGCCCTTCCTGCAGGCTCATCCTGACATGACCTTCCGGCATGACAATGCCACCAGCCATACTGCTCGTTCTGTGCATGGTTTCCTGCAAGACTGGAAAGTCAGTGTTGTGCCATGACCAGCGAACAGCCTGGATCTCAATCCCATTGAGCACATCTGGGACCTGTTGGATTGAAGGGTGAGGGCTAGGACAGAAATGTCCGGGAACTTGCAAGTGCCTTGCAAGATTTCACAGTAAGAACTGGCCAGTCTGGTTCAGCCCATGAGGAGGAGATGCACTGCAGTACTTAATGCAGCTACTGTTACTTTTGATCCCCCCCACCCCCCCTTGTTCAGGAACACATTATTCCATTTCTGTTAGTCACATGTCTGTGAAACTTGTTCAGTTTATGTCTTAGTTGTTCAATATTTTTATTTTCATACAAATATTTACACATGTTAAGTTTCCTGAAAATAAAAGCATTTGAAATTGAGGACGTTTTTTGTTGATGCTGAGTTTATATACAGTACACACTGTATACAGTATATGCATACTGATACACACACACAGTATATACATTTGAAGTCAGAAGTTTACGTACACCTTAGCCAAATACATTTAAACTCAGTTTTTCCTGACTGAGTCCTGACATTTAATTGTAGAAAACATTGCCTGTCTTAGGTCAGTTAGGATCACTATTTTAAGGATTTGAAATGTCAAGACAATAGTAGAGAATGATTTATTTAAGCTTTTATTTTTTGCATCACATTCCAAGTGGGTCAAACGTTTACATACACTTTGTTGTTCTTCCTTGTTGAGCAGCCTTTCAGGTAATGTCAATATAGGACTCGTTTTACTGTGTCTACCTGTTTCCTCCAGCATCTTCACAAGGTCCTTTGCTGTTGTTTTGGATTGATCTGCACATTTCACACCAATTACATTAATCTCTAGGAGACAGAATGCATCTCCTTCCAGGGCTGTATGATGGCTGCATGGTCCCATGATGTTTATACTTGCATACTATTGTTTATACAGATGAATGTGGTACCATTTTTTCCCTCCCCTTTTTTCCCCAATTTGGAATGCCCAATTCCCAATGCGCTCTAAGTCCTCATGGTGGCGCCTCAATCCGGGTGGCAGAGGACGATTCTCAGTTGCCTCAGCATCTGAGACCATCAATCTGCACATTTTATCACATGGCTTGTTGAGCGCGTTTAACACACACAACTCACCATGCACCCCACCGTGAGCAAGAACCATATTATAGTGACCACAATGAGGTTACCCCATGCGACTCTACCCTCCCTAGCAAGCAGGCCAATTTGGTTGCTTAGGAGATCTGGCTGGAGTCACTCAGCATGCCATGGATTCGAACTCATGACTCAATGGGTGGTAGTCAGCATGATGAACATGGTACCTAAAGGCATTGCTCCCAAGGATGAACCAGACTTGTGGAGGTCCACCATTTTTTTGTCTGATTTCTTTTGAGTTTCCCCATGATGTCAAGCAAAGAGGCACTGAGTCTGAAGGTAGGTCTTAAAATACATCCACAGTTACACCTCCAATTGACTCCAAATAGCTTTTCAGAAGCTAATTGGCTAATTGTCTAAAAGCTTAACATAATTTTCTGGAATTTTCCAAGCTGCTTAAAGGCAGTGAACTTCTGTGAATGTAAACTTCTGACCCACTGAAATTGAGATCTAGTCAATTAAAGTGAAACAATCTGTCTGTAATCAATTGTTGGAAAAATTACTCTATGTCCTAAACGACTTGCCAAAACTATATAAACACACACACACACACACACACACACACACACACACACACACACACACACACACACACACACACACACACACACACACACACACACGTTGTGTTTCCATGTTTTATGGGGACTTTCCATAGACATAATGGTTTTTATACTGTACAAACTTTATATTCTATCCCCTAACCCTAAACCTACCCCTAAACCTAACCCTCACAGAAAACTTTCTGCATTTTTACATTTTCAAAAAACATAATTTAGTATGATTTATAAGCTGTTTTCCTCATGGGGACCGACAAAATGTCCCCACAAGATCAAAAATTTCGGGTTTTACTATCCTTATGGGGACATTTGGTACCCACAAAGTGATAAATACACGCTCACACACACACACACACACACACACACACACACACACACACACACACACACACACACACACACACACACACACACAGTATAATATGTAATTTGCCAAGGGGGTCAGAAAAAAAAGTTGTTATCTATTTTGACTTTTTTTTTTTTCTCACTATTTTGTAAATAATTTTGTAAATATTTTGTAAAATATCTGTCTTACATTTATCACAGTCTTTGTGTATCCCAATGTTACAGGCCGGTGTCGTTGCTTGAGTGCGTTGAGGCCGCGAAAAATGTAAACTGGCCTCTTCAATTATAAAACAAACAACTTAAAGGTCATGCACATGCATTTAATGTACCTGGGATGTGAAAGTTTGGAGGTGAGATGATGGTAAGGGTGTTGGAAGACACGCAGATGGCTAATAGTTCACTCACAAAGCATAGAAGTCAAAGCAACATTGAAGAAACATATGGAGTACACAGGAGAAATGTCCTTTCTCACAGCTTCAAGAGATTATCTCGGAAATTAAAATCCCAACCAAGAAACAACTGTCCGTTTTCCTGTTTAAGAGGTTATAATTACTATTACACCCAATACATAACACAGATCTCACATATTACACACAGATAACATGAAATATAAAGGGTGTAGACATGCTAATATGAACCTCACCAGTAGCATTTTTTCCATTTTTCCATCTTATTGCTTTAACACAGTGACATTACTACATTACACAAGGAAACAGAAATTATAGAACATAAGACAACCCAGAAGCAGCACAATGGTCATTTGTCCTCAAACTCTGGTTTATTTTATGTTAAAACTGTACAAAACTCTGCAGAATCTCAGTGAACTCTTCTTCTCTGCTCTGACCATTTCTGGTGCAAGCTGCAGCGAATAGATTATAAGCCCCGCCCCTTTCTCTAGATCTCGACAAGATTGTTGGATAAGTGACCAATTAAAAGTAATAGAGCAGAACTTTTTCTCTATTAGTAGTTAGTGTGTCTTGAGCACATGTAAATCCAGGTACAATATAACCAAACATTTAAAACCTTTAGAGTCTGTAACTTTTTAGGTTTTATACTTAAACTATATACAATGTTAATTACATTTTGGTCTGGGCTACAAAAAATATTATTAGTATTTTTTAAGCAAAGTCTTTGTTAGTTGAGGAAGTAGAGTGATCGATTTTTAGTTATTTGTCAGAATTGTAAAAATTATTCTTGCAAATTATTTTCTTATAATATCTCAATCACAAGAGCATTTTTGTGATTGTTTCACACTCAGTGTGGACAGACAAATTGCTTGTTACTGGAAACAAATTGATTGTCATATTACACCTGGTTAGGACACAGTGTAACATATTTTACAGGACTTTGTTCAATGTGAACACAGCCCAGATATTTTGACTTAAAATTAGCATTCATAGACAACTTCCAGAGTGACCTTCACAGCTCTTGATAAATGAATCCACAAACTGCAATTCACCCATTTACTCAACTGCTCTACTGTCAGTTCAGTTGTTAAATTAAAAGTTAACCATATTCTCACTTGTTATTCGGAATCTCTCTTGACAGAAGCAGATAAGAAGAGGGGGTAGGTGAGGCGTGATTTGCGGCCGATTCAATAAGAGAGGCATTTTCTTTGAAGTTGCAGCCAGGAGTGGGAAACAATCAGTCTTCGCTTTGACATCCTTGGTAAAAGCATTGATTGGAAAGGGGTGTGAGGCGCAGGGATGTGTAAGAACCATATCATATGTCCGCCATATCACTCCTACACCAAATCAGACCTTTTGCCATCCCATTCATTTGGAGGGGGAGTCAAAAATCAATGACCATTACAAAGCATTGCAATTATCTGTGCCCAAGCCATTATTTTTTGTTTGTTCAGCAAATTGCGAGACAGTCTGACTGTTGTGGGGTTCGAGAATCTGATAGAGGTTCACTGGATGCTCCTGTTTCTTTTCTGTTTTGTGAGGAGGTAGCTTAGATGGTTTTTAGGCAATTGCATTATGATAAAAGTGATGAATTTAAGCCTTATAGATTGCGACAGATTAATTTATGCCAAAATACTGTAGAGATTGATTGGATGCACAACCTTTGACAACAATGAAATTTATGGGACATGTTTTCTCCTGCATTTTAAAAGTAGATACACCTATTAATTTTGCTATTCTAAAAATACATAGTTATATAACTAGTTGTTATTAATTAGGGTTTTAATTATAATTTTTATTTTATTTTGGATTCTTCTTTGTCCTATCAGAACAGACTTTAAACCCACTTTGATTTGACAAAACCACTTGAGATTCACTAGTCTAGATAAAACAACATATTTATAAATTAAAGTATAAATTGAACTGAAAAGCTAATTTCTTAATGTCAGTGAGTTTAAGTTGATTTTGACACTTGTGTTTTTAGATAATTTTTAGATCACCTTCAAGAATACCTAACAATAAGTTTGGACTAGAGTTGAGAAAGAGTATGTTTGTCACACGATTGTGCGGTCACAGCTCATTACAAAAGAACAAATGATACCTGTTAAAAGTCTACAAGATAACACACAAGCAACAGTCTTTATCATTGTTTTGTATAATAATTCATATTAGAGAACATTTAGCTGTATAGAGAAACACTCCAAGTATTTCACTAATGTATTGTTGTGAAAGACCATTACATATCACTATGACAGCACTTATTAATATTTATTTGTGCGCCTGTCATACATGACAGTTATCCTATTGTGTGAGAAAATCTTGCATGTACTTGTTTGTGCATCACAGAGAACATGCCAGTGTAACTTGCATGATTACATAAGTTGCAACAGTGCCTTGAGGGAATATCTGTTGTTTATGATAATACAAAATGCAATAAATAAACATGTTACTCATGAGACTAGTTTACTAGCACTTATTAGCATAGAACATTGCAGGAATACTTTCCATAACATTAAATTCAGAAGGCATGTGATTGTGCAAAATGTAAAATGTCACATTAGAAATCGACACAAATCCTGTGAATACTCTTAAATACGTGAATGAAGTGGGCCCAGAGATCCCATAGAGTGGAGAATCTGAGTTTGGATTGCAGAAATTTCCTTAGGGACATGCCAATTTACGTTAGAGTTTGGCCTGTTCAGTGCAGGATGAGACTGATTTGCTGGCAGATTAGAATAAATTACTATAATCTTCCTTTGGGGTAGGCATTGGTGCATTGTGTGCACACAAATAAACATGTACTGGGCTTGGAGCATATGGACTTTTTAAGTCAAGTCATTTTTATTTGTATAGCACATTTCACAACACACATCGTTTCAATGCAGCTTTACAGAAAATCATTAGCAGGAAATGAAACCATAATATCTATAAAGTCTTAGAGTCATCATTGTGTAGTTTGATTAAATACAAATATGAACTGTGTATAAAAATAAGTATTTAAATAATAATTGTATTTAGAAACCCCAGTGAGCAAGCAGAAGGCGACTGTGGCAAGTAACACAAAACTGAGTAAAATGTTGGGTAATGGAAAAAATAACCTTGGGAGAAACCAGGCTCACTGTGGGGGCCAGTTCCCCTCTGGCAAACAGCATGAACATAATGCCAGTATTACTTATTTATCAATTTAGTCAGTGTTCAGGGCCAGTGTTTAAACAAAGATTTTGTAAGCACTGTAAGATTAATTACTAATGTCTCTGAAGTTCATCCAGGATTAACGGCAAAAGTTCATATAGACGCACTGTCCTTTGTTAGTTGGCTGATAAAGGCTTTTGTTGGTAATTTATTGATAGTCTATGTATTCCATTTTAAGAGTGTAGTCCATCATTAGACCAAGGTGATGTAGGCCAAGATCAGTAAGGTGCTTTGCAGTTCAACCGGCCAGTCATTTCGGTGAGGTCTATCCAAAGTCCAAGGTTCAGGCAATGGCATATGAAGTATCCCATGTCTGATGGGGCAGTGGTGGCTCAGTGGTTGAGGCTCAGGGTTACTGACCAGAAGGTCAGGGGTTCAAGCCTGTCTCCAGGTTGCTCTGGTGGGATTGTCCCTGTAATAAGTGCACTGTGAGTCACTTTGGATAAAAGCATCTGCCAAATGCATAAATGATGGTTGGAGTTTGCATCAGTTCATCCTCTGAGGTCCATTGTAATAGATTGAAGTGTTGTCTGGCTGGCACAGGCTGCATGTAGTCATCACAGTGACACGTAGCAGTGGAATCTGATACCAAGCAGGAATGGAGAAGGATCTGGCTGGTTTTGGTAACCTCTGGAGGTTGAGACATGGAGACAAATAGAATAATGTTAGCATAGATACCATTCAAGAGTTATAGATCATGATCAGTGTTTCAGGTTCCGGCAGATCTACCTCCTTTTGTGGATTTTGATATTCTAGAAACTATTAACAGGCCAGAGTTTTGCGATCGTAATGAACGTGATGGAATATAGCGTGGTAAAATATCACTTAAGAAGTGGAGCTAGACCATTCAAAGTTTTGTATGTAGTTCCCAGAATTTTAAAATGAATATGAAATTTAACAGGTAGCCAATGTAACAACAATAAAATGAGGCTAATATAATTATATTTCTTGATTCTAGTCAGCACTCTGGCTGCTACATTTTGAACAAATGTAAGTTTATGTATTGAACTTAATGGAGATCGTCCCAGTAATGCATTACAATAATCTAGTATTGAGAAATAAGAAATAATGAACACATTCATTTGTTTATCAGCATCAGAAACAGAGTGAATGTGTTGTAACTTTCATAGTTGGAAGAATGCTGTTCTACAAATACTGGAAATTTTATTTTCAAATGACATATTGGCATCAAATATAACACCTAAGTTCTTTGCTGTTGAAGACGATGTAACAGTACGTCCATCGATAGTCTATTTATATTTTAGCAGCTTATTTTTAGAGGTTTTAGGTCCAATAACTAGTACCTCTGTTTTGTCGGAATTGAGGTGAAAGAAATGTATGGCCATCCAATCATTTATTTCATTGATATACTCTGCTAATTTGGAGACTTGTGAAATTTCATCTGGTTTCAAAGAAATATAAAGTTGGGTATCATAGGCATAACAGTGTAAACGTATTCCATGATTCCTTATAATATCTCTCAGGGGAAGCATATATAAGGAGAAAAGCAGAGGCCCTAAAACTGATCTCTGTGGCACTCCACACTTTTGTTTGATTTGACAATTCCTCTTTTTACAAAGACAAAGTGGTTGTGGTCTTCTAAATAGGACCTAAACCATGCAAGTCCACAAATTCCAACATAATTCTCTTGCCTATCCAAGAGAATATTGTGATCTATTGATATTGTGTCGAAGGCAGCACTTAGATCTAAAAGCACTAGAAGAGAAATGGAGCCACGATCATACGATAAGATCAAGTCATTAGTCACTCTGATAAATTCAGTCTCTGTACATTGGTGTGGCCTAAATCATGACTGAAATTGTTCATATATACTATTTCTCTGTAGAAATGAACATAATTGTGAGGACACAAACTTTTCTAGTTTTTTCGACATAAACGGGAGATTTGAAATCGGCCCACAATTAGCCAGTTCTCCAGGATCAAGTTGTGGCTTCTTAATAAGTGGTTTGATAACTGCCTTTTTAAAGTTTCTTGGGACATGTCCTAAGGCGAGTGAGGAGCTAATCATATTAAAAAGAGGTTCTGAGATTACAGGAAATACCTCTTTTAAGAGCTTAGTTGGTATTGGGTCTAACATACATGTTGTGGCTTTAGATATTTTGACAAGATTATTTTGCTCTTCATGAACTATGACAGTGAAGGATTGAAGTTGCACATGAGGAAAATTATGAGACACTGTTTTCTGATGTACTGTGACAGATGATTGCATAATTCCAATTTTATTTCTGATTATTTCAATTTTAGCAGTAAAGAAAGTCATGAAGTCATTACTATTGTGCTGTGACGGAATAGCTGGTTCAGCTGAGGCTTTGTTCCTAACCAATTTTGCAACAGAACTGAATAAACACCTAGGATTATTGTGGTTATTTTCTATGAGTTTGCTAAAATATGCTGACTTGGCAGCTTTCAGTGCCAGTTTGTAGCTACAGACACTATCCTTCCATGCACCGCAAAATACTTCTTATTTTGTATTCTTTCACTTGCACTCCATTTTCCGAGCTGCTCTCTTGAGAGCATAATTGCGATAATTGTACCATGATGCAGGTATTTTTTCTTTAATGTTCTTTCATCTAAGTAGGGCGACACTAAAACGAATGCTAGATTTATATTTTCTGTTATTTCATTAAGTTCTTCTTGACTTTGGGGCTTACTTAGTGTACGAGATAGATCTGGAATATTATTAGGGAAGCTATCTTTAGTGGTTGAAAGAATTGTCCTACATGAACTATAGCATGGTGTAGACACATTATCACATTATTTCTGACTCCAAGCGAGTTTACAATATCAATAAATGCTAATCCCAATGTGTAATTTTCATTATCTATATGAATTTTGAAGTCAACAAAAATTAAAACTCTATTTACAATAACTACTAGATCTGATAGAAAATGTGCAAATTCACCAAGGAAATCAGAATAAAGCCCGGTTGATCTATATATTGTAGGGTAAAAGGGTAAAAGATGACAGATATTTTTTTTATTTATATCTGACGGTGGTTATATTAAGCATTATTAGTTAAAAAGACTTAAACTTATATTCTGTACTCTGAGCAGGCCCGGTTCCAGAACAAAATCACTGAGGGTGCTGCTGACAATAGTGGAGGTGCTCTGTATAAAGTGGAGATGTATCATAATTACATGTTTAAATTCTTCTAAAACAACGTAAACGTTTTTCCTGTACAAAACATTTATTGCTTAATTGTTTTTTTTCCTCATGATCTGTCGCTGAAAATGACAGCAAAATGCTCCACCTACAGATTAGGACATACAGTCATACAGCATTTTGTGTGTTCACAAAATGCACGGATTTTTGTGTTTGCTGGGACTCAAGGAAATCTGCTTGTCAATTTACATTATTAGTCGTACATATTAAATTGAGCAGGTGTGTGCTGTTATTTTGGTACAGGGGCCTCATCAGCTGTTAAGTAGAACATGTGTTAGGAATGCAGACGAGGGCAGACAAGGAGTGGGATCTAAGTGCGGGTTCTTTATTACTAAGGTGAAAACAAACAAGCAGGAACAAAAGAAACATCCACGGGGGGAAAACTGAAACTAAAACATGAAAACATGGAAGGTACTCGGAACTGCATGAACAGGACAGGATGAAAACACGGCAAGACAGGCAACGGAGCAAACATCGGAACATCTAAAACATCAAAACAGTGAAACAACGACTGACAAGGGAATGGAGGAACAGCGGGGATTAAATACACAGAGACATGATGAAAACAAACGACAATCAGGTGCGAACAATGACAGACTGATGAGGGCCGGGAAACATGTGAATTGTAGTGCAAGACAATAGACACGAGAAACACGGGGCAGACAACCAGGGATTGTAACAACATGGAAGAGAGAAGATAAAACAATCTGCAAACAGTAGTTGTATCTTTTAACCCCAGAAGTAGTAGTGCACTCGTGCACTCGATGAATGCACAATTTTCTTAAATGTATTTAAGATATACTGATGGGATCATTCTGCTATTGCTTGAAGATTTGAGTCTACTTTTCTATCATGTGTTAGTAAAACTGAACAAAGGCTGAGTATAATTATTCATTGTTTATTTGACATTTTTCATATTATTTTACCATACTTCAATGCAGTGGTAACACTACACATCAGGAGTCTGGTTTAATAGTAAAATAAAATACTCTTTCAAATATTCTAAAAGAGTATTTTAATGTTGGCCACTAAGTGGACCCGTTTACTTGTTTTATTCTGAAAAGAGTATCAACCTGTTACATGCTCATGGGAACATGATGTGGTCTCGTCAATGGTTTATTTGGCATCCCATTCAGCACACGACTGAATAAAACAGGCTGCATGACACTGATAAATGATTACTTCGAGAGTAACATTCACATACAGATGTGAGGGACGACAGAGTTTCACAAATAACACAAAGAACAAACATTTTCCTCCATCACTTGGTTTTGCCTCTCCGGGAACCAGCACCTTATCGTGGTGGAGAGGTTTGTGTGCCCTTATGATCCTGAGGGTTGTGTTGTCTGGAGCCATGTGCTCCTGGTAGGGTCTCCCAAGGCAAAGTGGTCTCAGGTGCGGGGCCAGACTAAGAATGGTTCACAATGACTCATGGATAAAACGGCAAAAAGAGGAGTTACCCTGCCCGGAGGAATCCCGGGGCCCCCGTCTGGAGCCAGGCCCAGATGGAGGGCTCGTCGGCGAGCGCCTGGTGGCCAGGCTTGTCACGGAGCCCGGCCGGGCACAGCCCGAAGAAGCGACATGGAACCCCCCTCTACATCTCTTGGGCCCACCACCCATTGGAGGAACCGCAGGAGTCGGGTGCGCTGCCATATGGGCGGCAGTGAAGGCCGTGGGCCTCGACGGACCAGACCCAGGCAGCAAAGGCTTGCTCTGGGGATGTGGAATGTCACCTCACTGGGGGGGAAGGAGTCAGAACTAGTGAGGGAGGTGGAGCGTTACCAGTTGGATCTGGTGGGGCTTACATCGACGCACAGTTTTGGCTCTGGATCCGTACTCCTGGATAGGGGATGGACTCTATTCTTCTCTGGAGTTTCCCAGGGTGTGAGGCGACTGGCGGGTGTGGGGATACTCACGAGTCCCCGGCTGAGCGCCACTACATTGGAGTTTACCCCGGTGGACAAGAGGGTCGCCTCCCTACGCCTACGGGTTGTGGGGGGGGAAAACTCTGACTGTTGTCTGTGCATATGCACCGAACAGCAGTTCAGAGTATTCGGCCTTCTTGGAGACCCTGAATGGAGTCCTGAATAGGGCCCCAGTATGGGACTCCATAGTGATGCTGGGTGACTTCAACGCACACATGGGAAATGACAGGGACACCTGGAAAGGCATGATTGGGAGGAACGGCCTCCCTGATCTGAACTCAAGTGGATGTTTGTTATTAGACTTCTGTGCTAGTCATGGATTATCTATAACAAACACCATGTTTGAACATAAGGATGCTCATAAGTGTACGTGGTACCAGAGCACCCTAGGCCGAAGGTCGATGATCGATTTTGCAATCGTGTCGTCGGGTCTGAGGCCATATGTTTTGGACACTTGGGTAAAGAGAGGGGCAGAGCTGTCAACCGATCACCATCTGGTGGTGAGTTGGGTCAGGGGGTGGGGAAAGACTCTGGACAGACCTGGGAAGCCAAAGCGAGTAGTGCGGGTGAACTGGGAACATTTGGAGGAGGTCCCTGTCCGCGAGATCTTCAACTCACACCTCCGGCGGAGCTTTTCAGGCATCCCTGCGGAGGTTGGGGACATTGAACCGGAGTGGGCAATGTTCAAAGCTTCCATTGCCGAAGCCGTGGTGGAGAGCTGCGGCCTCAAGGTTTTAGGTGCGGCAAGGGGTGGTAACCCTCGAACACCGTGGTGGACACTGGTGGTCAGGGAAGCTGCCCGACTGAAGAAAGAGGCCTTCCGGGATTTGTTGTCCCGGAGGTCTCCGGAGGCAGTTGCAAGGTACCGACAGGCCCGAAGGGCTGCGGCCTCGGCCATGGGGGAGGCAAAGCAGTGGGTGTGGGAAAAGTTCGGAGAAGCCATGGAGAAGGACTTTCGGTCCGCACCAAAGTGCTTCTGGAAAACCGTCCGCCACCTTAGGAGGGGGAAACGGGGAACCATTCAAGCTGTATACAGCAAAGATGGGACGCTGTTGACCTCAACCGAGGAGGTTATTGGGCGGTGGAAGGAACACTTTGAAGAACTCCTAAATCCCAACACGTCCTCTATGGTAGAGGCAGAGCCGGAGGATGATGGGGATCAGATTCTATTTCCCTGGGGGAGGTCACTGAGGTAGTCAAACAACTCCGCAGTGGCAAAGCCCCGGGGATTGATGAGATCCGACCAGAAATGCTGAAAGCTTTGGATGTGGAGGGGGTGTCATGGATGACACGCCTCTTCAACATTGCGTGGAAATCTGGGACAGTGCCTAAGGAGTGGCAGAACGGGGTGGTGGTTCCCCTCTTCAAAAAGGGGATTAGAGAGTGTGTGCCAACTACAGGGGTATCACACTTCTCAGCCTCCCTGGTAAAGTTTACTCCAAGGTGCTGGAGAGGAGGGTTTGGCCGATTGTCGAACCTCGGATTGAAGAGGAACAATGTGGTTTTCATCCTGGCTGTGGAACGACGGACCAGATCTTTACTCTCGCAAGGATCCTGGAGGGGGCCTGGGAGTATGCCCATCCGGTCTACATGTGTTTTGTGGATCTGGAGAAGGCGTATGACCGGGTCCCCCGGGAGAGACTGTGGGAGGTGCTGCGGGAGTACGGGGTGGGAGGTCCCTTCTTAGGGCGATCCAATCCCTGTACGTCCAAAGCGAGAGCTGTGTCCGGGTCCTCGGCACGAAGTCGAGTTCATTCCATGTGGGGGTTGGTCTCCGCCAAGGCTGCGCTTTGTCACCAATCATGTTTGTGATATTCATGGACAGGATATCGAGGCGTAGTCGGGGTGGGGAAGGTGTGCGGTTCGGTGGGCTGGGGATCTCATCGCTGCTTTTTGCAGATGATGTTGTCTTCATGTCATCATCGGTCTGTGACCTTCAGCTCTCACTGGATCGCTTGGCAGTCGAGTGTGAAGCAGCTGAGATGAGGATTAGCACCTCTAAATCTGAGGCCATGGTTCTCAGCAGGAAACCGATGGAGTGCGTACTCCAGGTAGGGAATGAGGTTTTGCCCTAAGTGAAGGAGTTAAAGTACCTCGGGGTCTTGTTCACGAGTGAGGGGACAATGGAGCGGGAGGTTGGCCGGAGAATCGGGGCAGCGGGGGCGGTATTGCACTCGCTCTATCGCACCGTTGTCACGAAATGAGAGCTGAGCCGAAAGGCAAAGCTCTCGATCTACCGGTCAATTTTTGTTCCTACCCTCACCTATGGTCATGAAGGTTGGGTCATGACCGAAAGAACTAGGTCGCGAGTAAAAGCGGCCGAAATGGGCTTCCTCAGAAGGGTGGCTGGCTTCCCCCTTTAGAGATAGGGTGAGGAGCTCAGTCATCCGTGAGGAGCTCGGAGTAGAGCCGCTGCTCCTTTGCGTTGAAAGGAGTCAGTTGAGGTGGTTTGGGCATCTGGTAAGGATGCCCCCTGGCCGCCTCCCTAGGGAGGTGTTTCAGGCACGTCCAGCTGAGAGGAGGCCTCGGGGAAGACCCAGGACTAGGTGGAGAGATTACATCTCCACACTGGCCTGGGAATGCCTCGGGGTCCCCCAGTCAGAGTTGGTTAATGTGGCTCGGGATAGGGAAGTTTGGGGCCCCCTGCTAGAGCAGCTGCCCCCGCAACCCGACTTCGGATAAGTGGTTGAAGATGGATGGATGGACTTGGTTTTGCTCACATGTCCCCTTCGTGTGTGAATTTTGTGAAGATCTATTGGGATTTTACTAAAGTTCATCACTGAAAAGGTTTGCTCACAGACTTTGCACCACAAACCACATGTAGCCTCACAAATGGGCACAGAGTGGATGCATCACACTTTTCTTAGAGCATAATATTGCACTATTTAAGTATTTTATTTATTTATTTTTCAAAGAGGAGAGAGAGTGCGCACTCGCATGCAATGTTGCCCGATTTCATAAATTAAGTATAACAAAAGGTCAAATATTTCCTATGTGTTGTAGTTTATGTGACCTGTGTGATGTCTCAAGGCATCTAGCAGATGTTCGGATAAGCCAGTTTGTCTGCTTCCTGACCTGGACCCCAGTTAGTCAAATACTATCACTATTAAGACTATGAGCCAAATTACTAGACAAGAAAGCGGCACCTTCCCTGGTGGGATGGAGTCTATCTCTCTTTAGCATGTCAGGTCTACCCCAAAAACTCTTCCAATTGTCTATAAATCATATGCTATTCTCCAGACTCCACTCAGACATCCAGCCATTAAGTGACACTAATCTACTATAAACCACGTCACCACGACGAGCAGGGAGGGGGCCAGAGCATATTACAGTGTTTGACATAATTTTTGCACAAGATCACACACCTCTTTAACATTATCTCTAGTGATCTACAATTGGCGAAGCCAGACATCATTAGTGCCGACATGAATAACAATTTTAGAAAATCTACGTTTAGCATTAGCCAGCACTTGTAAATTTGATCTGATGTCAGACTCCCGGGAACCTAAAATGCATTTAACAATGATAGCTGGAGTCTCTATTTCCACGTACCTTACAATAGAATCACCTATGACCAAGGCTCTTTTAACATGATTATCTAGAACACTGTTCTATCTGCATCCAAAACAGTATCTACCTGCTTCTCATTCTCACTGACCTCCACTAGCATTCGGATGCGGATCTCTAAGTCATTAACCTTCTACGTCAGCGTGATTAATCCCTTACAAATTATCACATGTAAATCCGAACGTATGAGTCCTTTTTATCTAGGTGGGTGAGGGCCAGATGGAGGGTGGTGGCGATGGCGTGGTCTGTTGAACGGTTTGGACGATACGCAAACTGCAGTGGGTCTAGTGAGGGGGGCAGCTGGGTCTTAATGTGCCTCATGACGAGCCTCTCGAAGCACTTCATGATGATGGGTGTGAGTGCGACAGGACAGTAGTCATTGAGGCAGGACACTGAAGACTTCTTTGGCATGGGGATGATGGTGGTGACCTTGAAGCACGTTGGAACGACGGCGCTGCTCAGAGACATGTTGATCTTGGTCTCAGACAAAGTGGACTCTGGATTTTATTTCAAGACCGATCAAGACCACAACTGCGGGGATGTCACTAAATTGCCTGTGCATTGTCTGATTTATTTGTTAACATAATTACTGGGATTGGATGTAAAACTTCCTGCTTCCAATGCAAGCAATAACTTGACTAATTTCTAATTTGAAATTTTTGTTACTGTTAAAGGCTGTCACCCCTCCCCATCCCCCTTCACACACACTCCAAGAAAGTTAACAGTGTTGCCAATATAGCTACTTTGTTGCTAGATTTAGCGACTTTTCAGACCCCTTTAGTGACTTCTTTTTCTAAAAAGCATCTAGCGGGGGTCACATGACGCCATGCAGGAGCGGACATGTAAACGGTGAGCTCTGCGCACTTTGCTATTATTTTTATGTCATAAACTGGTGAGATCTGTTCTTTGAAGTCAACGTGGCAAAGAATTCAAAATCCTCAGGCTCTGGAGATATTAAAAGACACTTACATGGTCAAGCTAGTGCCTCAGATGGGCCTACATGCCAGGGACTTGGTTTGGACAGTACTGTGGGAGAAATTCAACGCCAACTGGCAAGCATGTCTGTGATGGTGACGATAGTTGTTGCTGGCTTAGAGGATACATAGATCGATTACTGCAATGAAAATTACATTCTCAGAGTTGGTTCCAAGAATCAGGGACGTCGAGAGATGGATCGATTATCTGGAGTCATTGGAGAGGGAATTAGCTGCTAATCCGCTACCGCATTTGGGAAAAGCTGGAGGATGTGGAGAATCCTAATCGTGAAACAACATCTGAATTGTTGGAATTCCTGAGCATGAAGAAGGCAGAGATATGATGAAATTCCTAGACAAGCTCTTCTCGAGTCTACTTGACATAACAGGCCATAAACTGGAAATCGAGTGAGCTCACAGAGTCCTGGATTGGAGATCAGAATTTCGGAGACCATCCGATAAAGATTTTGTGTTGCATGAGGTGAGTAGTAAAGGAAAGCTTTCTTGGAAAAATCACAGCATTTTCTTTTTCCCAGATTTTGCGAATTCGACAAGAAAGAAACGTGATCGATTCAAGGAGTGGAAGAAACTTTTATCAACAGAAGATCGCTTTTGCTCGGATGTTTCCGGCCACATTGAGTATATCAAATATGGCCAGTTCAAATATTTCTGTCTTTCATAGAGACAATGGGGAGAGTAAACCATTTGGTGATTTTCATATGGTCCCCAAGTGAGCTTGTCTCGCTGAGCATACACTATTGTCTGAGGAAGCTGGGTGCATTTTTTGTTTCTTTTTGTGTTTGTTCCATTTAGCGGCTGGAGTTTGTTTTGTGTAGTATGTATATACAGTACACAAGTGCAACAGTGGGTCAAAGTCTTGTGTGCAATTCCAAGCAACATAGCAGTCATGACAGTGACGAGACATATAACAATTTACAATAAACAACATATTTACACAACACAATTTACATATAAAATGTACACATAATTACACAACACAATAATAATATACAATGTACAGTAAACAATACACACAATATAGAATGCACATACAATAAAAAATATATTAAAAATATATATACTGTAGTTGTATTGTGGAGAATATAATTATGACAGTGTGAGATAATAAAATGAATAACGTGCAGTGCTGATGTATAATGATCGTGAGAGATCAATTGTTCAAAAGTCTGATTGCTTGGGGGAAAAAGCTATCATGTAGTCGGCTGGTGTGGATCCTGATGCTGCAATACCGCCTGTCTGATGGTAGCAGTGAGAGCAGTCCATGGCTTGGGTGGCTGGAGTCTCTGATGATCCTCCAAGCTTTTTTCACACACCGCCTGTTATATATGTCCTGGAGGGAGGGAAAGTCACCTCCGATGATGTGTCTGGCAGTTCGCACCACCCATTGCAGGACTTTGCATGGTGGGCGGTGCTATTGCCGTACCAGGCGGTGATGCAGCCAGTCAGGATGCTCTCTACAGTGCTGGTGTAGAACCGTGTGAGGATGTGGTGGTTCATTCCAAACTTCCTCAGCCATCTCAGGAAGAAGAGGTGCTGGTGGGCCTTCTTCACAACGGCCTCAGTGTGGATGGACCATGCAAGTTCCTCAGTGATGTGGACACAGAGGAACTTGAAGCTGCCGACTCTCTCCACCGGTGCTCCATTAATGGTGATGGGGCTGTGTACTCTGTCTTTCCTCCTGAAGTCCACTACAAGCTCCTTACTGACACTGAGTGAGTGTACACCCCCTCTCCGTAGGCTGTTTCAACAATGTCAGTGATCAGACCTTCCACGTCGTATCGTCAGCAAACTTAATGATGGCATTGGAGCTATGTGTTGCCACACAATCATGTGTGTACAGGGAATACAGGAGTGGGCAGAGAACACAGCCCTGCGGAGCTCCATTGTTGAGGGTCAGTGATGAGGAGATGTTTCTGCCCATTCTATCCACCTGATGTCTGCCTGACAGGAAGTCCAGGATCCAGCTGCACAGTGAGCTGTTTAAGCCCAGAGCCCGGAGTTTCACATCAAGCTTGGAGGGCACTATGGTGTTGAATGCTGAGCTGTAGTCTACAAACAGCATTCTCACATATGTGTTCCTGGTACCTGGTAGGAACTATATATTTATCAGTCCATAGATTTGTTTTATATCTAAGTTCCTCATTTCTTCTGTCGTGGATTGCTCAATTGGAATCATCTTAGTCTCAGATCACACCCTGGTGAGTTTAGAGGTGTTTCCACATATGGAGAAAAAGAAATCATATAGTTGCCTCTTTAATGCTTCCCTTTTGTAAAATCTTGATTTCCAACAAATGTCAAAGGCTGAATCAATGTTTATGGAGACCAACTGGTCCACATTATTCTCTGTTGGCATGGCCTGGGAGGTACTTATGGTGGTTCTTAGGTGTCAGATCATACAGTTTGCCTCATTCATTAAAATATTCAAAGCACGAGAACTTGTGGAGTTCATTAAATAATATTCATTATTGAACATTAAAAGTACCTAGACAGAACTGAATTGCCAAATGTCGTCTGATGTCTTCAGAGAATTGACATGGCTGAAATACAGATATAATACTACTTTGTCATGGAAGGTAGAGTTTTGATTATTTAGGGCAAGACAGTCATATTTTGAGTTGGGGAAAAGCATGGAAGCTTTTGGCCAGATATATAAAGAAGATAATTTATTTTTCTACCATTCCCTCAGTGAAATCTGCTGGTGGTGAAATGTTTACCTCGGCCATTGATATTAATAATGCTTTTAAAGAATTCTATCTTGATCTTTATAGTTCCACGTCTTCGTCTACTGGTGAAGATATTAGAAACTTTGTGGAACCATTAGATATCCCTAAACTGATGACTGAGCAAAACAATTCTCTTGATTCTGAGATAAACTTGGAGGAGCTTGATGAAATAATTAAGGCCCTGCCAACAGGCAAGGTTCCGGGGCCAGATGGCTTTGACGCTGAATTTTTGAATTTATGAATCTTATACTACAGAACTGGCTCCACAATTGTTAGAAGTTTAGACGGAATCACTAAATAATGGAAAACGTCTGCCAACCATGACACAAGCCTGGATCAGTCTGATTCTTAAAAAGGACAATGCTCTGAGTGAGTGTAAGAGTTAACATTCAATATCTCTGATCTAGCTAGATGTAAACATTTTGTCAAAAATCTTGGCTAACTGATTAAGTCAAGTTATGACATCTCTTATACATACAGAACAGGTGGGGTTCATACGGGCCGCAGCTCTTCTGATAACATTAGGCGTTTCATCAATATCATGTGGTCTGTGGTGAATGATCAGACTCCGATCGCAGCCATTTCACTTGATGCTGAAAAGGCATTTGATATGGTAGAATGAGATTATCTTTTTAAGATTTTGGAAATATATGGGTATGTGGGCAGGTGGGATTCATTACATTAATATATGATTGGGAATGTTAATGTTATTAAAGGTGCAGTATGTAAGATTCAGAAACACTTGTTATTAATGACACTTGTGGCCGTTAAGTCAACTGCAGCCAGCTACCTGTTGCTTGTGCGAGCGCTCGTGCACACACTCCATAGGGATGCGAGCAAGCGAGCATCCAAAACAATTGTAATGTAATGTGACTGAATGTGATTCACTGGCATCATGCTGACAGATGAGGTAGCATAATTAAAATGGGATTGGGAGGGGTGGTTGTGGGGTTTTAATGTTGTTATATATATGTATATATATACTTTTATATATACTTTTTGGACAACCTTAGCTACTTTCCATAGAAGAGTCACCAGTACTGCTTCATGAGTGCAAGGTCTTGCTTTCCCACCACTGGCACACCTTTCTCTGCATAGACAGAGGAGCAGCACATTCAGTTGACCGCACGGCAGCTGACACAGATGTGAATGAGCTGCACATGTGCAAAAAGAGTTGCCAAGGACCAATCACTTATCTGTATTGTTTGCTCCTCCTTTGTTTTAACTTAAACAATTTAATTTGACCATTATTTTTCTTGCTTGTCACTCACTATTACCCAGATGGAGGCTGTGCTCTGTGTGAGAGAAAAATAATACATTCTGTTGCTTCTAACTTTCTCTCTGAGTGATAATTTTACATGTAAATATAGCCGAAATCACAGCACAGCCATTGTCTTTAACCTATGTTATAAAATCAAGATTTTAGCAGTGCAGCAGCTTGGAAATAGCTTGGACGTGACTACTGGTTAACATGTAGTCTTAATGGGCAGTGTTTCAGTCACTATTTCATACACGTTCCATCAGAACAAATATGTACATGAGAACAGCTTTATTGGGAATTCGGCTTCATGAAAATACAGCATGTGAGCACAGAGTACAATCTTGTCGGCACCCAGGAAGATGTACAAAATAAGTGATAAACTTTCACTTTTATTAAATAATATCGATAAATTAGTCAAAGTTCCTGCATTACATGATATTTAAGCTTGTTTAACAAACGTTAGCTGAGTAGCAGGTGTTCAAATCATGGTAAATTATACTCTATTTTGATAATCACCTGTAGCACAAATTCTACCGTTGCAGAATGTTTATGAATTAGGTTTTTAGGAGACATCTCTGGTGACAGTGAAACACCTGCTAAGCTAATGGGAGCATTGCAGTTTTGTTTCCTTTAACATCTTCCGAGCATCTGGCATTGGAATGCCTTTAGTCAGAGGTCTGAGATCAAGTGGAAGATCCCACATCTAATTTAAATGGAATGCAGCATCTATTAAGAATTATACCAAAGAGATTTAGCAAGTATTAGCTATACATATTAGCTACGTATTTACTGGTTTTTAGGGCGCTAGTTTGAGTTGCTTGCCAGCTATTTGCCACCTAGCTAGGTGCGCAAGCTACCTAATTTAGTTAACATATATTGAGGGATGTAACTAATGCAGTGTTAACTTTGTGAGAGATTGAGGGGACAGGGCATGTAGTGACAAATTGTTGTTCCCAAGTTATGGTTTTGCTTGTGATAAACAATGACGAGAAAGGCCACATAAAGCTATGTAGCTAATGTGTATAAAGTTATGTTACATCAGCTCTGACATAAATGCTACATGCCGTGGTAACGCTCCCTCACTTGGGTGAGAGAGCTAGAGATGTGACAACAGAGAATGGAGACCGAGTAATGCTCCTCCACTTATGAAAATTTGTAATTTTAAATAGGCTGGTTTGCTTATGTTTGTCATTCTTTGTTCTGTTTTCTAGATTTAGCTATGTGGTTAGCAAATTGCACACATTTATACATGGCTTGTTGTTGGTTAATAAAACAAAACAAAAAATTTACTATATTGTTTAAGAAAAGAAATATAAAAGTGAAGACTTATGTTTTAAATAATTGTTTGATATATTCTGTACTTAATAATGGTTTCTAGGGGAAGAGTCATCCAGAAAACCTGATGCAATGCTTGCACAAACATTTGATTGTTTTAGGTGGATGGTAAAACTTGGAAAAGGAGTGTTGGATAAAGATGGTTAAGTTGATTTCAGTTCCTTAGAGTTTGTTTGTATTTGTTTGCTCATAGAAAATTCACACACATAAAATTCACCTATGCAATGCCTTTTGATAATTTTATCAAAATATTTATCATGGTACACTGATACACACACACACACACACACACACACACACACACACACACACACACACACACACACACACACACACACACACACATATATATGTGGTGGTTCGATTTTGAAACACTTACTCATTCTTTATTATAATTTTCTTTTTTTTTTTTATATTTTAGAACAATATTAAAGTCATCGAAACTACGAAATAACATAAATGGAACTATGGGAATTATGATGTGACTAAACAAAACTGTGTTATATTTTGGCATATTCAAAGTAGTCACCTTTTGCCTAGAATTTGCAGACACGTACTCTTGACATTTTCTCATCCAACTTCTTGAGGTATCACCCTGGGATGCTTTTTAAACAGTATTGAAGGAGTTCCCATCTATGTTCGACACATATTGGCTTCTTTTCTTTATTATTTGGTCCAAGTTATCAATTTAAAAAAAAAAAATGTTTTTTGTTAAATTTTAGTTTTATAATTAAATAAATTTATATGTTGGCACAATTATATTTTTGTCTCCAAAATGTATTTCAAATATTTAAGCATACACCTTCAGATCAAAAGACTTTGAAGGTCATGAGAAACATTTCAGTCAAGTGTTTAAAAACTTTTGACCGGTAGTGCACGTATATGACAATATAATAAAAGAGGAAGAGGAATCGTTGTTTGTTTTCTGTGGGTGTTTTTATGGGAATGTGGAATTTTCTGATCAATTTGAGGAGTTCCTATGGTTTGCATGTTCCACATTTGATCATAAGTGTGTCATGCAGTGTGGGACATGCACTGGTCTGGTCTTGACTTGGTCTCAGTTTAGGTGTCTTGATTACAAAACTGATTTCACTGGAATCAGTTTTGTAATCAAGACACCTAAACTGAGACCAAGTAAACATTTCTACTTTACAATATACATTATTACTGTACTATAACTAAAATGGGACTAAAACCAAAAAATAATGTATGAAATATGACAATGTTTCTGCAGAAAGTGAATATGAACATTTACATTCAATTTGTTACAAATGTCCTCAATCGCATTACTATATTTCATTCACTGTAAGTTAAGTAAGCATTTCTGCTTAATTTTGCCTGCATGATTTCATCTCGAGATACACACAGAATGTTTTTTTTTTTTTCAGAAATTATTCAATTCTGTTGACACTGAGAGAAATATTTGTACATTTTCTTCAATACAATATGTGTTCTAAAAGACTAGAGGCTGTTCAGACCAAGGCAGTGCAACGATAGCACGCGTACGTCTCGAGATATAGATCTTTTCATATGGAAAACATAATAAATGTCTCAAAAATATTTGCTGAATGTCTTATTTGATTCCGAGACATAGAATACTTATTGACATATGTCTTATAGCAAACAACGTAAAATAGATGATATCCAGATGTCAAACACACATCAAAAAGACATCTGGGTGTTGTGCTATCAGGGAATACAGGTTTCTCGAGGCACGTTTTTAACAGTTGATGTTCTTTTTTACTTGACAAAACAACTTAAAAAAATGGTGGTGCTCCTGCACAAAAGAGGCGAAAAACACGGATACGAAATGCAGCAGTCAAAGACATCTGTTCAGCATGTTTATATAGAAAAACAACTGAAAAACAGCATGGATGGACACAACAACGTGTTTGGTGTAAAAAAAAAAAAAACTTATTAACAAGACACAGCACCAATGGAAGTTTCTCAAAGTTACCTCTCAAAAAAAAAAAAAAAGAAACAGTCTTTTGATGCCTGTAGGTAAATATCCACTTTATCCAAGGATTGGTTTGTTTTCCATTTCTAAAATATACCAATGCTGTTTTAATGAGTGAGAAACTGCTACAAATTATTCAGTGAGATAGCAGTCCCTACTAATCAGACTGAATAGCCAATCGATTCAAACCTTTTTGTAAACCTGTTTGGCCATTTCACTGAAAAGAACCAACACAATAGAATTATTTATTTGTGAACTGGACATCACTAGTTCTGATTCTACACAACAGACTGAAATTCGGCACAAACATCAAAATCTCTGATATTGTAAGTCAAAAATATTTGTCAGATAAGTCGAAGCTTTCACTGTATATTTATTTTTCTTTTTTCAAATTGCTCACGAGTCCATGGCAAGACCAAGACCATGAAAATATGGTCTTGGACTCAGACTCGAGAACGAGTCTGGTCTCGAGAACTACAACACTGGCCTAGTGGTTGGAGAGTTGGGGCGGCAGTGGCTCAGTTAGTAGAGCGGGTTGTCCATTAATTGCAGGGTTGGTGGTTTGATTCCCGGCCACATGACGAAGTATCCTTGGGCAAGTCACTGAACCCCATTATTGGTGTGTGAATGGGTGAATGAGATGCAGTGTGAAGTGATTTGTATACCACTAAGGTTAAAAAGGCACTATATAAGTGCAAGCCATTTACGGGGTTGAGACAAGAGCGATAATATTTAAAAATTAAAATGGGAACACAATTAAAAATCTATATATTGTTTACTGAGCACAGCCTATCATGTTAAGGGCTAGCTCAAAAACGTTGGGGTTTTAGTTAAATATCTGAATTTAATCATTGTTTTCAAAAAACAATGAGGCCACTGACAGACACTTTGACTTTATCACATACTTTTAAGAAAAATATCATACATTTTATATTTGTAGTCATTAAATTTGTATGAGAGACACATACACAACAGGTAGATGCTTATTTTACAGTATAACAAGTATTGTGTAAAATCATTTTCTAACCACTTCCATAAATTCTGTGACGGGGTTGAGAAAAAGGTGTAAAAATCTGAAAAAACATTGGAAATAATAAAAGGGATTTTATGCCTGATGTGGGAAAATGTCTCGGGTTACTTAACTGTAACCTCTGTTCCCTGAAAAAGCGGAACAAGCTTTTTTATGTACGTTTATCAGACGCTAACTCTAGAGGTTCAAAGGGGGTCTCAACCAGACACTCAAGGACTATTGCTAAGTCCCATGAAGGTATCCTGGGCCTAGCAGGAGGTCTTAATTGCATGGCTCCATGAACGAAGCGAGCAAGCAGAGGATGTTTCCCCAATGGCATCCCTTCAATCAAGGTGTGACAAGCCGACAGAGCGGCCACATAAACCCCTGAGAGTGGCGGGGCATGTGCCTGCTGATATTTTTTCCTGCAGAAAGTCCAGAACTGAAGCAATCTGGCAGTTAACTGGATCGGCATTATGTGCACTGCTCCATCTTTCAAAGACACCCCATTTATTGGCATAACTTCTTCTACTGGAGAGAGCCCTAGCACTTAAAATAGTCTCGATAACTTCAAGTGAAAGCCCAGTGTCCCTCGGTAGGTACCCTTCAGGATCCAAACATGAAGGTTCCATAACTCGTGCCAGGGATGAAATATTGTCACCTGCGCCTGATACAGAAGGTCCTTCCTGTCCGTAATCGCCCAAGGCGAGCCGTTGAGGAGAGACATTATCTCAGAGAAGCATACCCTGTTCGGCCAATGGGGCGCATTAGTAAGAGGCAGGACCCTTTCTGGTGAACTCAGGCCAAGACTCCCGGGAGCAGAGAAACTGGAGGAAATGCATACAGGTGCATTCTGGGCCAAGTATGTACCAGAGGGGCTGGGTGACTCAGAGAGAAGACAGTTGATGTGCCAATTGAGCTGATGACCCTGCCATTCCCCTTGAGCTGGATGACCACTTAAGACCGCTCCCCAGCCCGTCAGGGAGGCGTCTGTCGTTAACAGCTTGCGACGGCAAGACGCACCTAGAGTGGGACCCAAAGTGAGGAACCGGGGTCTGAAACACATAGAAAGGGTACGTAGCATGCAGCGCGTAACCCTTATCAGCCTTAGGGGACTGGCCCTTGGATGAAATCCCCTGGCTTTGAGCCACAACTGAAACAGTCTCATGTGCCCAAAGGGATCACTGAGGATGCAGATGCTATGAGATCTAGTATTCGTTGTTACTGAATAACAGTGCAACCTTGGCATAGCCGGACTTTGCTCAGGGTGTTCTGAATGGATTCGATTCGAGCGGGAGACAATTGTGCCTGCATTATGACCAAATTCCATACGATCCCCAGATAGGTAGTTTTCTGAGTGGGCCTGACCTGTGGCACATCTAATTATAGCCCCTGTACCGGCGCATCCTGATGATGTCACCGGCGGAAGCTATAAATTCTAGTCAATTTCATTGACGTGCACATATTCACAGCTGGACATTCCTAGAGACCTTCTCAAAGTGCTAAATCAGTGCCGCATCAAAGTGTAGCTTTTGATAGGGAACATGATTTGCTGGAGGTTTAATATGTGCCTAATGTTTTGGAGTATTCAGACAATTAATTAAATGTAGTCGAAGAAAAAATTCCAAGATGAAATATAACCAAATCCCAGGAATGACCCATCTCCAATAAATCCATTTTATCTGATCTACTGATGAGAAATAAATAGAAACAGGAGAGAGAGATTATTCACCATCACTGAACAGCAGCATGAATTAATTGTTTCAACATTGTACAATAACTTTCTGTGTCCCTTGAGATCAATATTGTTTGTGCACACAAGCATAAAAAGATTCTTTGGTGAGATGAAAAAAATTGAAAAGAAAAATGTTCCTCGAGAGACTACTGCTAATGTTTTACACACCTGCAAAGGGCACTTCAGTCAAACCATCCATCTCCTCATAGATTATTATATATACCATATATTTATTACCACTTTATGAGTGACTTGACACAGCGAAGATATAAATCCTCAATCAGTTGCTCATTTCAATGGAAATGAGCGATTAAATGTACCACTCCCATTTCATTCAAAAATCTCTACTTCACCCTCCATTTACTGGCTCATTTTATCCAATAATATATTTTGTCAACTCCTCAATTTGCTGGTACTTGACATCTACAATATCATAGATTTTTGAAAGGGCTCACATACATGTATTCAATCATTGTCCAAGCTCTCGTGCAGGGATTGATTTGTCTGTTTCAACACTGATAACGCAACCAATTATCTCCACTCTTTGAAGCCATGTCTCAGTGGTTACTTCTGTATTGAAGCATAATTTATATTCATTATGATGCGAAGGTACTGGAGGAAGCTTGGCGGTCTGAGATGTGATTTCTAAAAGAAGGAATTGCAATGAAATATCTACAGTCAAGGAGGAATTATGGAGTAAAATGCATTGATTGGACAATACAAAAAGTAGCTTTAGAATGCAATTTATTTCCATATTATTGAACGTTAGCCTATCATTGTCCTACGGTCCACAGCAATAGACCTTATTCACAGCAGAGCCATCTTTGAGTTTTAATAGGAATGACAACAAGGCTGTGAGGGATAGATTTACAGTCTCTTCAATAGACTGTACTACAGTTTTAAATGTTTTATGGATCGTTCCGTGGACAAAACATAAAAAAAATAATATCTTACTAAGAATATTCTGTTGACAAAAAACTCCAAACAACATGAGCTGTGGAAAATCAGATGTGATCAATGAGCTTTATACAGCTTTATACTGATTGTGCCATTGAAGAGAGTACAGCCTCATTGTCATTCGAATTAAAAACTAAAGATGGTGCTACCGTGAATAAGGTCTATCCATTTTGCAGTTAAATTTGCCAATCTGTCCGAGATACTTATAGAGTGGCACAAAAAAACGAGAGTTCTGGAAAACTTGCTGCTGGTTCACCTCTCATTATTTTAACATACAATGAGCTTTGTGGAAAACTCCTTATTGTCGCCAAAGGTTTGTTGCAGGTTCAACACTACCAGTAAAGAGCTGCAAACTTCTGGAAAACATTTGCAGCGAATCCCTAGTGAAAATAATTATTTGGAAATTTGCAGCAATTTTGCAGCAAGTTTGTCAGAACAGTCCATTTTTGTAAGGGATTATAAGGGCTTGTCTAAGGACACTTCACTGTACATCAGTGCTTTTGGAGAGTTTCACTTTGGTTGTGTTGCATCATAAACAATGCATTTTTAGGTAGCTGTGTCAAGTTAAATGTAATTTGGCAGTTAGCAAAACATATCTCAAGATCCCTGCATTCGGAATTGTGCTCCGTTTAAGTGCAAGAACGCATCCTCATATTGTGCTGCTAGTGTTAAGCAAGCCTGAGCAGAGTCCTTCTATCAAGGTCAGCCTACAAAGTTAGTAAAGCGGTGTAATACATGACAGTCCCAAAGATATTAGAGCGGTACACTGGAGTGTAGACAAGAGGCTGTTTTTTTAATGGATGTCTATGAAGGAGATGTAAATGTAAAAAGGTAATGTAAAAATCTTTCCGGTTCCTCTGCTGGAGAGGAAAGCAAGAGCTTCTTCTTTCACGTATGGCTTCCAACAATGATTCCTCTGTTAACACTCAGTGATCAAAAACTGACTGACGATGAGCTGATGGAACTTCTGAAAACTCATATTGACACATAAGAAATGCATTTCAGCAGTCCAGATTCCCCTTCTATATCTTGTTTTTGTCAGCTCTGGTTGATGTTGTTTACTCTCAAGGCAGCATTTTGACCGCGACATCCGAAATAAGCTGCAGCCCCAGTCTGCTACTGTTACTTGTTGCTGATAAAGCAGGCATGGTGACAACAGTAATTTAAAGAGGTGTGTGCAGATGAGGTAAAACAAATTCTTGGAATGGAGCCTCTTCCGACTCACTCTGCAGGCAGATAACTAGTAAAGAAAAGAAGAACCAGTGCCTCCAACATGCATGCATTCACGCATGCACGCACACACACACATACCAGGGTTGCAGCTTCTGTGACCTGCTTGGAGTGAGATTTTGATGACATGGGCTGAATCAATAACAAACACATTATTTGTACTAGGCCTTTCATCTTTTGTAACACAAAACATGACCTAATCAAACCCTACAATGAAAATAATGATCAGCTGAGCACACACACCAATTAGCATGGCATTGACACTTTCAAAAGACACACATACACCATGGCGCAACCAAGGTTTTTCCTAGGTCAAAAATGGTCTTCAGAGGTAGTTGACCAACATGGTCATCCGCACTCTCAAAGTTGATTGATTACATAATAGCAGTTATTTAGAACTTAATTTCATGCTTGCAATGTAAAAATTGTATTGAGTTATTTTGATAACCTTAGTTTGATGGAACCTTTAGAATTTTCAGTATTCTATATTAATCATACTTTTTAATTGTGTTCCCCTTTATTTCTAAAAAATTAATTATAATTTTCTGATTGCACATATGAGTAAACTGCACACTTTACTGAGGCTACGTCTACATTAATCCGGATACATCTGAAAACGACTCGGTTACTAACGTAACCTCGGTTCCCTGAGAGGAGGGAACGAGTATTGCGTAAGTACATACCTGAAAACTTGTCGCTTTTCGGCGAAAATCGCCGTTTTCTTGGTCAATTGGGTCATTTACGTGAATCGCGTAGAACCGGAGAGTTTTTTTATGGGGGGTATGTTGCCCGCCCTTCATCTGCATGCCATGGAGGCTAGAATTGAGAAACATTATTGGATAATTCTTATAATTGACATTTCTCTGAGCCAATCGGAATCTTAGCACTTTTGTCTTGGCCAATCGGAATCTTAGCACTTAGCGTCAGAATCTTGAAGCACACAGCGTCAACCACGTGAGTCTGATGGAAACTCATAGCGTGTAGGAATCGTATGTGAAATTCGAGGTAAGTCAAGCTTTTTGGAGCAAAAACAAAAGCTATTTGTTTGCTTGATTCAAGTAACGTTAGCTACCGCTTTTTATGTGATATAATTTACAATAATATTGTATTGTCTATGGGTGGAACGGTACATGTAAGTTATTCGTATTGAACCGAAACTGTACGGGTGTCACGGTTCGGTGCACGAATTTGCACAGAGAATACAAGGGAAAAAAAAAAAATAAAACTCTAGATAGCGATAAATTTAGCTCTATTCACGTTTGGTGTGAACGCAGCATAATAAACAGGCTGCGATGTCAATATTGTAATGCTGTAGTGTGTGTGTGTGAGTGAGAGAGAGAGGCGCGCGGGCGCGTTCGAACATTGGAAACAAAAACATACTCCATCATTTTGTTAATACAGGACATCATTCAAACTGCAAAGTGTTTACTTATTTGTGTACACTTTCAATCAAATACAACATTGTGCTTTTGTCACACTCTAAACTCTTGTCAAACTGTAACCTACAACTGTCACCCAACCAAAAACACACACACACACACAGTTTTAAAAGCAAAACATTTATCCAACCCCATTTCAAAACAGTCTGTGGGTTCTATCTTTTGGACATTCATCATATCGCATTGGTTTTCATTTCTTGTCCTCAGAGCACTAATCTGTTTATTTTTAAGTTACACATTCTACGTTGCTTAAAAAAGAAAATCAAATGTGTTTTTAATGGTAGTATTATATTATACGGAAATCAATTATTTATAATTCAGATGAGAATAAAGTTAGGGTTAATTAAAATTAAGGAAAACAAATATATTGATCTGAAATATAGCAAATTAATTTTAAATTCATTCAGGTACAATTACCAAACATATCTCAAGGTCTTTTTATTAATTTTTATTAATAAACTAATTGTATAAAACTATTGTCAGTGCACTACAAATAAACTGGTTCTAAGCCTTTATTAATAAAACTCATTTAAAAAATACAAGGCTTAAGACAATGATAAAAATGCTATCTATATTTTTGTTTTGCTTTTCATTCCATTGTACCGAAATCGTACCGAACCGTGATGTCTGAACCAAGGTATGAACCGAACCGTGACTTCTGTGTACCGTTCCACCCCTAGTATTGTCGTCATACCTATAAATTACGTTAAGCTATGCTAAAAGTGGTATGAATGGTTTCCAAAGCGGTACAAAAACTATTGTTTTACTTCGAGGGAGGTGGAAAATGAGCTTAATTCCCCAAATGGTGGAATATCCCTGTAACGTTAGCTAGGCTTATCGTTAGCCGGGTATCCAATCATCCATCTCCCCACCCCCCCCCTCCCCGGCGATACTGTCACCTTTTTTACTCTGAGGAGTTTGCAGGTATGGTAAGTAGCTTACGCTATGGGAAAACTCCATTTCTCGAGAAATATTGAAGTCTTTATGTAAAACGCATTGCAGCTGCACAGCAGACAGCAATGAGCAAGGCAGCTCGGTCATTGGCTGTGCTGCAGCAACTTGCTCGAACCAATGACAGGGCGACTCTGAACTTGGGCGCGTGCTTCGCGCATGCGCGCTCAGAGCCCGCCAAGATAGGCGTGGCTTAGGGCTATATATTAGGCGCCCCTTCATGAGAGTTCTTTAGGTTCAATCAACTGAAGCGAACTGACCAAGCACTAGCACGGCAGCTTACGCAATACTCGTTCCCTCCTCTCAGGGAACCGAGGTTACGTTAGTAACCGAGTCGTTCCCTATCGAGAGGTCTCTCCTATTGCGTAAGTATCTTACGCTATGGGAACACCATGCAAAACGCCATGCGTGCTGACTTCGCTCTATAAAGCCAGAGGCAGATGCCTGAGCCTTAAAGCAAAGTGATTATTCCACGAGCCGGCCAACGGCGAGCTACATAATGGGATAGTATAGAGCGCCTTCCAAGGTGGTCCATGGTGGGGCGCTCATAGTACAAACACAAGCACATATCTTATGTACTGAGTTTTCTATGTACTGATATGCATAAAAAATCATTTAAGTCAGTCAGAGACGGACCTTGTAAGGGAGGAGATAATGCTCAGCATATACATACTCCAGTCCATTCTACAGTCAGGCTGATAGAATGTTGGAATGCATTTTTCTATGTACTGGCATGCATAAAAAATCCTCTAAGGCGGTCAGAGACGGACCTTATAAGGGAGGAGATAACGCTCAGCATATACATACTCCAGTCCATTCTACAGTCAGGCTGATAGAATGTTGGAATGCAATGAGGGGACCTGTAGGTTATAAAACCTGATAAATGTCGAAGGCGCGGCCCAGCCCGCCGCCGCACAAATATCTTCAATGGGTATCCCACTCGACCAAGCCCACGAGGAGGCCATGCTCCTCGTAGAGTGAGCTCTGACGCCTAAGGGGCATTGAAGGCCCTTGGCTTCATAAGCTAGCGCTATAGCATCCACTATCCAGCGCAATATTCTTTGCTTTGAGACTGCGAGACCTTTAGTGCGGCCGCCAAAGCATACGAATAATTGTTCCGTCTGTCTGAACAGGGCAGAACGTTCCAAATATACTCTGAGCGCCCTGACCGGGCAGAGTAAATTAGCGTCACTTTCGTCTGCTGGGGACGATAGCGCTGCCAGAGATATCACCTGTGCTCTGAAGGGTGTGGAGAGCACTTTAGGAATATACCCGTGCTTTGGCCTAAGGACAACTCTGTAGTCGTTAGGTCCAAATTCCAGGCAAGCAGTGCTTGATGACAGCGCGTGCAGATCGCCCACTCTCTTGACTGAGGCGAGCGCCAGCAAGAGCGCAGTTTTGAGCGAGAGCTGTTTAAGGTGCACGGTTCGGAGAGGTTCGAACGGGGCACTCTTGAGTGCATCCAGGACCATGGCCAGGTCCCAGATCGGCACTGAGGGGGGGCGAGGAGGGTTCATCCTCCTAGCGCCTCTTAGGAAACGAATGATTAGGTCGTTTTTCCCTAATGAACGTCCTTTATCAGGATTGTGTGACGCCGCTATGGCAGCCACATAGACTTCGAGCGTGGAGGGTGTGCGGCCCACCTCCAGCAGCTCTTGCAAAAAGGCGAGTACACTTGGTATCTCGCACGATTTGTGGTTCAAGCTCTTGGTATCACACCAGTCACTGAACACTTTCCACTTTTGGGCATATAAGCGCCTCATAGAGGGTGCTCGCGCCTCAGTGATGGTTCTCAAAACTCCACTGGGGAGGTTCTCGGGAACCCGTTGAGGGGCCATGCATGGAGGGCCCACAGATCAGGGCGGGGATGAAGAATCATCCCGTTGGCCTGCCTGAGGAGGTCTAGCCTCAACGGAATCGGCCATGGGGCAGATTGCATCATCTGCATCAGTTCTGGAAACCACGTTTGGTTGTTCCAGAGTGGGGCTACCAGGAGCACTGCACATCTCACTTCCCTGATCCGACTGATGACCTGAGGTAGCATCGTGATCGGGGGAAAAGCATACAAGGGGCGGCTCGGCCAGACTTGGGCGAGCGCGTCCGTGCTCTTTGAGAAGAAAAGGGGGCATTGCGCGTTTTACCTGGAGGCAAAGAGGTCGACCTCTGCTTCGCCAAAGTTTTGCCATAACCACTGAACTGTCAGGGGGCGGAGTCCACCCTGGCGATTTATATACGAAACTACCGTCATGTTGTCTGTTCAGACCAGGACGTGTTCGTTTTTGAGGTACGGAAGCAGGGCTCTGAGAGCCAAGGCGACCGCTTTCATTTCCAGACAGTTTATATGTAGGCGCTTTTCCGGGTTTGACCAAAAGCCAGATACAGGCCTGCCCTCGTAAAGGGCCCCCCATCCTATTTTGGAGGCATCTGTCGTGATCATTTTTCTCCGCGTATTTACGCCCAGACTCACGCCGGTTTTATACCAGTTGACGGCTTTCCAGGGCATCAGGGCTTTTATACAGCCGTGATTTGCTCTGATCAAAAAGTGGCCCGAGCGCCACGCGTGAGTGGGGACACGGCTCTTGAGCCAGCGCTGGAGAGGACGCATGTGCAACAATCCTAGCTGTAGTACCGCTGATGCCGAGGCCATGAGACCGAGCATTCTTTGAAATCGTTTGACGGGGGCGTGTGCGCCCGTTCTGAATGATGTTGCAAGGCGTCGAATAGAGAGCGCGCGCTCTGATGAGAGGCATGCTGTCATCTGCACTGAGTCTAGCACTATTCCCAGAAAAGAGATATTCTGGCTGGGGGATAGCACACTCTTTGCAAAATTGATTCTCAGACCCAGGCATTCTAGATGGCTGATAATCCAAGATCTGTGCGTCGTTAACTGACCCTCTGATTGTGCTATGATTAGCCAATCGTCGAGGTAATTCAGTATTCACACTCCCCGCTGTCTCAGGGGGGAAAGTGCCGCGTCCATACATTTCGTGAATGTACGGGGGGCCAATGATAGGCCGAATGGTAGTACTGTGTACTGGTATGACTGTCCCTCGAAAGCGAATCTCAGAAAAGGCCTGTGATGAGGCGCTATCGGAATGTGAAAGTAAGCGTCTTTCAAATCCACTGATAGAAACCAATCCCCGGGCCAAACTTGCACGAGGATATGTTTGGTTGATAACATTCTGAATGAGCGAATCATTAAAGCTTTGTTCAGATGTCTGAGATCTAGGATGGGGCGGAGGCCACCGTCCTTTTTCGGGACGAGAAAATAGCGGCTGTAAAAACCCGCCTCGCTCATAGAGGGAGGAACAGTTTCTATAGCACCCTTCTCTATCAGTTTGAGCACCTTGGTGCGTAGAACATGTGACACATCTTTCCTCACTTTCGTCTCGACCACCGCTGAAAAGCGGGGTGGTCTGCGAGCGAATTGAAGTGAGTAACCGTGTTTTATTATGTTCAAAACCCATTTCGGCATGTCGTGGATTTTTTCCCAGGCTTTTGCTCGCACTGATATGGGCTGAATGCTGGCTGGGGGCATGTCGCTGTGACGTATGGGCCCCACCGGCAAATTGCCTTGTGCTAACACTGAGTTTACAGCTCTCAGAGGCGCAGGTGCGCGCTGAGCAGCCGTATTGAGTGCCGAGTGCAGAGGTGCGTGTGAGAGTACAGGCACACGCGCTATCTCCGAAATGCTTGCAGCATGAGTCGGAGAAATGCTTGAAACTGTATGAACAGTTTTCGGGTGGGGGTGCATACATCGTAATAGACACACGCGCCACATTCATAAAGCTTCCCGCTTTTAGCGGGGCGTCTCTTGGCTCGCGCATCGCATCTGTGATGTTTGCGGCATGAGACAGAGAACTGTTTGAAACTGTATGGGCGGCACTTATGGGTGGGGGTGCATATACTGTAGTAGGCACGCGCACCACTTTCATAAAGTCTTCCGCTCGCGGCAGACTTTATGTTTTTTTTGGCTATGCATACAGTGTTTGTGTGTAGGGGTGCATGCAGGACAGCAGGCACATGCGCTACCTTTATAGTATTTCCCGCTTTTACTGGAGATGTGTTTATAACTGTGGGAACAGTGCTTGTGTGTAGTGGTGCATACATGACAATAGGCACACGATCTACATTTATTGGACGTCCAGCCTGAGCTGGGGAAGTATTTGGCACTGTTTGGACAGTATTGGTATGTGGGAATGCGCACTTTAGTGTGGACATGTGAACCCTTAGTGACACAGGCAGAAAATGACTCTTTTTGTGATGTCTGTGTGTCGCCATTAAAACGGCGTTTGATTGCAGGTGAGCGAGTTCTGTGACTGGCCCATTGACTGCTGTACAGACATTTCCAACCGCCTGTAAGGGGACTGGGTAATGTTTTACATGTTTTAGAGAGAGTGGTCCGGCCTTTGCGAGACACGTACTCTCTCTTTTTCTTCCTATTGCTAGGAAGACTTACGAGGCTCCGGGTTCAGCACGATCTTGGGCCGAGGACCTCGTTGCTCAGGCGGCTTTCTTCGGCCAGCGGAACGCGAGCGGCGTCGAGCGTCCGTTTCAGGTCTGCTCTTCGGCTTTTGGGAGACGGGAGGGGCCGCCCTGGCTCGCTGCTGCTGCTGAGGCGGTCTCTGGTGAGACGAGCTGGAGCGCTTGGGCAGGAAGTGACGCATAGCTTGCGAATCCTTCCGGGCCTCAGTGAAGCGTTCAGCGAATTCTTTTACCGCTGATCCGAACAGGCCGCTTGGAGCGATAGGCGCGTCAAGGAATGGCGCCTTATCCGCGTCCTTCATCTCCGTTAGCGTCAGCCACAGATGGCGCTCAAGGACAGTCAAATTAGCCATGGCCCGGCCGATGGATTGGGCGGTGGCCTTCGTGGCTCGCAGGGCTACGTCAGTGGCGCTGCGCAGGTCCTTGAAAGCTTCAGGTTCAGGTCCAGACTCGTCCATGGTGCGGAGAAGTTTGGCCTGGTAAACTTGTAAAACCGCCATTGAATGAAGCGCTAACGCAGCTTGGCCGGCGGCGGTGTATGCGCGACCGGCGAGAGCTGAGGTGGATCTGCAGGGCTTCGAGGGATGAGAAGCTTTGGCTTTCCATCCGGCGGTGGAGGGTGGGCACAGATGGTTGGCCACAGCCTCCTCGAGGGGCGGAGTTCCCTCGTAGCCTCTTTCTCTTGCGCCGTCCACTGAGGAGAGCGAGGAAGAAAAAGAAGGCTTCAGGCGAGCAGAGTGCGGGGCTTTCCATGACTTTGTGAGTTTGTCGTGCACTTCGGGGAAGAAAGGAGAGGGTCTCTGTCGAGGGGCCTGCCGGCGCCCCTGCAGGAACCACTCGTCCAGCCGGCTGCGGGCGGGTTCTTCCGGAGAAGACAGTCGAGCCCGAGGTCTTCTACGGCTTTGGACAGGATGCGGACGATCTCAGAGTCCATGCTGGTGCCCGTGCTCGTGTCCGCTGATGTCGATGGCGCGGGGTCGAAACTCGAGCCCGGCCAGTCGTCGGATGCAGCGTCAATAGAGAGGCTGTCATCTTTTTCATCGTCGTCCCCTGACGCGCCGAACGAGACGAGTCCCACCGCTCTGCTGGAGGGGTGCTGGTCCGTCTTCATAAAATGGACTGGCGGCGGGGAGATCTCAGGCAGCGGTGAAGCATGCGGGGACTGGGCTGGCGTGACGTCACCGAAGTCTACGTGCTCTGGCAGCCTCTGTGAGCGGCGCTTTTTCTTGCGCGGCTCGAACGGGGGGGGCGGCAGCACGGTGGAAGCAGGCTCGATTGCGGCGAAAGCGGCAAAGCGAACGCGCAGCTCGGCGAGGCCCAGGGAGTCACATTTGGGGCATCCGCCCCGAATGAGAGCAGCTTCTGCGTGGTCCGGTCCCAGGCAGCGAGTGCAAATGATGTGACGATCCCCATCAGGAAGAGGGCCTCTGCACGAGGCGCAGGCTGAAGGCATTTGCAACAACGCCTTGAAAAAATTGCTCTTTTACTAATCAAAAGCGTCGCAGGGGCGAGCGCTTGCAGTAAAGGATATAGCGTTGCGCGCCATAGGATGGCGTAGCAGAAGGCTTCGAAGGCGGCTGAAGATGCGGGCATCCTCTTAGTGGTCCTGCTGTAGGCTTTTCGACGGCGGGCAAAAGACTCCAACAATCCAGAGAATCCAGCGAAGAGAAGGTCTTTGCTGAAGGAGATTAAAATCTAAAGAACTCTCATGAAGGGGCGCCTAATATATAGCCCTAAGCCACGCCTATCTTGGCGGGCTCTGAGCGCGCGAGTGCGAAGCGCACGCCCATTGGTCGCGCGTTCAGAGTCGCCCCGTCATTGGTTCGAGCAAGTTGCTGCAGCACAGCCAATGACCGAGCTGCCTCGCTCATTGCTGTCTGCTGTGCAGCTGCAATGCGTTTTACACAAAGACTTCAATATTTCTCGAGAAACGGAGTTTTCCCATAGCGTAAGCTACTTACGCAATAGGAGAGACCTCTCGATAGGGAACGGCGTTTCCATTTACGAAACGCTCTCTGTCCACACTGCCGTTTTCAAGCATTTTCCAATTAAGTTGCTTGTCCACACTGAAACATATGAGAACGCTTAAATCCCTTTCTGCGCATTTGGAAAATCGCCATTGCATGTACGGTCTGAAATGCAATTGTCCTTGTGTTCAGTTGCTGGACACCAATTCCGAGTAAACTTCCCATCACCTTTGAAGGAATGCAATGAGAATGTTGTACAAAGTAACATTTATTTCTAACAACGCTATTAAAGTAATTATCTGAGGACAGCACCACTATAACATGGGCCGTCTTGATTGTTTTTGTTGAATGCATCACATGACACATGAAAAAATTCACATGACAATAAAAACGTAATTCAACTCCAAACTGAGACAGCGTTTTTTTCAGTGAAAACTAAGCTTTTTGAAAACACCACCTCAGTTTGGATGGCTAAAACATAGAGAAAAATATGTGTGATGTGTGGGTATGGGTATGGTCTGAGTTGGGACTGTGCTTCTAGAGAACAAAACGTCTGAAGACAAACATGGCTAGTTTGTTGAAAATCAGTCATCATTAGAACAGGAACACTTTGTCCATAAGAATTACCCATAATTCATGACGTTCCAGACTTTAGCCTTCTTTCATTGTACTTGACTTGGTCTAAGATCACAATGGTTTTTGGTTTAACAGTGGCATTTAATAAGACCATCCTCATTACCTATCGATGCCCAGGAGTGCCATTTATAAAAGAATGAAAGAATAAATTATAAATTAATTTGAAAATAAAATGTGAATAAATAAACCAATATATAAATGGCCAAATAAATAGACACATTTACATGTGTTTATTTAATTAATGTTTTATAATTTACTTATATTTATCAATAAAATAGCACATTAATAAGTCATATTTAAATCCACCTTTTAAATGGTGTTTTTAAAAGCATTTGACAATTCCTTTTCTTCATCAATTTGCCAGTTGCTTTTCTTTATTGTTTGACTTTTCCTTTTCTTTTACTATATGTCTATCCAAACCAGCTGAATCCCACGAGTGCCAATTAAAAAAATTAAGGAATAAATGATCAATCAATTAATTTGAAAATAACAACTTGAATAAATATCTACATTTATAAATGGACAAATAAAAAGACACATTTGTATGTGTTTATTTAATTAATGTCTAAAATTGTGCATTAAATAATCATATTTTTCTCATCTTTAAAATGTAATTAAATACAGCAATAAATGAGTATTCTTTTAAATGCACTTTTTAATGCAGTTTGAAAGCACCTTTTACATTTACATTTATGCATTTGGAAGATGCTTTTATCCAAAGCAACTTACAGTGCACTTAATACAGGGACAATCCCCCGGAGCAACCTGGATTAAGTGTCTTGCTCAATGAAACAATGGTGGTGGCTGTGGGGATCGAACCAGTGTACTTCTGATTAACAGTTTACCAGTTCTGTGCTTACTGTTCAGACAGGTTTTGAGCTGAGGAGCAGAGAGTAAGGTCCCGGCCATTTCAGCGGCTTTCAGTGGTATAGTGTTGTGACAAGAGGGACACAAAGTCTCATTCCCTCCATCAGGGAATGGGGCTGGGTGGTAGGTCCTGCCTTGATGGGGAGGAGCTCTACAAACACAGCGACCGGGGGGCAGAGGAAACTCTGCCCAAGGGAGACGTGGGTCTGCTGACAGGGGGACCGTACAGCGGAAAATACATCACAGGAGATATTGGAATAATCAGAACCTGTGGAGCACCTGTTGCAGTACAGGCAAGTCTAGGCCTGCGGTGGGTCTGGCTGCGAACTTCCTCCGCGGAAACCCAAGGACCGGACTGGACTGGGGGAGTAGAGTGCAAGTTTTCACCTCAGAGGAGGGGAAAGGCGCTATGCACAAGCAATTCACCAGTAAAATCTCGCGAAGGTATTGGGTGTTGCCCAGCCTGTCGCTCTGCAGATGTCTGCTAGAGAGGTGCCATTGGCTAGTTCCCACGAGGATGCTACACTCCTTGTAGAGTGTGCTTGAAACCACAAGGAGGCGGGCATGGCCTGGGTCTGGTAGGCCAATGCAATGGCGTCCACAATCCAGTGGGCAAGCCTCTGTTTGGAGACAGCGTTCCCTTTCCGCTGTCCACCAAAGCAGACAAAGAGCTGCTAGGAATGTCTAAAGCTCTGCTTGCGATCCATTTAGGTGCGCAAAGCACGCACTGGACACAGCAACTAAAGCTGTTTCTGCCTCCCGGGGCAGCGCTTGCAGGTTCACTACCTGATCCCTGAAAGGGGTCGTCGGAACCTTGGGCACATAGCCCAGTCAGGGTCTAAGGATTACGTGAGAGTCTGCCGGGCCGAACTCCAGGCAAGTGTCGTTGACAGAAAATGCTTGCAGGTCCCCAGAGTCAAGTTTCATGCCATATTCCATTTTGAAAATTCGAGCGATGTGTTGCGAAACAGCACACCGTTAAACAGAATGACCACTGATGTGGACTAAAGGAATATTTTTCCATTAGAAATCCAATATTTACTGTGTATTTTAACATTGAGAAACAAATCTTGCTTTCAGAGGTTTTATATGGAGTTAGGATGAAAATAAAGTGCATTTCGAACTGCTCTGAGACCAGTGCAGACAGTTAGCACACTGGAGGTTAAGTCATCCACTAAATAGTGAGCAAGGGAGCATCCTATAGCTTTCCTATGCAGCCAAGTGCATTCACTCTTCACAAAAACACCAGCCAAACCTCTGTTTCAGACTGCAGATGATGTTTGAACCACTCAACATGGTTGGCAGACATGGGATAATTGTACATAATGCACAAATTCAGAATTCTTGATGTATAATTTTATTTTAACATGGTTGGCAGTAATTCGATAATGCTAGCCATCACTAGAATCATATTAATTATGCTAATTTCTGATTGGTTAAATGTTTCAGCACTGGCCATGACTTGTTTGTTTGACAATGCAAAAAGGTAAACATTGATCTTTTCTTACCTAAGTAGAAAATAACATTGTAACGTAAAGGTCAAATCAAGTCAAATAATTTTTATTTGTATAGTTATTTATTTGTGCTTTTCCCAATGCAATTTTCTTCCAAAGCAGTTTTACAGAACATTAGCTGTGATGTTAGTAACATAATAAAAATATTAATAACTAACACTCCTAAAAACACAATAAACAATATGATTAAATAAATCTGACTTTCAATAGCTTGGTATAATTTTACATTTCACAACTTAGTCCCACTGTCCCTACATGAGGACATACATCTTTAGGAAAACAATTAGCTCTTTATTTAATTTTTTTATTTGTATTATTATGTTGCATTATTAGAGGCTACTAGTTACAAACCAAAAAGGGAAATACAAAAATGCACACAGAAGTCACGCTCAGGTCTCAGGAGGATTTATATGCATAGACAGTCGCAGCATTAGTATTAATTTGAATAATAATAAATGGGAGAATAAAAACTCAAGATTAAATTTGTTTATCAAAAAAGGTGATACAAAGGCAAAGCTGCCACAATATTTATTATATTAAAGGAATAAAAGAACTCACATAAGATCCAAAGCAAAGGCAAATTCATTGTGGAGACAATCTATGAAAGATCAGATTTTTAAAGGGTATGCAAGGCAGTGATGCAGCAATTTTATATACAAGTTAATGGAACATATAAGGAATTTTTTTTTTTTTTTCAGTTTTAAGGCATTTGATGAAATAAAATGCACATTCTCACTGCTGGTTCAGGATTTCTTCCTCAAGTTCCTTCAGTGTTTAACGTTGATTGTCAAAACAGCATTCTGTGCTTTTGAGTTCCCAGTTGCGCTGGTTTTAGTAACTTCGCCGGCTTCTAACAAGTGACCCAAAGCTCATATTTGATTGATTAGGGCATTCCATCACCTGACAAAACAAAATACATCTACATACTCAATGTAAAAAAAAAAAAACTTTCTTTGTGCCCAAATGATCGTTCCAGGTGTGAATGGCTTTTATAGGAATCTTTAGTTTTGATAAAAAATGTTGATCGAGAAATTGCGGAAAAAGTTTGTGTTTGATGTGCAAAGGCCTTTAGACACACACATACTGTACACACACAACGGTACAGGTACACAAAGTGTTGTCATGACCAACTAAGAATTTCCACCAGTGTGCAAACTCAATTACCCCCATTGGACTGTTCTAACAAGAATGTCTATCTAAAACAGCAAAAATTGATCTGCACCTTTTCAAATGAAAGCAAAGAATTGATCCCTAACACAAGAAAACCCAATGCTCAGCAATGGCACTGAGATAGATCTAATAATTATCTCTCTCTTGGTGCTTATCTCTATCATGTCAGGAATTCACACTTGGTAGCAGACAAAAATCAATATGGCACCCCACTTGAATTTAATCATGCGCATACTACAGCATAAACAGCGTACATTTCTCATTAACCTTAGGTGAATCACTAATCAGGGGACTACTTAAACAAACAAGGCTAGTGGAGCACTGATGCATATTCAAATGGAGTAAAATGTTAATATGAAGGCTCCTAATACTGCAACCTACAGCACAACTGTCACAACACTTAATCTAGCATTTAAAAAAAAAAAAGAGGGATAGTTAACCCACAATTAAAATTCTGTCATCATTTACTCACCCTCATATTGTTCCAAACCCATATGACTTTGTTTCTCTCGTGAAGTAAATATGCTTTGTCTATTTTGGAAAAAAACAACACGCTGTTCTGTCTGAAAAACATTTGTAAGCTTCCATTGGGCTTTATTTTGTGATTTAAAGCATGCATCTCCAGAATGTCATTATTGGTTGCCACAAGTCGAGGAATGAAATGGCAACCCTAATCAAACTGTAAAATCTCTGAGCCCCCAATTATGTTCAATGTCAAAAATCACATTGGGTATGTGTTTTAGTAACATGGTGTCAAAAAGCCTGGAACTAAAGGAATTTTTTATGCTGTTAAATGCAGTCACCTTCTATGATGATTCAAATACCAATTAAGCATGACATTAACACCAAGGACAGTGGAGGAAGAGGATATCTATTATTAATATAATTTAGAGAGCCAATAATTAACAGCATATTTGCTTCCTTTTATGGAGCTTTAAGACAGACATCATCTTTCAGAGGGGCATGGTGGAATTAAATGCCTCTGGTCATGTAACTATTTGCACCAACCTTCGCATAAAATCAAGACAGCCTGCACATTCATATATAACTGACAACTCAATGTAAAATATATCAACAACTCCTTTAAGATGCTTTAAATTCAAACTAAATTCTGGTCACAGCTGGTAGGATTAAGTGGGTAAAATCATCAAGGTGAGTGTTAGAGCTGATTGTACAGCAATGTGATTAATGTAGATTTAGTAATCTCTAATCTCATTTATCATTATATTTGGCCTTTGGCAACACTGTTATCCATCATAAAATTCTGCCTTTCCATTAAAACGGTCAGTGTTTCCATTTTAATTAGCAAAATGAATCCTTGTCATTCAGCATCTCTGTGCATGTCAAGTCAAGTCAAGTGGTTTTTATTGTCGTTTCAACCATATACAGTTAGTACGGTACACAGCAAAACGAGACAACGTTCCTCCAGGACCATGGTGCTACATAAAAACAACAAAGGACCAACATAGGACCACATGAGACTACACAACGAAATAAAATACCTATATAAACTACCTATATATACCTATATAAAGTGCACGTGCAAACGTGCAAAAAGTACAGGACAGTACAACAAATTACTGACAATGAACAGGACAATAGACCGTGCAGCGCCGACCAGTACTCAGTAGTGCAAAAAGATGACAGTTTCTAAAAATGTAAACATAACATACTATGAGATAGTGTTCTATGCACATAGCAGTTATTGAGGTAGCAGACAGTTATAAAGTGACAGTAATTAAAGTGCAACTCAGGACACGTGTGTGTCAAACCAGTCTCTGAGTATTGAGGAGTCTGATGGCTTGGGGGAAGAAGCTGTTACACAGTCTGGCCGTGAGGGCCCGAATGCTTCGGTACCTCTTGCCAGACGGGAGGAGGGTAAAGAGTTTGTGTGAGGGGTGTGTGGGGTCGTCCACAATGCTGGTTGCTCTGCGGTTACAGTGTTTTTTGTAAATGTCTTTGATGGAGGGAAGAGAGACCCCAATGATCTTCTCAGCTGTCCTCACTATCCTCTGCAGGGCTTTGCAGTCCGAAACGGTGCAAGTCCCAAACCAGGCAGTGATGCAGCTGCTCAGGATGCTCTCAATAGTCCCTCTATAGAATGTAGTGAGGATGGGGGTTGGGAGATGTGCTTTCCTCAGCCTTCGAAGAAAGTAGAGACGCTGCTGGGCTTTCTTGGTGATAGAGCTGGTGTTGAGGGACCAGGTGAGGTTCTCCGCCAAGTGAACACCAAGGAATTTGGTGCTTTTGACGATCTCCACAGAGGAGCCGTCGATGTTCAGCGGAGTGTGTTCACCTTGTGCTCTCCTAAAGTCAACAACCATCTCTTTTGTTTTGTCGACATTCAGGGACAGGTTGTTGGCTCTACACCAGTTCGTCAGCCGCTGCACCTCCTCTCTGTATGCTGACTCGTTGTTCTTGCTGATGAGACCCACCACGGTCGTGTCATCGGCGAACTTGATGATGTGATTCGAGCTGTGCATTGCTGCACAGTCGTGAGTCAGCAGAGTGAACAGCAGTGGACTGAGCACACAGCCCTGGGGGCCCCAGTGCTCAGTGTGGTGGTGGTGGAGATGCTGTTCCCGATCCGGACTGACTGAGGTCTCCCAGTCAGGAAGTCCAGGATCCAGTTGCAGAGGGAGGTGTCCAGGCCCAGCAGGTTCAGCTTTCCAATCAGGTGCTGGGGAATGATTGTGTTGAATGCTGAGCTGAAATCTATGAACAGCATTCGAACGTATGAGTCCTTATTGTCTAGGTGGGTGAGGGCCAGATGGAGGGTTGTGGTGATGGCATCGTCCGTTGAACGGTTTGAACGATACGCAAACTGCAGTGGGTCTAGTGAGGGGGCAGCTGGGTCTTAATCTGCCTCATGACGAGCCTCTCGAAGCACTTCATGATGATGGGTGTAAGTGCGACGGGACGGTAGTCGTTGAGGCAGGACACTGAAGACTTCTTTGGCATGGGGATGATGGTGGTGGCCTTGAAGCACGTGGAACAATGGCGCTGCTCAGAGAGATGTTGAAGATGTCGGTAAGAACATCTGCTAGCTGGTCTGCACATCCTCTGAGCACTCTGCCAGGAATGTTGTCTGGTCCAGCAGCCTTCCGTGGGTTGACTCTACGTAGAGTTTTCCTCACATCTGCCGTGGTAAGACAGAGCACCTGGTCGTTGGGAGGAGGGGTGGACTTCCTCGCCATCACGTCGTTCTGCACTTCAAACCGAGCGTAGAAGTCGTTCAGCGCATCTGGAAGGGAGGCATCTTTGTCACAGGCAACTGATGTTGTCCTGTAGTTGGTGATGGCCTGGATGCCCTGCCACATGCGCCGCGTGTCACCGCTGTCCTGGAAGTGACTGTGGATTCTCTGGGCGTGTGCGCGCTTTGCCTCTCTGATTGCCCGTGACAGTTTGGCCCTAGCTGTTCTTAGGGCTGCCTTATCGCCTGCTCTGAAGGCGGAGTCTCGGGACCTCAGCGTGCGCAGCGTGCGCACCTCCGCAGTCATCCACGGCTTCTGGTTGGAGCGTGTGGTGATGGTCTTGGAGAAAGTGACATCATCAATGCACTTGCTGATGTAGCTGGTCACTGATGCTGTGTATTCCTCCAAGTTGGTAGAATCGCCATATGTTGCAGCCTCCCTGAACATGTGCCAGTCAGTACACTCAAAACAGTCCTGAAGAGCAGAGATGGCTCCTGCTGGCCAGGTTTTCACCTGCTTCTGAAGCGGTTTTGTGCGTCTGACGAGCGGTCTGTATGCTGGAATTAACATAACAGAGATGTGGTCTGAGTAGCCGAGGTGGGGGCGGGGCTCCGCCCGGTACGCGCCTGGGATGTTTGTATAAACAAGATCAAGCGCGTTCGCCCCTCTCATTGCAAAGTCCACATACTGATGGAATTTAGGGAGCACTGTCTTGAGATTTGCATGGTTGAAATCTCCGGCGACAATAAACAGTCCGTCGGGGTGAGCGTTCTGCAGTTCGCTCATAGCCCCATACAGTTCACAGAGCGCTTCCTTAGCGTTAGCGCTGGGGGAATGTAAACTCCGGTTATGCAAACAGTGGTGAATTCCCGTGGTAGATAAAAAGGTCTGCATCTAACAGTCACAAGCTCCAACAGCGATGAACAGTAACTAGAGACTAGCATAGAGTTCTTGCACCATTCCGTGTTGATGTAAACACACAAGCCACCACCGCGAGTCTTACCGCAGAGAGCTGTATTTCTGTCGGCACGAAACGAGGCGAGCCCGTCTAGCTGAATGGCGGCATCCGGAACTCTGTCGCTGAGCCACGTCTCCGTGAAAACAAAGATGCAGCAGTCTCTAAACTCACGCTGCGTAGCCTGCTGGAGTCGGATATAGTCCAGTTTATTGTCCAGGGAGCAAACATTTGAGAGCAGGATAGACGGGAGAGCCGGCCGTCTAGGGTTTGTTTTTAGCCTAGCATGGACCCCCGCCCTCTTTCCGCGCTTCCGCTTTCTCGCACACCGCTTACGACGTCCTCTCCCCCGGCCACCGGCATCAGGCGACGCTGAGGGCTGGAGGCCTGGTCTCCGCAGCAAGCCGAGTATGCGTAGCGCCTCCTGCAGGTCATCATGCAGCTTGGTTTTTGCATGAGTCTTATATTTCAGTAGTGTCTGGCGATGGTAGACACGAACACCGGTTGCTCCGATGTCCATGTGTTGCAAAAGTCGGGCTTTTTTAACAAAAATAGCACCATTGTGGATCCGGAGTGGCCGCTGCGTGCTACCGCGCCGCCATCTTGGATCAAATAATCCAAGATGGCGGCGCGGTGTCTTTTAGCTCAATAGTCAGGGGCGGACTGGCCATCGGGAGCACCAGGAGTTTCCCTGGTGGGCCACTGAGTAATTTGGGCCAGCCTGTTGCTTTGCAAGTACCGGCCCATCCTGCATGCGAAATAGGCATCCGCAATGGGCTCCAACATACCCGTGCAGACTCCATTACACAGCAAATATTCAATGAACTCTGTAAGAAAAAAGCCAATTTAATAGATTTTACTTTTAAAAAATTATACAGTTTTCATTTTGAATTTACTTACATACTGTAGTGCATTTACGTTTGGTCATATTATTTCTGTGCCTCGTGTGGACCTGACTTTTTTTACATACAAATTACAATAATGGTGACAACCAAAGACAACATATTAAGTATAAGAGGAGCTCTGAATAATCATAAAATTACAAATAACTGCAAGTTACAACAAATACAAAATAAAATCTGTAAACAATAAAGCTATGAGCAGTACATAGTAATTTGCATAATTTATTCATAATGCAGGGAGCTAAAGTGCGGCTTGCTGAATAATGCTTGCATCTGATAAAAATACAGAAAATAAGATTACGTTGTGGCAATTTGAGTATTTTTGGCTTACTTTGACAAACGCTGTTTCTGCTATCCTTTAAACAAAGCATCGGGCTTTTCACTTTTTCTCAAGATTAATCTAGGGAAGCAAATAAAACACTGCAGATATAAAGTTGCAACAAACTCGCATAGAGTGAAAATATGGAAATATCTGCAAAGAGCTACTGAGCACTATATATATATATATATATATATATATATATATATATATTTTTTTTCTTATTATTTTTTTTACATACAGTATATTTATATGTACATATGTACATATTCTGGCTAACTTTGTTTTCGTAAATTTTTTTAAATAAACATTTAAACATAGTTATGTGAGTAATTGATATGACATTTTATTAATTGACATATTTATTGTCCAGCTGTGTGACTCTTTTATGACAACATTTTATGATCTTTTATAACTATATATACATATGTAATATATTATTATTATAGTTGTTGTTTCCACAAACTCATATTAACAAAGACAATAGTTTATTTGACTTCTAGAAAAACATTGAAAGGTGATTAAGATCTTTAAAAATGTTGAAGAAATGCTGACTTGTCACAGCACATAAAATAAAAATGTTCCCTTGAACATTCATGTACATTTTAACCAAATATCATCTGTATGCTGGGAAAAAAGTTTTATATGTTTTAAAGTTATGACAATTTTTTGCAAAGGTGGGGCCCGTTGTCATGACTAGCAGTCAATAGAAATGTCTTTTTTAGGGGCCTGGGTAGCTTAGCGACTAAAGATGCTGACTACCACCCCTGGAGTCACGGGTTTGAATCCAGGGCTTGCTAAATGACTCCAGCCATGTCTCCTAAGCAACCAAATTGGCCCAGTTGCTAGGGTGGGTATAGTTGTTATGAATGTAGGTGAAGGCAGATGAGGGGCGAGGATCTACGTGCAGTGGTTTTATTAATTAAAGGAGAAAACAGACAAAACAGGAACAAAGGAAATACCCACAATGGGAAAATAAAATAAAAACACGGAAGACATTCAATGGGTTCACAGTCAAAACAAGCATCCACAAACATCAACGATCGACAGGGGAATGGAGAAACAGCAGGGTTCAAATACACAGGAGACATGATGATGACAAATGACGATCAGGTGAGCACAATGACACAGAGCTGGCAGTGATGAGGGCCGGGAATCATGGGAAGTGTAGTGCATGACAATTGACAAGTGAAACACAGGGCAGACAACAGGGGATCGTGACAATAGTCATGCTGGGTAACCTCCTCGTTGTCGCTATAATGTGGTTCACTCTCAATGGGGTGCATGGTGAGTTCTGCGTTGATGCCTCAGAGAATTTCGCGAAGCCCCCACACGTGCTATGTCTTCGCAGTAATGCACCCAACAAGCCATGTTAAAAGATGCGCAGATTGATGGTCTCAGGTGTGGAGGCAACTGAAATTCATCCTCTGCCACCCAGATTAAGGTGACAAAAAAATTGAAATTGAGCTGAAAAATGAAATCAATAAGCCATTGTGTTATGGTGTGGTGTGTTGTGGGGCTTGGTTTGAAGGGCCGCCCGCTCTTGGCCAGAAAGTCTAGGGCCACTTTTTAGTCCCAGTCCGCCCATCAATGGTGTTGCAACAGAAAACACAATAGTTGAAACATTATCCTTGTGCTACCATGTGTTAACTTTATCTGGCTGTACTTTTCTAATACTAACAATTATAGCAATTCACAGAACCACAAAGTGCAGCCCTTTTCAGACAGCACAGTTGCTAGGTAACATCTCTGTCCATCCGGACTGAAGTACAAAAGGACATAAAAATGTATGAGACATTTGGAAATATGCATATTTTTCTACTATCCAGTTTTTCTACAAAGAATGTGCCATATGTAATAGCCGCCTCTTTAAGAACTGATATGAACATTTATACCTTTTCAAACAGATCTAACAACCTCAACTGAGTTTGCTCAGATTTAACTTACTTAACTGACTGTCATCATTTACTCACCCATACGTGTCTCCAAACCTATATGACTTTTATTTTTAAGAATGTCCTGGCTGCTATATTTCATAAAATGAAAGTGAATGGTGACTAGGCAGACTAAACTCTTAGTGAAATCAGAAACAGTAGGTAGACATTTCTTTAGCTAAAATTTGTCTGTGCTTACTAAAAATCAAAACACTGCCCACAGTGGACAAAGCGTTATGTGTTGTTGGCCGTATAAGCACGTGTGAGCTCCGCTTTCTGGGTGAAATGTCCACAGAGGGGTTCAAAAAGAGAGATGTGACCTTTGGGACCTCCACGACTGGCCCCTGGACGCGACGCAGAAGATCTGAGAGATCTACCATCTGCAGTCATAGACATGATCAACCAAGCCAGAGCTCCCGCCGCAAGGCAACTTTACGCCCGGAAGTGGCACTTGTTCATGAATTGGTGTTCTTCCCAAGCCGAAGACCCACAGAGATGGCAAATTCGGTCAGTGCTTTCATTCCTGCAGGAGAGGCTGAAGGGGAGGCTATCCCCCTCCACCTTGAATACCTTGCCACATGCCTGGAGTTCGGTCCGGCACATACTCGCATTATCCTGAGGCCGTGACCGGGCTATGTGCCCAAGGTTCCTACGACCCCCTTCAGGGGAGTCCCCGGGAGGAGGCAGACCGAGCCCTTTAGTTGATGTGTCCGGTATGTGATTTGTGTATCTATTTGGAGCGCACACAGAGCTTTAGATGTTCTAAGCAGCTCTTTGTCTGCTTTGGCGGACGGCGTCTCCAAACAGAGGTTATATCACCGGGCTGTTGATGTCATCTCTCCGGCTTACCAGACCCAGGCCGTGCCCGCCCCCTTGCGGGTTTGAGCACACTCAAAGAGAAGTGTGGCATTCTCGTGGGCACCGGCCAATGGCACCACCCTAGCAGACATCTGCAGAGCAGTGGGCTTGGCAATACCTTTGCGAGATTTTACAATCTCAGGGTTGAGTCGGTCTCATCCCGTGTTTTGTCAGGTCCAAGCCGGTAGAACTCGTTAATATGGAACAACCGACCGGGTGTTCCGCTTGCACCCAGCACCCAGCACCCTTGACCAAGTTGATCCAGTGCGCTTTCTCTCCCAGGTTAGCCACTAAGCGTCACTAACTGGATGTTATTCGTCTCTAGCCTTATGGCCTGAAAATTCAGAGGAGCAATTTGCAACCAGACCCACTACGAGCCACAAGTGTTCTCTACTGGGGTAGGGCTCCACAGGCTTAATTCCCTCTTCAGGCAACTCCCTGTGATGTATTTTCCGTGGTACGGTCCCCCTGTCGGCGGACCCGTGTCTCCCTTGGGTAGTCCCAACTCACCGACTGCCATGGTGTCCTGAGTGGTCTCTCCACTAACAGCGGGACGATGTCATAGGACACCATCCATGAAATCGGACCATTGAAAGTTCGGTAACACTTTCTATGAAGCCCATATTTATAATGAATTGTAATTTCATTATAATGTATTAGTATTGTCTCATAATACACCTTATAATTTGTTATAACTTCTCATAAATAATTGTAACCACAATCATAAAACATAATACTTACATATTCATAGATATACCATAGAGTATAATGCCTTATAACACCAGCAACATCCAATTTTATCTGCAGAAGTTATAATGTCCATCCATCCATCCATCGTCAACCGCTTATCCTGTGTACAGGGTCGCGGGGGGCTGGAGCCTATCCCAGCTAACATTGGGCGAAAGGCGGGGGACACCCTGGACAGGTCGCCAGTCCATCGCAGGAAGTTATAATGTATTGTACATATTTATATACAACAGTTAGTTCCGGTCCTCAAATCTTATTGGACGAGAGACATTCCATCAGCACTCTTGACACTTCACTGCGTGTATCACTCCACTTGTGTTCGTGCCATTCTAAAGTAAATTGTAAGAGCAGTGCAGATGTGTTAGGAGCTACTGTTTGTCTTTTTTATATGGCAAAAGATAATTTTTATGTGTAATATGAGCCAGTTAGGTGACGTGAAGTGAATCCGCATCAGCTGGTGTTTACATACAGCACTCCATGATCTATTTTAGTACTACACTACTAAAGCTAGGAAATAGCTTTAAACACCTTTAATTGAACAACTTCAGCATTACAGCTCATCACAGCTGAGAGACACAACAGACTGAATAATTACACAAACTGAAGGTGCTTACCTCTTATCAGAATTTCCACATTGGTGTGGACACACTGTTTAAAATGGTGGAGGACATTGCGGTTTCTATAGTGAAAGACTCTTGCGCACCATCTACCGTGAAATAGGGAGAAATACTCCTGCTTGGATGACTATTTTTCCACTGAGAAAGGTGATCTTCAGAAAGATGACAGCATCCCTGCTTGGGTGTGGCAACAGGTGATCACAAACTTTCAGTAAAGTGACAAAAGCAATGTCTACTTGTAAACACACCCAAGAATAAATAAATAAACAAATACATAAATAAATAACAAATCTAACTGATTCTAGTGTATAATGGACTCTATTCAGTAAACTTTCATTTTTGTGAATCTTTTTTGGAGACTTATTTTATAAATTGCTGACTTGTGATGTATTATTGTACGTTACAAATTTATGTTATGGTTGTTTATAAGAAGATATTGCTTTTGTAAATTTACTTAAAGTAGGCAAAGACCACTTATAATATGATCATGTCTTAAAGCATTTCTAAGCCAGTTCAAACTTCAAATTGTACATCTTGAAACCAGCTAACATTTTCTGAGTGTTGGTTTATATTCAGCTTCAACTGCTGCATCTACAGTACAGTTTTAGCATTCAGTTAGTGTTTGAGACAACATGAATAAATACATACATCAATTTCGGTCTCTGTAATGAGTTTCACTGTTGTGATTGCAGCTTTCCTTAAACAATATTGAGGTAGTAAATGACAATAATGAATATTCAGTATGTGGCGCTTACACCATACTTTTCTCATGGGAAAATACTGTGCTTTCTCATCGTTGGGCAGTGGTGGAGAATTCCCATGGATATTTCACCAGAGAGACAGTTCATCTTCAACTGCTGCTCAGGTGTCACTCAAGCAGCAGAAACTATGCAGGCAACAGGTAACTCAACAAGTAAATAGCTTTTCTACATGTTTTCATGCAAATGTCTCATTGAACCCCTTCATCTTAAAGGGAAACCATCTTACATTAGCTGAGTGCTGGTTTATGTTCACTTTTCAGCTTAATCAAATGATTTCAGTAGTTCACCCAAAAATACTATTTCTCTTGTCATTTGGCCTTCTCAAACTCGTATGTCTTTCTGTCATCTGTGGAACACAAACCAACATTTCCACTCAAGTCATATGGATTACATTGATGCTGCCTTTATGGATCTTTAAAGTTTTTAACCTCACTGACTACCATTATATGGACAAACACACATCAAACACACATCATATATCCATCAAAATTTATTTATTTATTTATTTATTTTTGTCTAACAGGGCTGGGTCATTTAAATTATAGTCCTGTCAGGTCTACAGCTATAACTGAAAGAAGAGACATCAGAGGTTTTCAAGGCAAAAAAATAAAATAAAAATAAATAAAAGGTAGGAAACGCATTTGGATGACATTATTCATATTTTCATAGCACCATTTTAGCATATCCGATGACATTCATATGTATGCATTTGGTACAGTGGTTCTCTCATCATTTACTCATCATTTAATCCCAGATGTGTATGACTTTCTTTCTTCTGCAGAGCACAAACTAAGATTTATTGAAGAATATCTCAGCTTTGTAGGTCCTCACAATGCAAGTGAATGGCGACCAGAACTTTGAAAGTACAAAAAAAGCACATAAAAGTAGCTAAAGATATGAATATGACTCCAGTGGTTTAATCAATGTCTTCAGAAGTGAAATTATAGGTGTGGGCGAGATCAATATTTAAGTCGTTTTCAATATGAATTTTCTTCCCTTTCCAGTAGGTAGTAAAATGCACAAAGAATGTGAATACCCAAAAACAAGAGAAGACAAATATGAAAGTGAAAGCAGAGATTGATTGTAAGAAAGTGTTTACATATTGATCTGTTTCTCAACCACACTTATCATATCACTTCTGAAGACTTGGATTCAACCACTGGAGTCATATGGATTACTTTATGCCACCTTAATGTTCTTTTTGACCACCATTCACTTGCATTGAATGTACCAACAGAGCTGAGATATTATTCTAAAACCCTTTGTTTGTGTTCAACAGAAGAAAGTCCTACTTATCTGGGATGGCATGGTGGTGAGTAAATGAGAGACTTTTTATTTTTGGATGAACAATCCCTTTAAGCATCTCTTTTCTTTTTACTCTGTAATTATTGATTTTGAGGATATTTAATTGTGCAAATAAATACAATGGAAACTGTTCATATACATTTTGACAAAGATTATTTCTTTGCATTAGGAAGAGGAGCTTGCACCTCTTGCAAGCTTGACCAAGCACAGAAAGGAGCAGATGCTTTGGAACAGGAAGAGTGAAAGTTGCCTTTCAACCCACTGGAAATGAGCTGGGGACATTTGTCAAAAATTGGGCCAGTGCATTGACTTTTTGGGCTACTTTATGCCCTTCACATCAGCTACCCAAAGAAGCTGACACTTTTTCTTTCATTATTTGAGGTCATATAGTAAATGGTGTTGCATCTTGATGATGGCAATGTCTGGCCAAGTTGAAAAGATCTTTTAAATGAACATTTTAATTTATAAATACAAACTGTTTCTGGTGTTTTTATTATAGTATTAGTTCAGAGAATTTTCTCCTACCTGAATATATTTCAGCAGTGTGCAGTCTGTTAAAATGCATTTTGAATTGCATTTATTTAGATTTACTGAAATTCATTGCATAGCTCACTTGTTTTTATGTTTTTTTTTTCATTGTCATGATTTTGTTACTATTTTTGTATTTGAGAATATATTTTGGTTCTAGGATAGTATGAATATCTATGTTAGATTGTACATTTGTAAACAACAATAAAAACCTATGACATTCACCAGTTATTGTTATTTCTTCTGGTCATTTTATTTTAAAGTTAATTGAAAGTAAATTAACAGAACCTAGAATTTGAAGTGACCTTAAAATGCATAGCTGGGTAAACAGAGACTCTTAGGTTTCAAAAACCTAACTGCCGAGGCACAGTATTTTAAGTAAGCATTTTTGAATGGAAGCTCAATCATTTGGCCATAGCCAGCTACATTTATTTAATTTTTTTTGTAACATTGCTTAAAATTCCTGGTGGGATGCAAAAATGATGCACTATATTTTTAAGCAAATCCAGCACATTGTTTTTTCAGTTTAGGGGAAGTCTTAATGCTGCATAGCTGCATTATAGCTGTAGTTATAATTATCTGTGAGAAGTTATAACTTATAATAAGGTGTATTATGAGACATTATAACTGCAGTATAATGCATGTACAATGCCTTTACAATGTATAATAAAAATGGGCTTCATAGAAAGTGTTGCCATATATTCTTCCTATGGGCACCACTTTGTTGTGCATCTTAACAGATTTGTAATGTGTCCGCAATTGTTTTGGCTCAGATTCAGGTGCATGACGTCACACAAACATGTCGGCACCCATAGAGATGTACGAAATTAGTGATAAACATTCAATTTCTTTTAATGATATCTGTTATGCTAATGGGAACATTGCAGTTTTGGTTGTTTAAACGTAATTTTCAGAGTCAAGTAGGAATATCCCACATTGACTTGAATGAAACGCAACAATAGTATCTCGCTAAACTCCACTTTTGACATTGACCCCACCTTAATCCCCAGTAAGACCTTCTTTGACCCAAGGGTAATCGGAGGGCTAAAGGCCATTGGCCCCAATTAAGCCCAGAGCAAGCACAATTAAGCCCCAGAAGTGACAGTAGGAACGCAACTGGCCCTGGCACGCACTAGCATGCCTTCATTTGGCCTGACAGTAGAAATGTGGCTTTTCTGATTCTTCATTTTGGGGTTAACTACTCCTTTAAGTAAACATTCTGTGATAACATTATGCTTTTGATACAATGTGGTAAGGCAAAAAGGGAACTCGGCAAGAGGCAGCGAGAGGATCGATCAGAGTGGGACCGCTAAACCCAAGAGACCTGTCTAATTAAAGATGGAGAACAGCTAAGTTGACTCAATGCAATGTCCTTCAGACTATTACGCGCTGCTAACACTTGCATTCTCTAATGGTTCCTGTTGCTCATCATCGTTCGAACTTCTCACCATAATTAGAAATGAGCTGCCTGCAGCTGTAAGCAGCCAAGCTATGTGTTTGGTGTATTCTTGCAGAACTCACTATAGTTACATTCAGAAATAAGCTTACTATTAACCTCCCTCATTTAATAAAGCTCACAGAAAGACACAGTGGATACATTTTAATTACCCTGCCCTCTGATTATCATCATCATATTGGGCAGCTGCTATTGCAACATGATAGAGTTATGGGCTAATGCAATTTGTTGGATCATCTCAAATGTGGTAGCGAGATGGGATGATGATGTGCAATTTGGTATAATGTTGTGAATTATGTTGCAAGCGAAAGGAAAATGATTAAGCCGTGTCTTCACATAGTTGACATTTGAATTTTACTTTCAGGCTAAAATCTAATCAGGAGAAAAGGTAAAGTTCATTGCCGTATTTAGGTAAACATTCTTGTTGAAAGCTCTGATAGCACTTCTTAATGCAATGCCCATATTATAAAGACTTGTGGCTATGGAAACTAATTTCCTCTAGGCATACATCAGTATAAAACTAGAAAAGAATGAAAATATGCAGCTCATTAGTCTGAAATAATACAAACAGAAGGCTGTGGTCTTGATTCTAATTCATCGTTAACTGGGTTTATCAGAACAGCACACACTTCTAGTGGTGATCATGTGAATATCATGGAAATACATGTTACAATATGCTTGCCTAGTTTTGTCTGAATCCTGAAGATGTTATCAACATGTGCACAGTCTAGATGTACCTATTGTAGAAAGTTGGTTTCAATAGATTCCAAAAACACTGGATTTACTGTAGTGTATTTTACTAAGCTAAAAGTAAAACTTTTCCAGTTTTTGAGTAACAAAACAGTACAACTCTATTTTGTGCCACTTTCTATCATGTATGCATTATTATGGCTGATCAAACTGACAATAACTGGTCTCTGCTAACTTTATCTCATATGAGAAGTCAAATACATTTTTTGTGAATCATTTCATTCAGGCTGTTAATTTAAAAACTCATTAGCGTCCTTGCTCATGGTTATTTTAGATCTAAGTTTTATAATGTTTTTAGGGCTGTCAATCGATTTAAATGTTATTCAAGTTAATTACACAACTGATGCCAATTAATCTAATTAATCAAATTAATCCGATTAATCAAATAAAGCCCCCCCCCCACACACAAACAATTTAAAAATATATATACTTATTAAATAATGATAAATAATAAAATGTAAACAATTATATTTTATATTTATTGTATGATAAATATAATAATTCAGATTGCTAAAATACATTACATTTTAGCAGCAGACGAGTTAAGCATTGATTAGGCAATACAAAAAGTGACTTTAAAATATATTTTTCATTTCAATATCATTAAAGGGGTCATGACACACCTTTTTATTATATTAATATATTTCTTGAGGTTCACTTATAATAAAAGTAAAGTTTGCTGGACAAAAAACAGTCACATATTTGTAAAACGTGATAATTTTACACCCTCATTCTGACCCTCTGTCAGAAGTGCTCTGTTTTGGTGCTGCTGCTCCTTTAAGACTTGACATCAAATGCCCACTGTTATGATTGGCTCTGTGCTCTCGACTGGCCTGCCATCACAGTGATAAGGTAAAGTAGGCATTGATGAGTTGTTGTGGAGGCGGTCAGATGCAAATCTCTACCACAGTGTGATATCACAATGTGGAGAAAGTAGAGAACAAGTTGTTTTGGCAGCTTGGTTTCAACAAATGCTCTTTTTGCAGTGAGGAGGAAATTTAGAGTTCTGAAAATGACTGTTTTTATGGTACAATCAACTCATATGTCAAAAGGTCAAGGTAAATTTCCTCATGTCATGACCCATTTAATCATAAGCCAATGATTGACCTACATTCCACATAAATCTATTTAACAAGTCAATCTATCAAATGTATACATATTATAAGGGATTTTCTAAGGACACATTTATGTACACATGCATCAGGTAGACATCTCAATAGGAGCATCTCACTTTGGACTTGCATCTTCAACAGCGTAATCAGGAAGCCATGCCAAGTTAAATGTAGTTTGAAACTTTGAAAAACAAGTCTCAAGACCATCTTATCTTTGTCTTTAATTAATTTAGAATTTTTACAGCATCTCTTAAGAGTCTAGTTTTAAAAGAGACCATTTTATTTTGAGGATGTCTTATCGGGTTTGTGCTCAAAAAATTATCCACCAATTAAAGGAGTAGTTCACCTAAAAATTTTAAATGTACGTTTACTCACTTATTTGTAGCGTCTCTACTTTCTTCGAAGGCTGAAGAAAGCACATCTCCCAACCCCCATCCTCACTTCATTCTATAGAGGGACTATTGAGAGCATCCTGAGCAGCTGCATCACTGCCTGGTTTGGGACTTGCACCGTTTCGGACCGCAAAGCCCTGCAGAGGATAGTGAGGACAGCTGAGAAGATCATTGGGGTCTCTCTTCCCTCCATCAAAGACATTTACAAAAAACAATGTATCCGCAAAGCAACCAGCATTGTGGACGACCCCACACACCCCTCACACAAACTCTTTACCCTCCTCCCGTCTGGCAAGAGGTACCGAAGCATTCGGGCCCTCACGGCCAGACTGTGTAACAGCTTCTTCCCCAAGCCATCAGACTCCTCAATACTCAGAGACTGGTTTGACACACACGTGTCCTGAGTTGCACTTTAATTACTGTCACTTTATAACTGTCTGCTACCTCAATAACTGCTATGTGCATAGAACATTATCTCATAGTATGTTATGTTTACATTTTAGAAACTGTCATCTTTTTGCACTACTGAGTACTGGTCGGCGCTGCACTGTCTATTGTCCTGTTCATTGTCAGTAATTTGTTGTACTGTCCCGTACTTTTTGCACATGTTTGCACGTGCACTTTATATAGGTATATATAGGTAGTTTATATAGGTATTTTATTTCGTTGTGTAGTCTCATGTGGTCCTATGTTGGTCCTTTGTTGTTTTTATGTAGCACCATGGTCCTGGAGGAACGTTGTCTCGTTTTGCTGTGTACTGTACTAACTGTATATGGTTGAAACGACAATAAAAACCACTTGACTTGACTTGACTTATTTACTCACCTTTATGTTGTTTAAAACCCATATGCTAGGTTTTTTTTATTGGAACATAAAAAATGATATTTTTAGCAGCTCTTTTCCATAAAATAACAGTTTATAGTGAGCAGGAGCTGTCAAGATTCATAAAGGGCAAATACTATAAAGCATTATTAAAAGTTCAGTACAAAGACATCAATAGTCCAGATGACAACTGCACTGTATCCCATTCCTATATGTTGGACTACTTTTATGGTATTTTTATAAAAAAAAAAAAATAATTCTTTATACCTTGACAGCAATGGTCAATATGAAGTGTTTTGTATGGAAAAGAGCAGTGTTAGGATTCTTGAGGAAAATATTGTGTTAAGTTTCTACTGGGAGGAAAACACAATGAGGGACAACTTGAGGGAATTAAATAATTTTTGTGTATTTTCTTTTTGCTAGCCAGCGAACACAGTCATGTCATTTTTCAGATACATCAATGATGAAAAGAAATTCAAATTATATTAATCTTTTCTCTGAGACAGCATGAGAAAGAAAAGTTGACAGAAACAGGCAATTTGCTAGCAATGCAGACACTGTTTGTCTTGTAATGTTTGAACTTTAAAAATGCATGTGTCTTTTTGTAACATGTAAAGAACAGGCAATGACGAGGCAGGAACCAGCTGAACAGTATCCATAACGTTTAATGATAAAACACAAAATAAAACCTAAATGAACAGACACACATGCAAAGCGGCTACGTGCATCTCTCTCGAACCGTTGTCTCCGGCTGTCCCTTATCTCACTTTCCCGCTGATCAGCAGATTCCGCGCCGACCGTGCTCTATCACAGCATAGCTCCTCGTCACATTTTTAAAACCAAAAATTATTAAATTTTGGGCCTTTATCGCATTTCAAGCTTTTATTCAGAAAATTATTGCAATCAGTGCCTTTACTATTGTAACATTTGGTTAGTGGAGAGGAAGAGAGGAGCTACAGGAGAATCTTTCAAGTCTTTAATAAGGAAGCATGCTGGAGTGGAACAAAATATAATGCTAACCAACCAAATAACACTTTAACAACACAACGTAACTATACAAGAACTTAAAAGGAGGAGGGTAGGGTAACGCAGAAGGTGAGGAAGGATCCAAGCAAGATGGACAGGAGGCCTGGGTGGCGATTCAGGGCTGGGAATGGATACGGGGGGCCTAGGAGGTGGCCACAGAGCAGGTACTTGAGGTCTCGATGGCAGAGCCAGAGATGGGTCTGGAGACAGAGCCACAGGAGGATGGAGGGTTTGCCATGGGAGGTGGAGCCAAGGAAGGTGGAGCCAGAGAAGGCGGAGCCGTGGAAGGCTCGTGGGGTGAAGCCACGGAAGACAGAGTAATGGGAGGCAGAGCCAGGGAAGGCAGAGCCATGAAAGGCTCGAGGGGCGGAGCCATGGAAGGCAGAGTCATGGGAGGATCGATGGATGAGGCAGTGGAAGGTTCGAGGGACAAGGCCTTAGAAGGCTCAGGGCTAAGGGCCTTAGATGACTGGGATGTAACTCCCGTGGTATGGAGTACAGGCAGAGACTTTGGATCAACCTCTGCGAGCCTGAGATCGTGAGAAGGCTTGCAGGCAGGGGCCGTGGAAGGCTTGGAGGCAGTTGGTGTGGAAGGCTTTGAGGCAGAGGCAGTGGAAGGCTTGGAGGCAGGGGGCGTGGAAGGCTTGGAGGAAGGGGCCGTGGAAGGCTTGGAGGCAGAGGCAGTGGAAGGCTTGGAGGCAGGTGCCGTGGAAGGCTTGAAGGCAGGGGCCATGGAAGGCTGGAGGGCGTCCACTGTGGGAGGATATTCATAGTCATCATCCTCCTCACCTACAGTGAAAGGTGATCCTCAGAGTATTAGAGCCTCATCAACGTAGTCGGCAAGCGTCCAGTGAGGACACGTAGGGGGCATCAGCTCCTTCAGTGCATTATTCAGACCAGCCCTGAAGAAACTCACCAGAGCGTGGTCATCATAGTGCACCAATTTTGCTAGATAGAGAAACTCATACTCTGTAATTTTAGTCTGAATTTGAGCCTGCCTTTGATATGAATTACACCGATGTCTGAATTTCAATGATGACATTCACAATGACATGTCCCCAACTCTGCTTTATCAAAAAATCACACCCTGATTATTAATTACTAAAGAGCAGCTTGTAGCTTGTCCTGATATCTTTGATTATTGACAATATGAAAAACTATACAATTGCAGAAAGCCATATGAGATTCTAATAATATTAAGTAAATTTTTTTTTCACAATTTACCAAATTTAATTACATTTACTTGATTCAACTTAAATTGTACCGTAAACTGTAAATTTTTACACACAGTATAGTGCAACACAGTAATATTTTAAAAGTTTAAAACTGTAAAGTTGTACATACATTTTCCCAGAAAACGTCTAAAACATAGAAACATACAGCACAGACATAACAATCATATTACAAACATTGTGGTGTAGTACAAATTATTTAAAGTACTTTTCTAGTTTCCCCAGAATCATTGAGAAGTAAGCAAATGTGTCAATCTTGAGATGCTGTGAAAGGAATATTCCCATTTCATTACAAGTTAAGCTCAATCAACAGCAAAAATCTATTTAGACTTGTGCCTCCTTTTCTTTTAAAATAACAAAAATCTGGGTTACAGTGAGGCACTTACAATGTAAGTGAATGGGGCTGTTTCCTAAATGTTAAAACTCAATGTTTAAAAGTATAGCCACAAGATATAAACAATGTGTGTTAATATGATTTTAGTGTAATAAAAACGTACTAACCTTTCCTGTTTAAAGTTATATCCATTGTACAACTTGTTTGTATGACGACATACACTCACCTAAAGGATTATTAGGAACACCTGTTCAATTTCTCATTAATGCAATTATCTAATCAACCAATCACATGGCAGTTGCTTCAATGCATTTAGGGGTGTGGTCCTGGTCAAGACAATCTCCTGAACTCCAAACTGAATGTCAGAATGGGAAAGAAAGGTGATTTAAGCAATTTTGAGCGTGGCATGGTTGTTGGTGCCAGGCGGGCGGTCTGAGTATTTCACAATCTGCTCAGTTACTGGGATTTTCACGCACAACCATTTCTAGGGTTTACAAAGAATGGTGTGAAAAGGGAAAAACATCCAGTATCGCGGCAGTCCTGTGGGCGAAAATGCCTTGTTGATGCTAGAGGTCAGAGGAGAATGGGCCGACTGATTCAAGCTGATAGAAGAGCAACTTTGCCTGAAATAACCACTCGTTACAACTGAGGTATGCAGCAAAGCATTTGTGAAGCCACAACACGCACAACCTTGAGGCGGATGGGCTACAACAGCAGAAGACCCCACCGGGTACCACTCATCTCCACTACAAATAGGAAAAAGAGGCTACAATTTGCAAGAGCTCACCAAAATTGGACAGTTGAAGACTGGAAATATGTTGCCTGGTCTGATTAGTCTCGATTTCTGTTGAGACATTCAGATGGTAGAGTCAGAATTTGGCGTAAACAGAATGAGAACATGGATCCATCATGCCTTGTTACCACTGTGCAGGCTGGTGGTGGTGGTGTAATGGTGTGGGGGATGTTTTCTTGGCACACTTTAGGTCCCTTAGTGGCAACTGGGCATCATTTAAATGCCACGGCCTACCTGAGCATTGTTTCTGACCATGTCCATCCCTTTATGGCCACCATGTACCCATCCTCTGATGGCTACTTCCAGCAGGATAATGCACCATGTCACAAAGCTCGAATCATTTCAAATTGGTTTCTTGAACATGACAATGAGTTCACTGTACTAAAATGGCCCCCACAGTCACCAGATCTCAACCCAATAGAGCATCTTTGGGATGTGGTGGAACGGGAGCTTCGTGCCCTGGATGTGCATCCCACAAATCTCCATCAACTGCAAGATGCTATCCTATCAATATGGGCCAACATTTCTAAAGAATGCTTTCAGCACCTTGTTGAATCAATGCCACGTAGAATTAAGGCAGTTCTGAAGGCGAAAGGGGGTCAAACACAGTATTAGTATGGTGTTCCTAATAATCCTTTAGGTTAGTGTAATGCTGTAAACCCTAAACAACTGTAAAAATTATAATTTAAACAACTTCAGTTGAAATAATATCAAATTTTTAACAGATGAATTACTGTAAGTGCTTTTATAAAATTATCAGCTTCACATTTCTTTAAAAACCCAAAACACTTTAAACCCTCCAAAAATGGGCCCAATTCACCTCCATTGTAAGTGCCTTGTTACCTTGTTTTTTTGTTTTTTAAAGAAAAGGAAGGATGAGTCAAAATAATGTTTTGTGGTAATCAACATTTATGCTACAAATATGTTGATTGAGCTTAATTTATATTGAACCCAGAATATACCTTTAAAGTATGTGTCTACCATTATATCATATGTCAGAAATGTAAGTGTAATTCAGAATCTAGATCCTTAAAGCATTAAAGAAATGAATATTCTTTTTTGATATGCACTTTGAAAAGTGTCATTTACCCAACATTTAGTTAGCATGCATGTCATACAAACACCAGGCGCACTACGCTGCAAAGAAAGAGTGTTCCTGAATGATTGTAGGGCCAGTAATTATGATATTATGTAGAAAGACGCAGCGCCCCCAATGCCTTTCAACAGGCCTGGCATGTCAGCGTTGCTTTCATTGTGCACCATGAATTGAGGCAAATGGACCCTAGGAGTCAAAAAAATGTCCTACACCTCAAAAGAACACCTTAATAACACTATCAGCAAGGCTGGCTGAATACTTTTCCAACTCAAATGAGATCAAAGGGTTTGAGAGAAGCACTTCGAATCGCTGGGGTCGAGAAGCCAGGGAAAGGGGGGATTTATTATAAAGACAAGTAAACTGGGGATGAAAGTGCTGCGTGTAAGAGGAAGTCATTGTTTTGAAGCCGAGCCCAGTGGAGTCTGTTCAGTGATGCGTATGACTATGTTGATTTTCGAGTTAACCCAAGATAGATCTCCTCTGGAATTTAGGTGTTGATACATGACCTAAAAATTGGAGTCAGACAGCATGAAACATTTATTTAAAAGTTGACAACAAAAAAGAAAGCATTTTATGCCCCTGTGGTAGGTTTGCCTGCAGTTATGCTTTTAAGTACCAAGAGATTCTGATGAGCATGGGCCCCTACCAGGAAAGCAACTACATTACTGACATCAGACTCCTTTGAAGCGCTCTCTCTCCCTAAGCTTGACTTCATTTGTAATTTCAAACTCTCAATGGCAACATTGGAGTGAGCCAGTAAGACACTGCATGGCTTTCCCCCCCATTCAGTATGTGTGCACGTGTTCTTGCTAAGGGTTTCTGAGAAATAATTCAGTGTTTGCCACATGTGTCTGTAAACTGCAAAGACGAACCCACTGGCTGTATCTTTTGTGTCTGTTGCATTTAGAGTTGGCTATCATTTAAAAAGGAGTTCAGCAGGGGTGTGTAATTACGCTTCTAGGGAATCAGATGCTTATCTTATCACTAGATGCTTTGCTATGCTAATTATGAGTCAGCCATTTGATGCACAATATCACGAACTACCTTACTAACTCATAAAACATAAATGCCCTGTAGCTCTGCATCAATGTTATCTGATAATTGAGAAGGCATTTACTTTTCATGATATGGATTTCGTAGAAGCACTTTATTTTAGATTTAGCATGTATCATCAGCTTCACTTTATAAATTGTTTGGCTTTTATTTCTGTTGAGTGTCCTGTACCTCATCTTGTAGAATATTACTCAATATTCGCAAAGCAATGCCAAGGTTGAGGGTTCGATTTCCACAAGTAACTCCAGATAAAATCACCTCCCATCATGATCACCAGCATTTGTTGTGTTTAGGATGCTGGTGTCTCCACCATGCTTCTTAACTAGCTAAGCCAGCAATAATTCCATAGTCAACCAGCTTCTCCAGAACAATCATATCGGTTGAAAATACCACTATAACATACACACATCGGACAGAAATCGTGGCAGAGGAATCAGATTGAACGGCAGCTGGGTATGCGGGGTATCTAGCAGGTAGGATGGTTCTTCTGGTAACTATTAGTAAGTGTAATGTCAGCGCAGTTTCTGACTACTCTGGTGCCCTAGGCGAGATCGCTGTTGTTGATGGGTGGAGGCGGAGGTGTATTAGCAGCTTGCGTTGCGATCTTGTTATTGCCGTTCTCATTTGCCAGACCGATCTCATCATTTATGTTGTGTGTGTCCTCCACCTTGTAAATGTAATGCCAATTTTCACTCTGGTTTTACTCTGTTGTCTGTGTCTTTTAGCATGTTAAAATTTTGGTGAAGCTCAGTTTGAAGTGGGTTTCGCCCAGGGCATCATACAAGCTAGAACGGCTACTGCCAAAAGTGCTGTTGTCTGTGTTGTTAACTGTGCAAATAGTTTCTCCACTTACATCAGTTTGTTCCATTCATAGCGATCTGCAGATACATGCTGTGTGGACGAGGGCATGAGAGGTTGGCACTATTGTATTGATTGAATGACAGCTTATTGAACGAATCAGAACTAATCGGATCCAACGTCTTCTCTCATGTGACTTTTCGCTGTCTTTGGTGATTACCCCGCCTCACATTCAAGCCACGCTCTAGGAGCTCAATGAAATTACATTGAGCTGAAAAGATTGAGAGACAATGTCTCCCACTGAAACTTTATCTGCTGGTGTCGCTGTTTGACAGAGTGACTCTGGAAAGACGACTGCTGTACACATTATTTGAGCTCACATTTTATAATGTTTTATTTTATTTATATAAAGTCGTTTATTTATTGTTTTTGTTTTATTTTTGAGGAGGCACTGCCTATCACTACTGCTGGAATATCCTAGCAACCATCCTGAGCACCAAAACAATGTGATAAAAATCACTCCGTACATGTTAGCAACTGCAGAGCAACACCATGGCAACCACCCACACAACCCCCTGGCATCATGGCAACAAGTTTTGATCAAGGAAGCATCATTGATATTTTCTTCAGAAAAGTAAAGATTGTTGGAAGAGCTTATTTTTCAATAGCTGAATATTTGACCTGATATTGAATTTATGGGGAAAACAGCAAATGGGGTGATCAGTTCTACTGTCACCCTATTGGAGGACTACTGATTTTTACTATCTCTATATTGGTTTATTTATCCCAGATGTGCTTCCAATTATGTTGCAACCTTAAGATGTTCTAGGGGTGTATATTTGAGTGGTGGAACAAAAAGACATAAAGCACTGATTTTTGTAATAATGTTCACATTGATGATAAACATCCCAAGGACATGGACAGGACAGCACGGAAGTCTGACAGTTCTTACAGAATTAAGCAAAATATAACATCTCCAAAATTCTGCCATTGGAACCATAATCCCTCTGGGCTTAATTTAAGCATCTCAGGTATTTAAAATACCAACTAAAAATGAAAGGACAGAATGAAGCTTTTAAACACGTAAAACATTAACTGACATAATGCACAATTTATTTGCAGCTGAATGCCAATGTCACATTCGCTGGATATAAAACATAAGATTGGCCAGATGCTGTTTACACTAAATAACCTCTCTTCAATTTGTGTCGCTATAGCAACCATCTGTGAATAATCCACTCTCTTTAACCTGTTCCTTTCTTTTGTGAACAAGCTTTTTTGGCAGCCTCCCTGTGCTGTTTTTTCTTCATCCACTCAACATGTGTCTTATAAAGGGGAGTACTGGCAGTGGCAGCCCTTCTATTCCCCACTGTATCATTAAGCATACCTGCAGTGGTACTGAGATTGCCGAGACTGACAACTACATCTCCAGCCAAGCATCACCTGGCTTAGAAGCACAAACAAAGACTTTCTTTGGCAAATTTTGCTTGGCAATTACCTAAAACAGCATGGTATTTGACATGATTAAATCAGTTGGTGCAAACATTTCATTACAATGCTAACAGGTGGATAAACAGATGTAGGTTGATACAGCATGGCTCATGCTTCCTAAGGAGAAAGCACGATGTCAGGAGACATCAATAAATTATCTTTTTTCATTTGCTTTAATGAAAAAAGATAAAGTTGGGTCATTTCAAATATCCTGACTGCTGAAATGTAGATGTCGTTTGTTGTGCTGCAGATCCTTCGATGAGATTTAGCAAGTTCAAGAGCAAGTTCTTTAAAATGTAGGTCAACAGCTCAAGTTGGTGCAGAGTATATTGAGGATGGGACATAATATTAAATGTATCCTACTCTCGACAAACTCCATTCAAAGGACTGGTGTATGTGAGACAGATGCATGTGATACATTCTAATCAGCCAATCCGATTTTAGATTTAGGTTTCAGGTATTACACTCTGTCTACACCAGGTGCGTCCCTTGACGCAACAGCATGAGGCAGTCTACACTTGACGCTTCGACGCGAATGTTCTAAACCATTAAATTTGTGTAGTAGTGGCAGCACGTGCACTGCAAAATGGAACATGACACATCTTTATTGTCAGTGCGACGGACGCTTCGCAACAGACATTTCCAATGTAGACAGCAACATTGATTATAATGGGGTTCTGTTGCTTTTGATGTGATGTGATGCGATTCTCGCGTCCGGTGTAGACAGGGTATTTGGGATAGGATCAATAAAAGTTAAGGCCAATTGACAGCAATTATGGCATAAAATGTTGATTACCACAAAAATGAATTTCAAATCGTCCCTACGCAAATATGGATGTTACAGCGAGGCACATTTTTGGTGTATTTAAAGGCATAAATGTGAAGCTTATGATTTTATAAAAGATTACATTAATTCTTCTGTTAAAACACATGTACTATTTTAGCTGTAAAGTTGTTTAAATCATAATTATTACTGTCATTTAAGGGACATTAAATCGTCAAGGCAACGAAGTTGTAAATATTGGCTATAACTTTACACAGAAAATGAGTAGGTGATTTTATCACACTAAAACCATGTTAACACACATACATTATTGTTTAAGTCTTGTGGCTATACTTTTTATAAGTGAGTATTTTAAGTAACATTCAAAAATTGGCCCCCATTCACTTCCATTGTAAGTGCCTCACTGTAACCTCTATTTTTTGTTTTGTTTTAAAGAAAAGGTGGGGCAGGTCAAAATAATTTTTTGTGATAATCAACATTATGTCACAAATGTTGTCTATTGAGCTTAACTTGCATTGAACCCAGAATATTCCTTGAATTAATAAGAATCCCAGCCCTAAGGCTAACCCGAAACCTAACTCTAAAATCAGATTGGCTGATATACATTGATTAGAATGTATCACATGCATCTGTCTCACATATGCCAATCCTTTGCATGGAGTTTGTTGAGAGTAGGGTGAATTTTAGTATCATGTCCCATCCTCAATATACTCTGATTTTGGGGTTAGTTAATGGCTAGATACTCTGACTTTGTCTGAGGCACTTAATAGAAAGTTAACTAGACATTCATGAACAGAATGTCTCGGTTTCTATCATAACCTCTGTTCCCTGATGGAGGGAATGAGACGTTGTGTCGATGTAGTGACACTAGGGGTCAATGTAGTGACACCATGGTCACCTCTTATCTTTGAGAATAGGCGAATGAGAATTGGCAAACAGAATTTGCATGCCCCTTCCCCGAACATGCGGGTATAAAAAGGAGAGTAGCGTTCAGACAGATTTTGAGCTGAGGAGCCGAGAGTAAGGTCCTGGCCAATTCAACAACTAGTACAGTGTTGTGGCAAGAGGGACATAACGTCTTGTTCCCTCCATCAGGGAATGGAGGTTATGACAGTAACCGAGACATTCCCCTTCTGTCACTCACTCAACGTCGATGTAGTGACACTAGGGTCCCTATCTAAAAACACCACAATACTGAATCATTTAACGTGGACTACTGATGCGTGCAATAATAGCAGGTGCATCAGACTGCATGTAACCTTCCCCAATGCCCCAAAAGACGTATATAGTTCTCCACATCCCTGGGGGCGACATAACTAGCATGGAAGCAGGCCGCACCAGCCACGCCATCCGCTGCCTTTTCTCTCTCTATGTTTTCTCTCCATAGAGTGTTAGAAGTGGCTGGGGTCATCTAACGCTATAACACGCATTGTGGAAGGCGTTCTTTTCCTATCCTATTCAGGGGGAAAAGACCCTGCGGAGACCACATCCTGCCCAGCAGGGGAGGTTAACATGTGGTAAAGTACTTCACATGGGCTTACCAGCCACATATGGAAGTGGCGTGGTGGTAGGTCCTGCCTCGACAGGGAGGAGCTCTACAAAAACACTGAGCGGTGGTTGAGGGGACTCAAGGGAGATGCGGGTCCGCCGACAGGGGTACCGTACCTCAGAAAATACATCACAGGAGATTATTGGAATAATCAGAACCTGTGGAGCACCTGTTCCAGAACAGGCAAATCGGTACCTGGGGTGGGTCAGGCTGCAAACTTCCTCCGCTGAATTCTGTGTCAGAGGGCTAGGGAGGAAAGACACCCAGGGTCCATGACTTGTGGACTTGACTGGGGGAGTAGAGCACATGTCTTAACCTCAGGGGAGGGGAAAGACACTATGCGCAAGTGATACACTTGGCCAGCTGTTCCGTATTACCCAATTCTATGTGTTCAGACCTGAAAAAACATGGGATGAGACCGACTCAACCCAGAGATTGTAAAATCTCACAAAGGTATTGGGAGTTGCCCAGCCCGCTGCTCTGCAGATGTCTGCTAGAGAGGTACCATTGGCCAGTGCACATGAGGATGCCACACTCCTCGTAGAGTGAGCTTGAACCCACAAGGGACGGGCATGGACTGGGTCTGGTAGGCCAACACAATGGCGTCCACGATCCAGTGGGAAAGCCTATGTTTGGAGACAGTGTTCCCTTTCCGCTATCCACCAAAGCAGACTAAGAGCTGCTCAGAGTGCCTAAAGATCTGCGTGTGATCCAAATAGATGTGCTAAGGATGCACCGGACACAGCAACGCTAAGGCTGGGTCTGCCTCCTCTCGGGGCAGCACTTGCAGGTTCACTACCTGATCCTTGAAAGGGGTCGTAGGAATCTTGGGGCACATAGCCCGGTCGGGGTCTCAGGATGACATGAGAGTCGCTTGCAGGTTCTCAACCTTCTTGATGGAAGTGAGCACAATCAGGAGCACCATCTTCAAGGAGAGGGCCTTTTGTTCTACTGACTCTAGCGGCTCAAACAGGGCTCTCAGAAGGCCCGAGAGGACCACAGCGAGATCCCATGAGGGGAACAGGCATGGTCTAGGAGGGTTCAGCCACTAAGGAACCTAATAATCAGGTCATGCTTCCCTAACGATTTACCGTCCACTGCGTCATGGTGAGCCGCTATGGCGGCTATATAAACCTTCAAGTTGAAGGGGGACAGACGCCCCTCTAGCCTCTCCTGCAGGAATGAGAGCACTGACCTGACTGCGCACCTCTGTGGGTCTTCAGATCGGGAAGAACACCAATTTGCGAATAAGCGGCACTAAAGCTGCCTGTTGGAGTGAGCTCTGACTTTGTGATTGTGTCTACGATGGCTGGTGGTAGACCATTTAGATCTTCCACATTCCTTCCAAGGACCAGACGTGGAGGCTTCAGAGGTCTGGGCGCGGATGCCAGAGTGTGCCCAGTCCCTGAGGAAGAAGGTCCTTCCTCAGGGGAATTTGCCAGGGAGGTGCTGTCGTGAGGAGCGTGAGATCTGAGAACCAAGTCCGAGTGGGCCAGTAGGGGGCCACGAGAGTGACTTGCGCAGCCCCCGGACCAACTGTGTTCCAGCGTGTCTGAGCAGAAGGGGCTTCCGTCAGAGAGTACTAGATCAGGCAGTGGGTGGATTCTCGGTAGGCAAACAGATCTACCTGTGCACTGCCGAACCGACCCCAAATCAGTTGGACCACCTGAGGGTGGAGTCTCCACTCTCCGCTGAGTATTACCTGCCGTGACATTGCGTCCGCTGTGGTGTTTAGGTTGCCCGGGACATGAGTGGCACACAGCGACCTCAGCCAGTGCCGAGTTGCATCATGCGACGAGAGCGAATGCTGCCTTGGTGATTTATATACGCTACTGTTGCTGTGTTGTCTGAGCGGATCAACACATGCTTGCAGCGGATCAGTGGCAGAAATCTGTGCAGGGCAAGAAATACAGCAATCAACTCTAGGCAGTTGATGTGCCAATCCAGCCACGGCCCTATCCCGGCATCCCAGCCCGACTGGGAGGCATCTGTATGGCAGGAAGGGGTGAGTGTCACACAGTATGTGCAGTGGCACCATGCCCATCTCGGGACTCAAGTCTGAAGCCAGTGCTGAAGCAGTATCATATGTATCAACCCGAGTGAAGCGACTGTCGCTGAGGATGCCATATTTCCCAGGAGACTCTGAAATTGTTTCAGTGGAACCACTGTGGTCTGAACGTACTCCAGCAGTTCAGCACCGACTCTGCGCACTCGCTGGTGAGGTGCACTGTCATTGAGACCGAGTCTAACTCCATGCCTAGAAAAGAGATGCTCTGAACCAGGGAGAGCTTGCTCTTTTCCCGGATGACCCGAAGCCCTAAATGGCTGAGGTGCCTAAGCACCAGGTCCCTGTGTGACAGAGCAACTGTGTGCTAGGATTAGCCAATCGTCGAGGTAATTGAGTATGTGAATGCCCACTTCCCTTAACATGTCGTGAAGACACAAGGGGACAGGGACAGACCAAAGGGGAGGACCTTGTACTGATACGCCTGGCCTTCAAAAGCAAACTGTAGAAAGGGTCTGTCACAGGGTAATATTGATATTTGAAAGAATGCATCCTTCAGGTCTACTGCTGCAAACCAATCCTGGTATTATGACATACTGGACGCATGTCATAATACGTTTCTAAGTCAGCATCTTGAACGGGAGTCTGTGTAAGGCCCGGTTCAGAACTCGCAGATGAGGTCACATTGGGGAGCGTTGCTTCATCCTGAGGTAGATGCTGAGTATAGGCTCGAAGCACTTACCTTGCTCCACGTACCCGGTCTGGGGCGGGTAGGCGACTGAGGAGGAGGTTCTGTAGCGACGACCCCTAGACTCGATCACCACCTGCGGGCCTAGGGTGCTAGATTGATGCAGTTGGGCATGTGAAGGCGGGAGGTCCACGTTCATGGGGGCCCGACTGCCAGTGCTTGGTGTTTGATCGGCGTGAGAACGGTGGTTGTAGGCACCGGCTAAGTGACCCAGAGAGTGAGGAAACTGCTCTTTTTTGACAATGTGTGCCCATTGGGGGTGCAGCAAACAAAGAAAAAGAAACAAATGATTTTCTACCCAGCCCTCCACCGGGGGATGGAGTGTTCTGACACCAGCTCCGTGGCAGACATCTCTCTCCCTGGGTTTTCGATCTCAGGAGCGCTTGGGAGCCTTCCGGGTCCGGGAGGTGGTTCGTGAGATGGGGGTCGTCCATATCCTGCGGGGAGCTTTATGCTGGGATTGAGAGCTTGGCCCAGGCTGGGGCAGAGTTGCCTGTGGTTTCACCATGGCAGATGCCCTCAGCAAGCAGATGGGATGCAGGATCTTGAGCCACGGTGGGGAAAGATGTGTTGGATGGCCCCGCCCCCCTCCGCTCCACAGGTGCATTCTTGGAATATTTAATAAGCAGACATTTCAGTGAGTCCCTAGGCAGCGCACTTGCATTTGAAGTAGGGAGCAGATTGAGTTGACTGTTAGCCAAACAAACCACATTGATCTTTAACTTATAAATCAAATATTGGTAATAATATGCAATAATAGGATCACGGTCAGCTTTAAAAGAAACAGGTGTTGTCATAAGTTACTTGGGTTTGCAGTGGTCTTTGGATGGTCTCTAATACAAGCTCAACACTTTTTAATGTACTCTTTTACTTTGGATTTGTGTGTGTGTATTTATGTGTACTGCATATAAAATAGACTATTAGATAATGCCTTGCTCAGTCTAAATGCATGTTTGGCAGCTCAGCACCATTTTAATTTGCTTCTTAAATAAGTTATATTCGCTGGATGTCAGTGCCAGTCTGTACAGTAAACCATATGGCCTGCTGTTTACCATAAGTGACAAAGAGCTTTTTATGTGCTCGTACATAACAAGAGCTACAGCTGTGAGGTGCCTCTCCACATCAAATGGACCGCTAAAATACATGAATGTATACATGCATGTTCACAAACTATTTTGTATTTTCCATAGCTTGGCCAAAAGTTTTGTGATTGTAACTTTGTAAAATATGTGTAAAGGGATCAATGGAAAGGAGGAGGCGAGAACCGGCTTGATAATATAAATAATATTTTAATAATAAACTTAAACAAACGCACACATGACGGACATGTCCGTTAACGATCTCTCTCTCCCACACTACCTTCTGTCATCGGCCTTTATCCCTCTCGGAAGCTTAATTAGCCTGATAAGGGACCAGGTGTGTATAATCACAACCCGGCCCCGCCCTCCGCCCTGCCATAATAAAGTATATTGAATTTATTTGAATTGTCTGTATTATAACATTTAATATGTATTTAGATTGGTATAGAATTTATCAAGATACTGTTATCCTTATAGAGTAATGAATGAAATAGCACACTAAATATTTTTCTGATATTTGCAGTATTTCAACAATATTCAATACACACACACACACACACACACACACACACACACACACACATGCATTATTCACAATGTTGCTTAATTTTATACCCCCTGACAACATTTTCACAAATATATTGTGAATGTTGGCCCAGCCCAAAAGTCCCTGCCAACAAATTATCTATTAAAGTAGAAAAGGCTACTCTGTTACATGGAAAGCAAACCAAGGTTTTTCATGTAAATGGTTAGAGATATCTTGTCTTTTTAAAGCTGAAATTGTCCAAGGGTCAATGTGAAGGCAATATGTTTTTTTTATGGTGTCAGAGATTAGGTGCACAGTTGCAAGGCTGATTTGTGAAAGACCTCTTGAGGGGGAATGCAGAATAAAGGGAAATTCAACTGCAGTGCTACAGCAATGACCCCCAATGGCCAGACTAATTCACCTCTCAACCATTCACAGCTCTCTGTGCTATTTTGCTTCTCTATTTCCTTTTGGATCCACTTTTTCTCTCCTTTTTTTTAACTTTATTCTTCATCCACTCAACACTTGTCTTCTAAAGGGGAGTATTGGTAGTGGCAGCCCTCCTATTCCTTTTCTCATCCATGTTTTTGAGTCTCCATGCAACATATCTAAGTTCATATCAAAGGTTAAGTAAATGTATTCAAATGGATCTTACTCAAATACTGCACAGTAGTCCTTCACATGGAGCACATCAACAGAAGTGGACATTTTATATAATTTAGTATATATTATCATACATCAAACAGGAAGCCTACTTTTGTCAGTGACTGTTACATTACCTGCTTTAAAGTACCTAAATTGACTAGGTTGACCTATAATGACCTTTAGGAAATGTTTCAGGATAAATATCTTAACAAATGTTGTCCTAACCTATAGCCCCTAGAGGAGTTGCAATTTATAATTTTGGTCTTGGTTTAGTTCTTGGTTTAATTTAATGGTCTGGTGGAAGTTTGAGAACAGCTAAAATTGCTTACATCAGGCCGATTGGGAACCAGGCGTGCGATATTCCGACCCGGCCCCGCTCCCCCTCCGCTCCACAGCACCTTAATGAGCATCGACTGCTTACTCTATTCACTTACTCTTCATCATGTATTCTTCAACCTCTCAAGTCATCAAAAATGGAGGATAAACATTTCATAATGGCACTATGCTTTTAAATGAGTTCAACAATTGATTCCAGAAGGACATTGTGTTAAACAAAGCTAGATGTTCCTTGCTTAAAAAGGAAATTGCTGGTATTAGCTTTTTTAAGCTGGTCTCGAAGCCTGGCCAAGATGGTTTCCAGCTTATTTTATTCATGAGCGGAACTGTATATGTGTATCTCTTTTCTAAGTGATGTCTTTGTTCTGTATATCTGTTTTCTGAGTGATATCTGTGAAATAATCAGTATATATTCATTTGGATGGACAAAAATTCTGATGCTGAAAGTTCTGAGACTGAAAGGAATATATTTTCCACTATTCCACTATTCCACTGCCTTATGCTGCCTTTTAAGATATCTAATTTTGGCCAAATTCTAAGGTAGCATCAGATGTATCCTTCCCCTGGTAGGCGATCCCAGAATGCAACTTGATGATCTTGGTGGAAAAATAATCCCAAATTGCGAACGAAGCGAGAGAAACATAGATTATAAATATACTTATAATCCATTCAACACTGAAAAGTATAGATAAATATCAGTTTAATATGATACAAAACCAACTATTTTACTCTTGCGGCACCTGTATTAAAATCCGTTGCGACTGCAGTCTCTCATGTGTTACTTGTGAGTAGCTCTATTGAATGAAGCAAGGAGCTTCTGCCTATGTAGAGTGCTCCAAATCTGGTCTGTTAAGAGGCATCATTTCAGTAAGGATGCTGCCATGGAAGACAGCTGCCTATGTAGGCAGGATATAGTGAGGCAGCTCACTAAGTTTTGGAACAGCCCTTACAAAAATCAATAGTTGGTGGCAAATTCAGCCTGTTCTCATAAACATAAATCAAACTTGCCACAAATTTGTCACTGATAATTTTCACATGCAAATTAGCTTTGTGGCAAACTTGCAGCAAATTGTCCATTGTTGCCAAAGGTTTGCTGGAGGCTTACACTACAGGTGAAGAGCTGCAAACTTCTGGCAAACATTTGCCACAAATCATAAGCTCATTTCATTTGCATGAAAATAATTAGTGGCAAATTTTTTGCCAATTTACCAGAACTCTAGATATTGTGTAAAGGAGACCATAAGATATCAAAACACTTTTACTGTAACACATAATTTGAAAAACTATACATTTTAACGCTTGTATTATAGACTGTATTACTGACATTTACACACTTATTCCAATGTAATTAACTACCAGTAGCATACTATTCAAGACCAGTCAAGCACGCAAGCTAACAGGTGAGACCAGATTGTCATAGATGTGACACAAGATGATGTAGTTGCTTCAGAAAATATGTTTCATTTCATATTTTGTTTTTGGACACTATCGGTTAGGTTAAGGTGTTGCTTTAGATTAAGGATGTAAAGGGTTGGAGAGTAACGGAATACATGTAATGGGATCACATATTTAAAATACAAAATATAAGTAACTGTATTCCACTACAGTTACAATTTAAATAATTGGTAATTAGAATACAGTTACATTGAAAAAGTATTTTGATTACTGAAGAGATTACTTTGCATTTTATTGTCATTAATTTCATTTAAGATTGAGTCCTTTCAGATGGAAAACATTTATACATATAAATGATGTGATCCAAAGTGCATTTGAACAGCGGTGAAACACTTTCTTATGATGTGTTACATTCATACGAGCAGACAGAGAATTAAGTTTGAAATAAGTTTGGAGCAGAAGAAAAAGAAATACACATTGTGTAAATTGTCAGCTTTACGCCAAGCTAAAGTGCTATTTCTTGCCTTTTTACATGCATGTTACCAGGCACAATCATATTTTTTTATAAAGAAAATTCATGTTAGATCATAATTTCTTTTTTTTCTATTAAGACCTTTGATATTAGGGCAAAAATCATATTCTTGATGATAATGTTTGTATTGTTTTCCTGTAAAAATATCTAAAAATCCTTTAGAAACAACACTGCATAAAATATTTATGTTTTTCAGAGAATGTATTTTTAGCATGAGTATTTTGTCTTACTGTACTGGCAGAATTTTTATAGTCAAAACAAGAAAAAAATCTACCAGTGCTGAAGAAGTTATCCAAAGTATTTAAAATACGTGACTGACCTTGAGTAATATAATGGAATATGTTACAAATTACATTTTACAGCTTGTATTCTGTAATCTGTAGTGGAATACATTTCAAAAGTAACCCTCCCAACCCTGAGGATGTCTGTAAGGATCTTCCTTTTAAATTACTATTGGTTAGATTTAGGCTACAGTTTAGGTTAGAGAGGTACGTTTTAAAATTCAACTAATATTATCTTATATTAACCTTAAAAACATTGTCTGATTACAACACCATTTCACCCACTTTTGGCACCCTCCGCTGGAAGTTTCACTGGCAAATTCGGCAAAGATCATTTTCACATGCAAATGAGTTCGGCATCAAACAACTACCAGTAAAGAACTGCAAACCTCTGGCAAACATTTGCAGCAAATCAACAGCTCATTTGCATATGAAAATAATGTGCAGCAAATATGCGGCAAGTTTGCAGTTTAGATTTTTTGTATGGGCAGCCAAACGTTTGATAAGGCATGTCATTTAGTCAGAGGTGGAAAGAGTACTGAAAAATCATACTCAAGTAGAAGTACTTTTTCTTCCCAAAACATTTAGTGCGAGTAGAGAAAAATTAGCTTTCCTAAAAACTATGCAAGTAAGAGTAAAAGAGTAGCTCATTTAAAAGTATGCATGAGTAGTGAGTATTGAGTACTGAGTTACAAAACCTATGCCCCATTATAATACTGTATATAAACACTGAATGCCAACTTTTAAAATATATCGCTTATCTAATATAAACACTACATGAATCTGATTCCAAAAAATAAAAGGGAGACATGATAACAGAGATGAAAAGATTAAAAAGTTATTACTAATACACTGATCACCGTTTTAAATCATAATGTATGAAACAATTGCATTAAAATCAGTTTATGTGTAGGGTCTAAATTTCCCTTAAGGCCAACGGAACGTTATTGTTGTGCATAAAACATGTTCAAATGATGCAAGGAATGCAAAAAATGCTAAATAAACAGAATCACTTGGCACGTCATGTCCTGCACAATAGAGGAGGCAGAGCAGGCATGGGAACAGTTGTATTGTGCAGGAGCTACATCACACTTAAAAATTAATAATTCACTCAAAAATTCTCTCATCATTTACTCACCCTCATGCCATCCTGGATGTGTATGAATTTCTTTCTTGCTGCAGAACACAAATTAAGATTTTTAGAAGAATATCTCTTGGCACATACAATGAGAGTGAATCTCTGCTAAAATATTTAAGCTCCACAAATCACATAAATCAGCATAAAAGTTATGGTAGATGTGGTGAGAAAAAGCTATACTAATAATTATCCTCCCTGCTCAGTCAATCTCCACTTTAACGGGGGGGCACATTGTCCTCCTTTTGAGATGCAACATTGATTTAGTTCTTGTATCTTTTAAGCCCAGAAATTGTTGTTTTCTCATTCTAATGCACGATGCACAATTTTCTGAAGTTTGTGACTGGTGGAATGTTCTGCTGAAGATTGCTCTACAAATGTTGATACTTTTCTATCTTTATAAAGGCTTAGCATAATTATAAAAGTAGTTAGTGGTTCTCTCGTTTCCTGGTTATTGTTGCTTGATTAATATCTCTTGTATGACATAGCCTACTAGACAGTGCTCAATTCGGTTACACTACAAGTCTGACATTTAGATGCAAATACACTTTTTGTCCCACTGTTTAAAATCACTTTAGACATAAACGACTGCGTTTACATTAAATCCTCACCAATACAGGCATTGGCTGAATTATAAAGAGTATTTGATCATTTAATCGAAAACATCTCTCTTTTTTTCCAATAAACATCTACATCATTTAATTGCCCAGCCCTATTTAAAACATTGCATTAATCTCTCACACCAACCCAATAATCTCAGTGATATATATTTAAATTACAGGCTGCGTTATAGACACACAGAATCTAGTATGCAGAAACATGAAATTTACCTCGATATGTTTCTTCAAATTAAAGGCAGGATTAATGCTGATATATGGCTTGAGCAAGTTAAACTCACATGACACAATCAAGCAATTGGCCTTTTTTACTGCGAAAATACCTTTCAGGTGCTGCCGGTTATGTTCAGCTGTAAACCGCTTGAGGCATTCTCCACAGTTGGTGCCAGATCTGCAGCTGTCGTTCAAGCGAACACAGATGGTAGGGTAATAGCACAGTAAAAGTAGTTAGCACTTAAAATGTAATTGTGGCAGGGTGGAGGGCGGGGTCGGGTCGTGATCCTACGCACCCGGTCCCGTATTAGGCTAATCAAGCCTCCGAGGTTTAAAGGTCGACTGCAGAGGATTGTGCGGGAGAGAGAGATCGTTTACGGACATGTCCGTCATGTGTGTGTTTGTGTCTTCTTTTAAGTTTATAATTAAACCTATTATTTATATTGAAAAGCCAGTTCTCGCCTCCTCCTTTCCATTGATTACTTTACACTGGTGCCGAAGCCCGGAAAGGAGGAGGCAAGAACCGGCTTTTCAATATCTCCCTTTAAACCTCGGAGGCTTGATTAGCCTAATACGGGACCGGTTGCGTAGGATCACGACCCGGCCCCGCCCTCCACCCTGCCACAGTAATCAAGTAAAAGTATACCATTTTTTAAACTACTTAAAAAAGTAACATTTTGGGGAAATTCAATTCGATTCAATAATATTTTATTTGTATAGCGCCTTTCACAACATACATCATTTCAAAGCAGCTTTACAGAAGATCATGCATTAACAGACGATAAAACTGTAATGTCTATAATGTTGATTATAGACTCTGAATCATCATTGTGTAATAAGATAAAATACGATTGTTAATTGTGTTTAAAAATAAGTAATTCAATCATAATTTTATTAATAACCCCAGTGAGCAATCTGAAGGCGACTGTGGCAAGGAACACAAAACTCCATAAGATGTTGATTAATGGAGAAAAATAACCTTGGGAGAAAACAGACTCATTGTGGGGGCCAGTTCCCCTATGGCTAAGATCATGAATATAATGTAAATATTACTTATGTATAGTGCAAGTCATGGTTTAAAATTATTAAACTGAGTAAGTGTTAAGGGTCAGTGTCTAAACATCGATTTTGTCTGAACTGTAAGATTAATGACTAATGTCTTTGAAGTCCATCCTGGAATAACTGCAGAAGTTCACATAGATTCAATTGTCCTGGAAAAAGTAGTTAATTACAGTAATATGAGTATTTGTAATTCGTTGCTTTACACATCTGAATTTAGTTTTGCAAAAATTTTGCCACGTAATGTTTATGAGAACAGGCTGATTGTGGTACATTCTATTTCATATAAAAATCCACAGATAAATGTCATGTATAAACAAAATGTGGTTGGTCGTTTTACATGTCAGCCAAATGGTCTCTTCTGTCTTGGCAGGCATTGGCCAGCTTCAGTGCAGACCAGACTTTTCATGCCGTAATTCAAAAGTGATGACACCTATCTGAGCAGAGAGTAACATAAATCACTCCCAAGCAGTGTGTGGAAATCCCTCTCCCCCTCAGCTAACTGAAACACTATATTAAACATGCAGGTGCTCCAAATTTGTGAACCAATGTGGGAAACTGCATGCAATTTATTTCAGAGACAATCATTAATATCCTCATTGTTTTGTATTTCTAAATTCTTGAATACTAGTAATTAGTATGCTTGCCTTTAATTTTTCCACCTTTTTGTTAGTTTACACACAATTAAGCCAGTAACAAAAAGCCATGTGATTTCAAAATGATCCCTGGGAACATTTAAAAAAAAAAAAATCAGTTTTAAACAGTACTTCTTGAGGGTAGTTCAGCTAGGTTTTGTATGCTGTGTTAAGTAATATGAACATCCGATGCCTGTGAATAGTCTCGTCAAGCGTTCAAGGGCAATTATTGTACCAAATGCATTCTCCCAAACCTACATGGTTATTATTTCCAGAAATAAACAGAATTATAAAGTGAATTTGATAATTTAGGTGCTAACCCGCATTAGTGCTCTTACAGGCTAAATATAGAAAACTACTCAAAAGTTTGATTGAGGACATCTCTCTTTTTTCCAATAAACATCTACATAATTGAAACAGAATTGTGCTGGTGGATGCTGCTTCAAAACTCCCAGTACAAAAATGTGGTGGCGCACAGCCACTCTCGAGAGTCTGCTAGAATCAGCCAGTCATCGAGGTAGTTGAATATTCGGACACCCACTTCCCTTAACGTGGAAAGAGCTGCCTCTGCGACTTTCGTGAAGATGCGTGCAGGGACCGGTCGAAGGGGAGGACCTTGTACTGATATGCCCGGCCGTCGAAAGCAAACAGTAGGAAGGGTCTGTGTCGAGGTAAAACCAAGATGTGAAAGTACACGTCCTTCAGGTCTGAGGAGGAGGGCTTCTTGGGCCATCCTCGAGACTCGTCACAACCGGCTGGCTGGCAGGGGGCGTTCTGAACCCAGGAACCAATCATCTAGCTGCGAGGGCTCAGGGGAGGACGGAGGGTTCCAGTTCAACCCGATACTCACAGTGGCCCGGGCAAGCATAGCAGTCAGCTCTGCGTCTGCCTCAGACTGGGTAGGCAGACCCGAAGTTGGCAGCCCAGTCAAGTACTCGGCGTCTGACATCGCCAGTGTGCTCTCCGATGCAGCGATCGAGAACTCATCCTGCTCGTAAGCCCTGAAAAAGACGTTAAGCTGGCCAGTAGGCGAGCTGGTCTCATCTCGGAACTCAACGGTGGCAAACATTAGCGTGCTGGGTAATGGGAGGTCCTCGATGAACTCCCCAAATCACCTCCAGTGCCAGACAGGACAGCCTCGTACCCGTAGGTAGAAGATGCAGCATGGGGAGGCGGCTAGATTGTATTTACCCCGGAAGAAAAAATCTGAATGTGAGAGGGGATTCCTGCTATAACCGTATGTCAGGGGGAGTAGCATGCAAATTAAACATGCCAATTCTCATTAACCTTTTCTCAAAGATTAGAGGTGTTTGTGGCTCCCAAGAGCAACCCCTAGTGTCACTACATCGACACAAAGTCGAGTGAGTGACAGAACGTGAACAAAAGATTAGCTGACACATTGCACATTTGATTTCTTTTACATATACAGGGTTGGGAGTGTCCATTCATCCATCTTCAACCACTTATCCAAAGTCATGTCGCATGGGCAGCAGCTCCAATAAGGGGCCCCAAACTTGCCTATCCCGAGCCACATTAAGCAGCTCTGACTGGGGGAGCCCAAGGCATTCCCAGGCCAGTGTGGAGATGTAATCTCTCCACCTAGTCCTGGGTCTTCCCCGAGGCCTCCTCCCAGCTGGACATGCCTGAAACACCTCCCTAGGTAGGCGCCCAGGGGGCATTTTTACCAGATGCCCAAACCTTTTTCGTTGGGATGGTTACTTTTAAAATTTACAGATTACAGAATGCATGCTGTAAAATTGTATTTGTAACATATTCCGTTAGATTACTCAAGGTCAGTAACATATTCTAAATACTTTGTATTACTTCTTCAGCACTGGTAGATTTTTTCATTGTTTTGACTATAAAAACTCTGTCAGTACAGTAAGACAAAATACACATGCTAAAAATACATTCTCTGAAAAATCTAAATATCTTATGCAGAGTTGTTTCTAAAAAAAGATGAATCATTGTTATAAGGATTTTTTTTGAATATTTTTACAGGAAAACAATAAAAAAAATATTATTAAGAATATGATTTTTGCCCTAATATCAAAGGTCTTATTAAAAAAAAATATTATGATCCAATTAAAAAATATGATCGTTCCTTGTAACATGTGCATGTAAAATGGCTAGAAATAGCATTTTTGCGGAGCATAAAGCAATTTACAATAGGGATTTACAATTTACTTCTCTGACTGAACGTATGAATGTAACATATCATAAGAAAGTGTTTCAACGCTGTTCAAATGCACTTTGGATCGCATAATTTATATGTATAAATGTTTTCCATATGACAGAACAAAATATTAAATGAAAAAAATTACATTCAAAGGCAAATTAATCTCTTCAGTAATCAAAATACTTTTTGTATTTTCAGTAATCAAACTACTCCTGGTGTGATCAGAGGAACGTACATTTTATCAAGTCTTTCTGCACTCCTGATCTAGAATTTCTCATGCTTCTGTGTTGACCATTCTGGCTACAGAGGGAATTCACAGCTGTCATCATCACTGCCGTGTAAATCCCCCCACAAGCCGACACAGACCGGGCACTCAAGGAACTGTATGGGAGTATAAGTGAGTAGGAAACCACGCACCCTGAGGCCGCGTTCATTGTGATCGGGGAATTTAACAAAGCCAATCTGAAAACAATCGCACCAAAATACCACCAACATATCAGCTTCAACACAAGAGGGGACCGTATTTTGGACCATTGCTATTCTCCTTTCCGGGATGGCTAAAAATCCCTCCCCCGCCCACCATCTGGCAAATCAGACCTCTCTTCCGTTCTGCTTCTGCCCGCTTACAGACTGTTTTGATCACACGGACTGGGATATGTTCCAGTCCGCCTCTGATGATGACATCGAGGTTAATGCTGATAGCGTAACGTGTTTCATCAGAAAGCGTGTAGAGAACGTTGTTCCGACCAAAACAATACGGATCTACCCCAACCAGAAAACATGGGTTAATAGCGATGATTTGCGTGGCACTTAATGCACAGACCTCCGCTTTTAATTCGGGAACGTGGAGGAGCATAAACAAGCCAGTTATGCCCTCTGCAAAAATATCAGAGCAGCAAAACACCAGTACAGGCACAAGATTGACAGTTTAACACCACCAACTCTAGAAGCATGTAGCAGGGAATTAACATCATCACAGACTACAAAGGGAATAAAAACTCTGCCGTGAACACCGCTGCCTTTCTCCCGGATGAGCTAAATACCTTTTATGCTCATTTTGGGTGTTACACTGAAAGAGGTTGGTTCAATCTCCGTCTCTGTTGCGGATGTAACCCGATCCTTCTGAAGGGTGAACATCTGTAAAGCCGCGGGTCCAGACGGCATTCCGGGCCACGTCATCAGAGCGTGCGGGAGCCAACTGGTGGTGTTTTTACGATTTATGATTTTCAACCTGTTCCTCTCCTTGGCTGTAGTCCCCACATGCTTCAAAACGTCCACCATTGTGCCTGTACCAAAGCAATAAAAAATCACTTGCTTAAATGACTGGCGTCCTGTTGCTCTGACCCCCATCATCAGCAAATGCTTTGAGAGGCTAATTAGAGATTACATCTGATCTGTGCTGCTCATTGCAGTTGCATACTGCTCCACTGATGATGCCATTCCATCTACACTGCTCTCTCCCACCTGGAAAAAAAGAACACATATATGAGAATGCTGTTTGTAGACTACAGCTCATCATTCAAAACCATAGTGCCCTCCAAGCTTGATGTGAAACTCTGGGCTCTGGGCCTAAACAGCTCACTGTGCAGCTGGATCCTGGACTTCCTGTTAGGCAGACATCAGGTGGTTAAAATGGGCAGCAACATCTCCTCAAGACTGACCCTCAACACTGGAGCCCCACAGAGCTGTGTTCTCAGCCCACGTATTCCTTGTACACACATGACTGTGTGGCAACACATGCGATCATTAAGTTTGCTGACGATATGATGGTGGTAGGTCTGATCACAGCCTACAGAGAGGAGGTGCACACTCTGACATGCTGGTGTCAGTAGCACAACCTCTCCCTCAACGTCAGTAAGACCAAGGAGATTGTAGTGGACTTCAGGAAGAAAAACAGAGAACACAGCCCCATCACCATTAATGGAGCACCGGTGGAGAGAGTCAGCAGCTTCAAGTTCCTCGGTGTCCACATCACTGAGGAACTCACATGGTCCAGCCACACTGAGGCCGTTCTGAAGAAGGCTCTCCAGAGCCTCTTCTTCCTGAGATGGCTGAGTAACTTCGGAATGAACCACCACATCCTCACATGGTTCTATACCAGCACTGTAGAGAGCATCCTGACTAGCTGCATCACTACCTGGTATGACAATAGCACTGTCCTCAACCGCAAAGCCCTGCAAAGGGTGGTGCAAACTGCCAGACAGATCATCTGAGGTGAGCATTCCTCCCTCCAGGACATATATACTAGGCGGCGTGTGAAAAAAGCTTGGAGGATCATCAGAGACTCCAGCCACCCGAGCCATGGGCTGCTCTCACTGCTACCATCAGGCAGGTGGTATCGCAGCTTCAGGACCTGCACCAGCCGACTACATGACAACTTCTTCCCCCAAGCAATCAGACTTTTGGACACTTGATCTCTCACGATCAATTTACATCAGCACTGCACTTTATTAATCTTAAACTGGACTGTCATACATTTTATTCTCTTTACAATACAACCATCTGTATATTTTTGTATACATTTTATCTACTTTTTTATTGTATGCTTATTCTATATTATGTGTATGTGTATTCTATATTGTGTGTATTGTTTACTGTACATTGTATATTAATATTGTGTTGTGTAATTATGTGTACATCAGAAATGTAAATTGTGTTGTGTAAATCTGATGTTTATTGTAAATTGGTATATGTCTCGTCACTGTCATGACTGCTATGTTGCTCAGAACTGCACACAATACTTTCACCCATTGCTGCACTTGTGCATATGGTCGTATGACAATAAAGTGATTTGATATATATATATAATTTATTTATTTTTGCTTCCAGAAAGATAATCAAACTTATAAGAATCTATTGAAACAATAATTAATTGAGATCAAAATTGCATAAGTTAAGATTTATGCTTAATACATTCACAAATTATGTGAGTTATAGAAAATATATTCTACATATTTTAATATATATTTTCTGTAAATAAAAACTTTATCTATATTTATGATTCTCAGGTTTGATCTTGTTTAAAAGATGTTTATATTTTTTTACTCAAACAAAGACAAAGGTTATTTTTAACAGCAGCATCTATTCACATGGAACATGCAATTTATTGTATAGTATCATGCCTCTGGATAGCAATACACTTATGGTAATTATATGTAGATGAGGTTTATGTGACAGATATCTTGCTCTCTCTATTAAGGAGTAAGTGGGAGCAAAAAATCCAACGTGAGTCTTTTTATTTACAAGACTCTTTCAGTGTAACACCCAAACTAATGGCTTCACACATAGTCAGAATCAGAATCACACACAGTCAGTTTTGTGTGTCTTTCTCACTCCCCTATTGCAGCTCTGGCTGCTCCTTTGTATTTCTCCAGCTCTCACTGTAAACACAAACAGCTTTGCTCTCCGCAGATGTCGCTCGGTAACACCCACATCACCACATATCCCCATCTCCCGTCTCAGGCTGTGGGGGGCCATCCGGTCTGTGACTTACCCCTTCCCCCCTCAAATTTAAAGGGCTGGAGAGCTAGATACCAACGGGTGATCTGCGCATTGGCAACCTTCATGCGAAGAGCCACTGGAGCGGGGCGTGGCCTGAATAGAGGGTGAAAGCACGCCCCAACACATAGTACCAGAGGGTGAGGACTGCCCACTTGATAGTCAAACACTCCTTCTCTAGCGTGCTGTACCTAGTGTCCCTCAGAAAGAGTTTGCGACTAATGTACAGCACCTCCCCCTTTACCATCTGGGACCACGATGGTCACAATCATCTCAACGACCTCAAGACAGCCCTCAGATGTTGCAGGTGCCACTGCCAATCATTAATGTAAATAATGATATCATCCAGATAAGGTAAGCAGCATGTGGTCTGAGGATTTAGTTCATGAGCTGCTGAAACATCACCCAGAACAAACCGAACAGAAGTATCACAAATTGGTGTAATCCGAACGGTTTAATCCGAATGGTTTTTGACTGGTAACTAAAAGCCTCGTCTTGAACCAAGCGTTGGCAAATGGAGGTTTATTTACAACCTGAATCCATCATGGCTTGGTATGTACCCCCCTTAATACTCACAGGTATTCGTATGCTCCTGCTTGATCGGGGGTGGCCTGTGGCACATCAGGGATTCAAACCAATGTCTCCATCTCCATCGCAGGCCATCAGTCCTGGAAATGCCCTGGTTTGCCGCAGCTCCAGGAGACCAGTCTAGACTTCAGGCCCACACCTACAGCAGCGAATTCACGGGACTGGCGAACCGGTTTTGAGGTCAGAATTCCCCATTTCTGGGGAATAGGAACAGGATGAGGGGAAGGAGAGGGGGAAGGAGGAGGAGAGAGAGAGAGAGAGAGAGAGAGAGAGAGAGAGAGAGAGAAGAGTGCTTGCGGCCCCCAAATACACCACCATATGGTCCTCTGCCAACTGGACTGCCTCATCCAGCGATGCCAGTGCAGTGGCAATGGACCCACTCTGCTGTCCCTTTCAGAAGCTGGGTGATGAACTGTTCCAGTACCACCAGATTAATTACGGCCTCGGCTTCACATTGTCCATCCAGAAGCAAGCATCGGTGAATGGAAGAGCTGTGGAATCTTCTCCGGGATGCGGCCGACCTTCTGTATGATGGCTCTCTTCAAGTCCTTGTACACCAGGAGGTTGTTGACCGGAAGTTAATGGGCTATGATTTGGGCTTCCACAGTCAGCAGTGGCAGTAGGCAAACTACCCACTGGGTTTCTGGAAGTGACAGTGGGTATACCTTACTTCTAGGAGGAGCTGCATTAGGCAGGAGTTCAATGGCACAGTCCCAGGGATGATGGGGGTTAGTTGAGCCACTTTGTCCTTATTAAATACCTCAGAAAATTCTGCAAAATCTACAGGAATCATGGTTTGCACATGAACATTGGGGCTTACCACCAGAGGGTTAGGGATATTTGGTGGACTGGGAGGGATACGGACCAGAGGAGAGATCATGGGTAGCTACCAGAGACATCTTAGATCCCTCATTGACCCATGAGTTCCATCGAATGCACCCCAATCACTCTGTACCTAGACCAAGGGGACGCCCCAGGAATAGAACACCAAGAGGTGTTCGTAGAGGGGGGGTTTCTGTAACATCTGAACAGTCTCCCATCCACCAGAGGGAGCCCTCATCTGAATACTGAACTCTGTCACATCCTGTTTCCTGCCACATAAGTTCCTGACATGTCACTTCCTGTTTGTTTGTATATAAGCCATGCACACTCACTTCACATTGCAAAGTATTGACAGTTTACCTGCCTTACCAAGCGTTTACATGTTATTATCTCATTCTGCTTCTTGTTATGATCTTCTGCCTGTTCAATGATTTACGTTCTTGGAGTACCCCTTTTGTATTGTTTGCCTTATTGGATTGATTACCTGTTGCCAACCTCTGCCTGTATTACCGACTATGTTTGTGATTGCTGATTTGGATGTGTTCATTAAACGCTTCTGCAAAATGTATTCTAACCCAACCTCCGGTCTGAGTTCATTACAGATAGTCTATGTATTCCATTTCAAGAGTGTAGTCCATCAATAGACCGAGGTGATGCAGGCAGAGATCTGAGGTGCATCGCAGATCATCCTGGCCGGTAACTTCACTGAGGTATGGTGGGGTCCATCCTAAGTCCAAGGTTCAGACAATGGCATATGAAGAATCCCATGTCTTATGGTTGGAGTTGGCATCAGTTCATCCTCTGAATTCCATCATAATAGATTGAAGTGATATTTGGCTGGCACCGGCTGCATTTAGTCATCATCACACAGTGACATGTAGCAGAGGAGTCCAACCCGAAGCAGGAATGGAGCTGGATCCAGCTGGTTCTGGTGACCTCAGGATAGGAGTCCCGAGGTTGAGACAGGGAAACAAATAAAATAATATTAGCATAGATGCCATTCAATTTATTGCAGAGTTATAGATCATGATCACTGTTTCTGGTTTCTGGTTCCAGCAGACCTAACTAAAGCAGCCTAAATGTGGGTTGAAGGATAAATTAGGTGTAAATAGATGAGTCTTTAGTCTAGACTTAAACTGAGGGAGTGTGTCTGCATCTCGAACAGTGTTAGGGAGAATATTCCATAGTTTAGGAGCAAAATATGGAAAGGATCTACCTCCTTTTGTGGATTTTGATATTCTAGGATCTATTAACAGGCCAGAATTTTGTGGTCGTAATGAACGTGATGGAATATAGCATATTAGAAGGTCACTTAAGTAAATGGTCTGCATTTATATAGTGCCTTTTTAACCTTAACGGTATTCAACGCGCTTTACACTGTGACTCATTCACCCATTCTTGCACACACTCACACACCAATGACAGCAAAGCTGCCATGCAAGGCACTAGCCTGCCATTGGGAGCAACTTGGGGTTCAGTGTCTCGCCCAAGGACACTTGAGCTAACTGCCAACCCTGTGATTGGTGGCCAACCTGCTCTACCACCTGAGCCACAGCTGCCTAATATGGGGCTAATATGATCATATTTCTTGGGTCTCATTAGCACTCAGGCCGCTGCATTTTTAACCAATTTAAGCTTATTTATTGATCTTGCTGGACATCTTCCCAGTAATGCATTACAATATTCTAGTCTTGAGGTCATGAATGCATGAATTTGTTTTTCGGCATCAGCAACAGAGAGCATGTGCCATAATTTATCAATATTTCTTAGGTGGAAGAATGCTGTTCTTCAAACATTGGTAATTTGATTTTCAAAGGAAGGATGGGTATCAAATATAACAAGAAGAAGTTCTGCGCTGTTGAAGATTATGTAAAAGTACATAAATTGAGAGTCAAATTATGAGAGGCATAACAGTGGAAACGTATTCAACGATTCCTAATCATATCTCCCAGGGGAAGCATATACAAGGAGAAAAGAAGAGGCCCTAATCTGGTCCCTGTGGTACTCCATACTTTAATTTTGTTTGGTTTGACAATTCCTCATTTACGTAGACTAAGTGGGAGTGGTCTGCTAAATAAGACACAAATGCCAACATAATTCTCTAGCCCAGGGGTCCCCAAACTACAGCCCGCGGGCCGAATACGGCCCGCCCCCACATTTGGACCGGCCCTCTGAACAATGCCATGCAGAGAAATATTTTTGCAATTTAATTTTAAATATGTTTTAATCATATCATATTTGTATTTGATAATACATATTGGCTTTCAAATAAAATTTCCCTTAGTTATAATTATTAAAGTAGCCAAATTATTTGTTAGATTCACCCGGAGTAATGTTCCATCGTGATCGAGTGGGTGCACGCGATCCAGCAAGAAAATTTAAAGTGACAACAAAATGGCCAAACACGGCGTGTTCCGGTGGATGGAAGGGGTCTCCCCCACCCCTGGCAGCGGCTCCCCGCTCGCGGTCTCAGACCCCACTGCGTTTCAACGGCTGGTAGGGGTATCCTCCGCCCCTGGTAGCGACCCTGACCACTCCAGGCAGTCAGTTAGGAGCCCCTCCTCCCCTTGTGGTCGGCGGCCATACCTCCGCTCTCAGCAGACCGGGCTCCTCCATCCCCCGGAAAATGGCTGCTGCTGTTCCATTGAGGTGGATGGTAGTGGCGAGAACTCTACTACGGCGCATCCCTCCTCCTTCCCGGGTTTCGTAACCACTGTAAAGTGATTAATGGGAAAGGAGGAGGTGAGAACCGGCTTGACGATATAAATAATATTTTAATTATAAACTTAACCAAAAAGACATTCACACAAAGGTGTCAGACAGCTGTCTGTAAATCTCTCTCTCTATCGCACTGCCATCTTCGGTCGGCCCTTATCCCTCTCGAGTGCTAATTAGCCTGATTAGGGCCTGGGTGTGCGAAATCATGACCCGGCCCCGCCCTTCGCCCTGCCACACTACCATTTTAAAGTTTCATGGGACATGACCTAAGGATAGCGAGGAGTTAATAATATTAAGAAGAGGTTCTGAAATGACAGGAAATACTTCTTTTAAGAGCTTATTTGGTATTGGATCTAACCAACATGTTGAGGCTTTTGATGTTTTGATTAGTTTTGTTAGCTCTTCATGACCGATGACTGCAAAGGATTGACGTTGCATGAGGAAAATTATGAGACACTGTTTTCTCAGGTGCTATGAAAGATGATTGCATAATTACAATTTTAATTCTGATTATTTCAATTTTATCAGTAAAGAAATTCATGAAGTCATTACTCTTGTGCTTCACAGTACTGAATAAATAGCTAGAATTGTTGTGTTTATTTTCTATGAGTTTACTAAAATATGCTGACCTTTCAGTGCCTGTCTATAGCTACAGACACTATCCATCCACGGACCGTGAAATACTTCTAATTTTGTATTCTTCCCAGTATGCTCAATTTTCCGAGCTGCTCTCTTGAGAGCATGAGTGTGATCATTGTACCATGGTGCAGGGCTTATTTCTTTCATTTATTATTTCCTCTTTAATCGAAGGGGGGCGACTCTATCAAGAGTGCTAGAGAAGACTGCATTTATATTTTTTTGTTAGTTCATCAAGTTCTTCTGGGCTTTGGGTTTTACTTTGTTTATGAGATAGGTCTGGAAGATTATTAGTGAAGCTATCTTTAGTGGTCAAAAGAATAGTTCTACCTGAATGATAGCATGGTGTAGATTGAGTAACATTAGCTGACTGCAGCATACAAGAGACAAGGTAATTATCCAAGATGTCATCGATCTGCTGCAGAATATCTATAATATCAACATCAACTCCATATGACAGAATTAAAACTAGTGTATGATTATGGCAATGAGTTGATCCTGTTACATTTTGTCTGACTCCAAGAGAGTTGAGAATATCGAAAAATGCTAATCCCAATGTGTCATTTTCATTAACTATGTGAATGTTAAAGTCACTGTGGCAGCGGGGGCGTGGTCAAGCGCCCGTCCGGGAGAGAAAAGCGGTAAGGGCGCTCACACCTGAGCTAAATGATGACTAACACCTGTGTCTGATTGCAGTAACATGAGGAGAGCGGCATAAAAAGGGCAGGAGCGACGGAGCAAGGGAGAGAGAGAAAAGAAGAAAAGGCTGTCTCTGGAGACCCTGAGAAAAAGATTAAAAGACTGACCCTTTAAGTTGACACTGAAAAGAAAAGATTAAAAGACTTACCCTTTAAGTTGACACCGCTTTCCTTGTTTTGTTCTACATTGGTGCAGAAACCCGGGACCATTTTTTTTTTTGTGATGGAACAAGGTCGCCCCATAGAGTCCTCCCAGCTGGCGGAAATCCTCCAGTCCCTCGCTAATCTCCATCAAGGCCACCAACAATCCCTGCTTGAGCTCCGGCAGGATCAAGATCGGCGGTTCTTCGAGATCATGCGGGCTCAGGCAGAGGACCGACTCGCTATCCGGAGCCTCCTCAGCCAGGAGGCTGCGTCAGCCCCAGCCGCGACCCCGGACACCCACGCTACGCTGCCCCGCCCATGTTACAGAAGATGGGGGTGGCAGACGATCCTGAGGCCTTCCTCGACCTATTTGAGAGGACGGCTGAAATCTGGGGTTGGCCGCCCGAACAGTGGGCAGCCCGTCTAATTCCTCTCCTGTCCGGGAAGCACAGCTCGCGGCACAACAACTGCCAGCGACGAACCTCCTGGCTTACTCTGACCTGAAGAGGGCCATTCTGCAGCGGGTTGGTCGGAGCCCGGAAGAGAATCGCCAGCTCTTCCGGAGCATGAAGCTGGAGAAGTCCGACCGCCCGTTTGCGTTTGTTCAACGGCTCCGGGACGCTTGTCGGCGGTGGCTGCTCGCGGGGACCGCGACGTCGAGGAGTCATCGATCAGGTGGTACTGGAGCAATTTACGCAAAGACTGCCCAGGAGAACGGCGGAATGGGTCCAGTGCCACCGCCCGGCGTCGCTGGAGGCAGCTGTTCAGCTCAGCGGAGGACCACCTGGCGGCGATGCCGAGGGCAGATGAGCCCTCCCCCTCTCTCTCTCCCTTCCCCTGTGTCTTCCCCTGTTTCCCCCTGTTCCCTCTCGCTCTGCTCTCTCCCCAGGGCCCGTTCCTGCCCCCGCAGGCGTGGAGGATACATCAGACCAACTTCCCGGCTGTGGGAGAACCCGCCTAACCCTTCCCGTCCTTCAGCCGCTCTCCTCCTCAGGTGGTGGCGCCCGCCAGCACGGGTGCGGCCGTGGCGCCTGGGCCGGTCTGTTGGAGATGCGGAGACCGGACCACTTCCGGGATCAGTGTCCGCTGATGGAGGTGGGGACGGTGGTGCGGGTCTCCGATGTCCCGCAGGCTGCCCCCGGTCGGGCTGGAGCGTACCGGGTCCCGGTAAGGATCCAGGGGGGTACATACCAAGCATTGATGGATACCGGCTGTAATCAGACCACCATCCACCAACGCTTGGTTCAACCCGGGGCTTTGGGCACAGCTAAACGGGTGAGGGTGAGGGTGAGGTGTGTGCATGGGGATATTCGCAAGTACCCCATGGTGACTTTAGCAATCAAATTCCGGGGAGAAAAACATAGTGTGGAGGCAGCGGTTAGTTCCCGCCTCACCCATCCGCTAATCTTGGGTACTGATTGGCCGAATTTTAGAAATGTATTAGAGGGAGTTTGTGCGGATGGGTCCTGCATGAAAGTGAGGAGGTGTGTGATGTGCGATGCTTTGGCAGGGGAGGCGGAGCCGGGGCCGTCCTCGGCTGCTCCGAGTGACGAGGGAAGGGGCGAGGGGTCACCCCTCCTCTCAGGGAGTTCCCTGAGGGGACTTCCCCTTGGAGCAGTCGCGGGATGAAACCCTTAAGCACGCTTTGACCAAGTGAGAGTAATCGATGGTCAACAACTCCGGCCGGGTGTCGCCATTTCATATCCGTATTTTTACGCTTATTAAAGATCGGTTATATAGAGTGACGCAGGACGCTCAAACAAAGGAGGAGGTGACACAATTGTTGATCCCACGGAGCCGCCGGAAATGGTTTTCCAGGCGGCTCACTATAATCCTATGGCCGGTCACCTAGGGGAACGGAAAACACTTTTCCGTCCTAATAGCCCGTTTCTATTGGCCGGGCATTGGCGGCGACGTCCGCAGGTGGTGTCGCGGCGTGCCGCGAATGTCAGCTGGTAAACCCACCGGCCACCCCAAAAGCGCCTTTGCGCCCCTTCCATTGATCGAGGTTCCTTCGAGAGAATTGGAATGGACCTCGTCGGGCCATTAGAACGGACGTCACACGGACATCGCTTTGTGTTAGTCCTGGTGGATTACGCAACGCGATATCCGGAAGCAGTGCCTCTGAGCAACATCTCAGCACGCAGTGTTGCCGGGCACTCTTCAAGATAATCTCCGGGTGGGGTTCGAAAGAAATCCTCACCGACCAAGGCACTACGTTTATGTCACGAACACTTCGCGAACTTTATGAATTATTGAGCGTTAAGTCGATTCAGCACCAGCGTGTACCATCCGCGAGACGGATGGGCTGGTGGAACGATTTAATAAAACACTCAAAAATATGATTCAGTAAATTCGTGCACGAAGACGCTTAGGAATTGGGATAAGTGGCTGGACCCCTGTTATTCGCGAGTACGAGAGGTCCCGCAAGCCTCCACGGGATTTTCCCCATTTGAGCTGCTGTACGGACGACGCCCACGCTGGGTCCTCGACGTCATCCGTGAAACTTGGGAGGAGGGACCTTCTAGTGCCAAAAATGAAATTCAATACATTCTTGATCTTCGAGCAAAACTCCACACACTGGGGCAATTAACACAGGAGAATTTGCTCCATGCTCAAGAACGCCAACGCCGGCTGTATGACAGGGGTGCTCAGCTACGGAATTTGCACCGGAGATAAAGTGCTTGTATTACTCCAAACATCGAGCTCAAAATTACTCGCTAAGTGGCAAGGACCCTTTGAGGTCACACGACGCAGTAGGGGACCTCGATTATGAAGTTAAACGTACCGATAGAGGGGCGCGTCAAATATATCACCTCAACCTCCTGAAATTGTGGAGGGAAGAGGCGGCCTCTGTGACGTTGGCAACGGTAGTTCCGAGAGGGCGGAGCTCGGACCGGAGGTAAACAAAGCCTGCGACCCTAACACCCCGGTTCCTTGTGGAGACCACCTCTCACCACGCCAACTCGCAGAGGTTTCCGAACTACAAAAGGAGTTTGCAGGCGTGTTCTCTCCTCTACCGGGCCGTACAGACATCATACAACACCATATCGAGACCGAGCCGGGCGTAGTGGTACGTTGTCGCCCTTATCGCTTGCCCGAGCATAAAAAGAAAATAGTTCGGGAAGAATTGGACGCGATGATGGACATGGGAGTAATAGAAGAATCTCACAGCGATTGGTCCAGCCCGGTCGTCCTTGTTCCCAAGAGCGACGGGTCTGTACGTTTCTGTGTGGATTATAGAAAAGTCAATGCGGTATCTAAATTTGACGCGTACCCAATGCCCCGTGTTGATGAACTGCTCGATCGGTTAGGTTCTGCTCGGTTTTATTCGACCTTGGATCTAACGAAGGGTTATTGGCAGATCCCCTTGACACCAATATCCCGTGAAAAAACGGCCTTCACCACGCCGTTCGGATTACACCAATTCGTGACGCTTCCGTTCGGTTTGTTCGGGGCACCAGCCACGTTTCAGCGCCTCATGGATAGGATCCTCAGACCACATACTGCTTACGCCGCTGCTTATCTAGATGATATCATCATTTATAGCAATGATTGGCAGTGGCACTTGCAACATCTGAGGGCCGTCCTGAGATCGCTGCGGCGGGCGGGGCTCACGGCAAACCCGAAAAAGTGCGCGGTTGGGCGTGTGGAGGTACGGTATCTGGGGTTCCACTTGGGTCATGGCCAGGTGCGACCCCAAATTGACAAGACCGCGGCGATTGCGACTTGCCCTAGACCCAAGACCAAAAAGGGGGTGAGGCAGTTCCTGGGGCTGGCTGGCTATTACAGACGGTTTGTACCTAATTATTCGGATGTCACCAGCCCGCTGACTGACCTTACTAAAAAGGGGCTCCAGATCCGGTCCAGTGGTCAGAGCAGTGCCAACAGGCGTTTACAGAGATTAAAGCTGCACTTTGTGGGGGCCGCTTTTGCATGCACCTGACTTCTCTCTCCCTTTTGTTTTGCAGACGGACGCTTCAGACAGAGGGTTGGGCGCCGTGCTCTCGCAGTTGGTGGAGGGAGAGGACGCCTGGTGCTGTACATTAGCCGGAAGCTCTCCTTGAGGGAGACTAAGTACAGCACCGTAGAGAAGGAGTGTTTGGCCATCAAGTGGGCGGTCCTCACCCTCCGATACTACCTGCTGGGGCTGAGCCTTCACCCTCTGCTCGGATCACGCCCCACTGCAGTGGCTCCACCGCATGAAAGATACTGAACGCCCGGATCACCCGTTGGTATCTGGCCCTCCAGCCTTTTAAGTTCAAGGTGGTCCACAGACCGGGGTGCAGATGGCTGCCACTGACTTCCTCTCCAGAAATGGGGGAGTGGTAGGCAGGCGGATGACGCCCCGGCCTGAGTCGGGCGGTGGGGGTATGTGGCAGCGGGGGCGTGGTCAAGCGCCCGTCCGGGAGAGAAAAGCGGTAAGGGCGCTCACACCTGAGCTAAATGATGACGAACACCTGTGTCTGATTGCAGTAACATGAGGAGAGCGGCATAAAAAGGGCAGGAGCGACGGAGCAAGGGAGAGAGAGAAAAGAAGAAAAGGCTGTCTCTGGAGACCCTGAGAAAAAGATTAAAAGACTGACCCTTTAAGTTGACACTGAAAAGAAAAGATTAAAAGACTTACCCTTTAAGTTGACACCGCTTTCCTTGTTTTGTTCTACAGTCACCAACAATTAAAGCTCTATCTACAGTAACTACAAGATCTGATAAAAAAATAGCAAATTCACCAAGGAAATCAGTATAAGGTCTGGGTGATCTATACACTGTAGCAAGGGTAAAAGATGACATAGTATTTTTATTTATTTCATTTTTGCAGGAAGAAAACAACAACATGGAGCACAGACATGGCACATCTCTCTCATACTTTTTCTAACTTTCTCTCTGTACTTGTTACAAGGACCCCAACATTTCCTGTGGAGCTGATCAATATGCACCTAATTGTTTTAAATGCCTGTGTACAACAGTTTTCTAGCTTTTACATGAATAAACAATAAAAAAATAATGTCATGTAAAAATAAATGTATACTGTGTTATATGTATGTGGAACTTATAAGCATGGTTTTAACATGTATTTAAAAGGGGGTTGTCCACAAATTGTTACTATGGCTACTACATTAATATGCAGATACAAATAAGTAACCATTTAAAGGTTAATTTTCACAAAAAATTTAAACACTGTGTCTCTGTGGCACTATAAAAATTACTCTTTTTGTTTGAGTGACCCATCTAGCCAGATATAGCAACAAACAAAGGTTTGGGGTGGGACTATCTGTTTGCCCGATCAACAGTAGTAGTGGGATTATATTCATAATGCTGTTTGAAAACAATGTTTATTTTTGCCATTCCATTTGGTGGCGCTAGTGACAGAAATAAAAAAATTCTGCTATAAATCTAATTTATTTGATTCTGGGCTGAAATATGACAATTCATGAGATTTGCTTGCTTCTAGATTGGATTACCAGTCAAATGCACAACACTTGATCAATGATTGATGGCCATTTAAAAGTAGCTGATAAAATAATTGTTTTGCATTTCGGACATTCAGAAAACATAAACCTAATTTAGCAGACAAAACAACATAGTTGGGTAGAGTATAGCCCAAAACTTCTAGGTTACGTATGTAACCTCCGTTCCCTGATGGAGGGAACGAGATGTTGTGTCGAAGAAGCGACACTTGGGGTCCAATTTAAATCACGCCATGCTCTGAGCCATGTACGTGTACTGCTGACACAAGAGCGGGCAAGTATTTCACGTGCAAAGGTGACCAGTTGTGTCAGACTGCACACAGCTTTCCCCAATGCCCCATAAAAGTCATCGGAATCCTTCTGGTTACCCTAAACAGGGGAACAAGGTGACGCTTGCCAACCTGGGAATGGGCAGAGCCTAGCCGGGCCTCTTTTCTCTCTATGTTTCGCATAGAGCCAAACAGCTGAGGCCCTTACACGCATCGTGGGAAGGGGGTCTTACCCAGTTTCCTAATATTTCTGGGGGAAAAGAGACCACACCTGCCCAGGGACGGGGAGGTAAATGTGGCAATACGTCACATGCGCCACTCAGGTCACATGTGGAAAAAATGACACGGTGGTAGATCCAGCCACAAGGAGGGGGGAGTTGCTACAGCATGGCGACCGGAGGGCAGCTGGAACTGCCTAAGGGAGACGCGGGTCCACTCGAAAGGGGACCGTACCGTGGAAAATACACACAGGAGGAGTCCTGACCTGAGGAGCACCTATTCCAGTACAGGGTAGATTTGAGTACCCGCAGTGGATTGGGTTGGCGAATTCCTCTGCCGAATTGCGGACCCATAGGGCTAGGGAGGAGTCATCCAGGGTTCAGAATATACGGAATCTCGGAATATACGCTTTCCCTTTCCGCTGTCCACCAAAGCAGATAAAGAGCTACTCAGAACGTCAAAAGCTCTTTGTGCGGTCCAAATAGGTATGCAAAGCACGTACCAGACACAGCAATGAAGGGGCTGGGTCTGCCTCCTCCCGGGGCAGCGCTTGCAGGTTCACTACCTGGTCTCTGAAGGGCGTGGAAGGAACCTTGGGCACGTAGCCCGGTCGCAGTCTTAGGATCACATGTGTGTCTGCCAGACCGAACTCCAGGCAAGTGTCGCTAACAGAGAATGCTTGCAGGTCCCCGACCCTCTTGATGGAGGCGAGCACGATCAGCAGGGCAGTCTTTAGAGAGAGGGCCCTGAGTACAACTGATTCTAGTGGCTTAAAAGGGAGTCTCTGAAGGCCCGTGAGGACCACTGAGAGATCCCAGGAGGGGAACAGGCTTGGCCGGGAAGGATTTAACCTCCTGGTGCCTCTTAAGAACCTGATGATTAATTCATGCTTGCCCAAACACTTGCCGTCTACTGCATCATGGTGGGCCGCGATAGCAGCACTGACCTAACTGCGCACCTCTGTGGGTCTTCAGCCCGGGAATAACACCAATTCGCGAACAGGCACCACTTCACGGCCTAAAGTTGCCTGGTAGAGGGGGCTCTGGCTTGGCTGATCGTGTCAATGACGGCAGGTGGTAGACCAACTAGATCTTCCACATCCCGTCCAGGGGCAAGACGTGGAGGTTCCAGAGGTCTGGGTGCAGATGACAGAGCGTGCCCCGTCCCTGAGAAAGAAGGTCTTTCTTCAGGGGAATTCGCCAGGGTGGGGCTGTTGCGAGGAGCACGAGGTCCGATAACGAGGCCCGGGTGGGTCAGTTTGGAGCCACTAGGGTGAATTGTTCCTCGTCCTCCCTGACCTTGCACAGCACCTGTGCAAGAAGGCTCTCTGGGGGAAATGCATACTTGCGCAACCCCGAGGGCCAGCTGTGTGCCAGCGCGTCTGCCCCGAGGGGAGCCTCTGTTCGGGCATACCAGAGCGGGCAGTGGGAGGTCTAATGGGAGGCAAACAGGTCTGCCTGGGCCTGGCCGAATCGTTCCCAAATCAGCTGGACCAACTGGGGATGAAGCCTCCACTCTCCACCGGGCCAGCATTGTCGTGATAGTGCATCCGGTACCACATTGAGGTCGCCGGTGATGTGAGTGGCATGCAGCGACTTGTGGCAGGAGCATACGCCGCCTTGGCGATTTATGTACGCTACCGTGGTGGTGCTGTCTGACCTGATTAGGACATGTTTGTCTCGAACTAATGGGAGAAACTTCTGCAGGCCACAGAAAACAGTCAGCAACTCTAGGCAATTGATGTGCCAGCGCCGGGGGGCCCCTTTCCAACGGCCCGCGGTTGCTTGCCCATTGCACACTGCGCCCCAACCCGATCTGGAGGCGTCAGTCGAGACCAGGAAGCGTCGGGACACCTGCTGCAAGGGCACTTCTGCCCGCAAAAAGTAGAGGTCTGTCCAGGGTTTGAATGTTTGACGGCAGGCGGGGGTGACCATCACCCGGTGCATGCAGTGGTGCCCAGCTCGTCTTGGTACTCGAGACTGAAGCCAGTGCTGCAAGCTTGCTCTTTTCCCGGTTGACCTGAAGCCCCAAACAGCTGAGGTGCCTGAGCACCTGGTCTTTGTGAGTGCATAGTAACTCTCGGGAATGGGCCAGAATGAGCCAGTCTTCAAGATAATTGAGTATGCGGATGCATGCTTTGTACTGATACGCCTGGCCGTCGAACGCGAACCGTAGGAAGGGTCATTGTTTAGGCAGGGCTCGGTTGAAAACTTGCAAGTCCAAGATCAGTCTTAAGCCGCTGCCTTTCTTGGGTACGATGAAGTAAGGGCTGTAGAAACCTATCTTCATCTCGGTTGGAAGGACAGGCTCTATCGCGTCTTTGAGTAAGAGAGTAGCGATTTCCATGCGCAGGGATTTTGCATGTCGTGGGGCTTAGGGCGGAGAGTCAGCATACAGCGTGCCAGGACTGTTGAGGTGTGGTGGCAGAGTGCCGTGAGAATGGCATTTGCAGGCCAGGTGACCCAGAAACAAAGGAAATAGCTCTTTTACTGAGAATAAATTAAACAAAAGATTCTACTCCCGGCTCTCCACCGGGGGACGGAGCGTTCTGCTTACCCGCTCCAGAGCTAACATCTTGTGTAACATCTCGCAGTGAGAACATGAACATCCACAAACAATGACTCGGTGTGATCGCAACACATGTCGAAGTGAACGACAGACGGGGAACTGTACTCAAGTAAAAGAAATGATGTTAATAATTACTTGAGTAAGAGTAAAAAGTATCCAATTAAAAGAATACTCAAGTAGCGAGTTACTAGTTACTTTCATATGTAAAATAATAGACGTTTACTCCCCAATAATCCACTACATAATATATATATATATATATATATATATATATATATATATATATATATATATATATATATATATATTAATATGTATTACAGAAAAATTATAATAATATCATCATTCACCCTGTATGTTCCAAACCTTTATGACTTACTTTCTTAAATACAACACAATTAAGGAGATGGCAGACAGAATGTTATCCTCATTCACCATTTACTTTCACTGCATGTTTTTTTTCCTCCATATTTTAAAAGGAAATGGTGACTGAGAAGGCCAGTCTCTAATATTCTGTCTAACATCTTTTGGGTTCCACAAAATACAGGAAGTCACACTGGTTTGGAACAACTTGAGGGGGGGGGCAATGATGGCAGAACATACATTTTTGTCTGAACTATCCCTTTAAGGACGCTTGTCGGATTTGGACGAATCTATCAATTAGAGAAGTTTGGAAAACAGTTTCTAGTAATTATTACAGTGAAATACATTAACAATATTCGCCAGGACCAGTAAAATAATGCTGAATAAAACAAAGCAAGATCATGCTTTATTAATGCTTACCTCTTTTAATTTAGTTAATTAGTTCTGTACAAAAGGGCAAACTGCACCATATCTCTGTATTTGGACATGTGTTAGGCTTATTTAAGTTTAGAGCTTGTTCTCTGTTGTCCATGAGAAAAACGCGCCTCATCTGTCAAATACAAAGTTGCTGTGCAGTGTACGCATGGAGAGATGCACTCTAGTATTCACGCAAGCATGCAATTGGCAGAACAAAAGGCATTTACACTTACCGCGGATGTTTATATGGATTTATACAACAGTCATTGGTATATTTCTGCACTGATATAAAAATGAAACTTAGGTCATAAGCACCCATAGTTAGAATCACCCTGAAAATGATCATCACTACAATACAGACAATGTCACATAATCATAATTGCCAAAACTCACCTCAACTCAACTCAACGTTACGAGAAATTATTTTAAGTTTAATTTACAGTAAACATTTCAGAAACAGAATATAAAGCTTTCTATAATTTTAAATGGCTTATAAATAAGCACTAAATGATGCTGATGGGAGAAAATGTTACAAGCCCTAGCTGGCACCATATACGAGTGTGTTTGTGAGTGGGAGAGAGGAGGATGGGGTGCATGGATAAGGTGTGGGCTGATATTGTGATTTTCCCACAGGCACTGTCAGCATTTTTAATCTGTTCACACAAAGCAGGTTTAATCACGACAGTGAGCTGCACTGGAATTAACATCCATTCACAGACATGAAAATAACCGATTTGTGTTCTTCAAACCCATTTGCCCTTGCTACCTATACAAAAACATTTCCCTTGCACAATACTGCATAGAATTACAGCAGATAATAATGTTTGAAAAGGTTTAGGAAAAGTAAACTGGTAAAGCAAGCAAAAACAGACAAAATGTGTATATTTTTTTTCTTGTAGACACAGAGGCATTCATGTCATAGTTTGAGGAAAATTTGTTTTATCTGGTTCTTATTTTGTCAAATGACATTTGGCAGCAATGGTTATGATGAAAAAAATATATTGACTGGGTATCTTGAGAGACATACAATATCCTCACAAGCATATTTTAAAGTAATTTTCTTGCCATTCATGGAGGCACATTTTATTCCTCCGGAATTCAAAACAAAGACAAACAATTGCTCAAAATGCAATTTGCAGCTATTTACCTGTCATCAAAAAGCTTTTATAAACATGTTTGAAAAGTCAATTTGATGCAAGGTCTTTATCTGTTCCTGCCCATATTCACATAAAATAAGCAAATGACATTCACAGATGTCAAAAGGTGGATGACAAAGCAGAAGAATTGCTCTTTAAGAGAAACTATTCTGGGCCAATAACCAATCTAACCATAAAGATACACTAATTCTCATGAATAAAATGCAAACTTAATCAGAGTGGCGATAAGGTCCAAATTACCTTAAAAATAATTACAAATCCTGTTTTAATTTGATTTGTTACTAAACAAACTGTCTGCCTATCCTTGTGTGGTAAAGCACCACTGATAAACAGGTATACAGATTGTAATGCAACTGAAAAGTCTAATCTTTGTGAGAAAAGATGAATTGTAAAAAAAGAATTTGAGCATGTAACAGTGAACTAATTTCGAAAATTATCTTCTCACACAGACACAGACGTCTGTGAGAATTTTTTTCACATTTTTTCTCTATACATGTAGCTGTGTTTAAGCAATAATGCATCTGTTGATAAATATGCTATGCTCGTCAAAATAAAATATTTGGTAGAGTGGGGTATACAGCAGGTTTTTCATCTCTTATGAAAATTAGTCAGGCATAATGTGACAGTAATGTGTATGAGGGAATTATTTGGGCTTCCCGTAACCAGTCTGCATGTACAGAGATTTTGTGATGGTAATGAGACAGATGGGAAGGAATCAAGAGAGAGTTAGACAAGTTTGCCTTAATTTTTTGTCCATATGTGAGAATGACACATTGAAATTTCACAATAGGCTGACATTAGACAAAAGCACTATACTGAAAATTACAGTTTACTAAGGATTCCAGATAAAATTTGTTCTCAATTGTTGGGTCACAACCGTAAAATGAGTTACAGGTCCATTCTGATAGGGTTGCGGATAACAGACTGATCTCACAGAATTCGGCAACAGTAGGTCAAAAAGTTCTGCTTCTGAAATCAGTCTGTACCAAAATGCAAACCACTGCCCCATTGGCCAAATCTGGAAGTTTTGTCGAACGTACTGGCATGAGTGACCTCCAGTTTCCAGGTGAAATGTCCAGAGTGGTGTCAAAAGTGTGCTTTAATAGTTTTGTCAAATAATTTAATACAGTCAACAGTAATGTATTTTTTATGAACCATGGGTGCGGCGCTAACCCAAAACCCAACCCTAAACCTAACTGTCATTGGCGTAAACATTTAAATTTTAAAAATGCAATCTCAGAATCATGCTCACATTTTCTATCTGTGAACAAGATTACTCCCTTGGGACCTGATCCCATGTCTTAGAAGTTGCATGCATAACACGCATGCATAGCATACATAATACAAACATAACAGTATCACAAGGGGCAGCAAGGATGATCACAGTTGAATAGATGCAAATATGTCTGATAGGGGTTGGGGCTTGTCAGTAATTTGGCAGAATGGGGTTTATTTTAGCATACCTGAACAGTTGGGAGCATAATGTCGATTTCCCATGTAATCATGTTGCAGATAATGGAGAAACTCAGTGCTTTGCCTGGTTTTGTGCTGAAAATGATTGGCTTAATATTCAAAAAATACATTGTAATTTTTGTTTTTAAGGAAACATTTTTTTACTTGTGCGATCAACAATTTTGATAATGTGTTGGGTCATCATTTGATGTCCATTGTAAAACCTGGGTCTTAAAGCAAATCAAGTTGAGAACTATTGGCCTGTATTTGTGTTGAACCAGCCCACAAAGGACTGAGCCAAAGTCAAACATCTAGTGACTCCAAAAAAATAGCATTAGCATTTAGGAAGAGGATTATTTGCCCAAATGGTTGTTAGCTTGAATATATTTGACCTGGTCTGAAAAATATAGACAAATATAACAGCAACATGTTGTACCATTTCTACCTACAAGGAAATTAAGGGATTTAGTGAAATTTCAAAAGCTAAGCTAAGCTCTTCAATCATCCATAAAGGGAGCTAACTATTTTCAAAGCAAAGAAGTATTGGTCCAAATAACTGCCCATAGGAGACATTTTTTTTAGTTTTTTTTTTTTTCCAATTGTTTTTCATAGACAGCGATGATATTAAATAGAAAATATTAACTTTTGATACCATCTCAATTACTAAAGTCTGTAATCCTCAGACAATTTAATATGAGCTTAAATATTTCTCATTAAACAGTACTAGTGTTTCTCTGAAATCTATGATTTTCCCCCTGGTCTTTCTGTCTTACATAAGAGACGCATAAGCGATTAGAGAAAAATAATGCAAATATGAATGAAAATGAGAAAGCGAAAAGGGAGGCCACCAACAGAGCAAAATTGCATTGCACTTACCTACCTATTATTGTAGTGATTTGACTTAATAGTTAAGGCCATTAAGGATCATCTACTGTGCCATTATTTTTCTCTCACAACACCATGCCCTGGGAGTGATGACCCTTCCAACCATTTCTGTTACCATGACAACATATTCTGAAAGCAATTTGTTTACCAAACATAAGAAAGTATAACATAAGGCAATGTTAGAAATACCAGGAAATTAGGCTGTTCGGTGAAATGAATGTACCTGACATAGAAAGTAGATATTGCTTGACTGTTTCCTGTTATCACCTTCATTCTGCCTACAAATGCACCCCTTTAATTGCTGTTATACTACAGCTGTCATCTATTATAGTCAGGATATCAGTACACAGACCCTTAGGGGCTGCCCAGGACCAGTTTTAGGACACTGTCTATTTCAAGCAATCTATTAGAGGCAGTCTAGATCTGTAAATGGGTCTCTCCAGTGGTACAGAAATGGCCTGTGGTCAAAGTCTTGCTCTTCAATCAGATTAGCAGTAGACTGTTTCGACAGTGGCCGAAAACAATGGCATTTCACGTTGGTCTGTTTTCCAGGTTCGCCACAAGGACACAGAGCTTGTCACCTTGGCGCATCTGGAGATAAATTACAATATGAATATTCTGGAGACAGTTACTCATTAAAAACACATTGATTGCTCAATTAACTTTTGTACCTCCACAGCCCCATCAGTAATGATGCATTCCATTCAAGTCAGATGTGGGATATTCCTACTTGTTTTCTCATATCTCTGACCATAAAGGCATTCAATTGCCAGATGCTCTGAAGATGACAGGTAAGGAAACAAACCGTCAATGCTCCCGTTAGTTAAGCAGGTGTTTGGCTGTCACCAGAGACGTTTCCATGCAAACCAATTGATAAACAATCCTGCAATGCTAGCATTTGTCCTACAGGTGTACGGTTATCAAAAGAGAGTTTAACTTACTGTGTTTTGTACATCTGTCTCTGCAAACATTTGTTAAACAAACTGTAATATCATAAAATGTAGGAACTTTAACTAATTCATCATTATTTCTTAATAAAAGTGAATGTTTAGCACTTACATCATATGGGTGCTGATATGCTTGTGTGACATCACGCAGCTGCATCTTGGAGAAATCTGAGTTGAAAATTTCTGCACAAGTTTCCCAGTTGGAATTCTGACTACAAGTGGTATTCCATTGCAGTTGAATGGAACGTTGCATAAGGCTTGTGTACCCCCTTATCAATACCAAACCAGAAATGTGTTTCATTCAGACTAAGTGCAATTATTTGATTTTTTTCATTCATAAAAAATAATGTTATTAATCAGGCACCCTGATCTGTATGTGAATTACATAATTGTGTATTGTCCTATCAGTGTAGCAATTCAAGCTTGAAGTACCACATCCATGTGTTTACATGAAGTCTGCTACTACATAAAATGTGGCTCACCACCAAACCACACTTACTGAGCACAGACAGCACTGAATGAGTGAGAAACCATCTGCACAGTATGTATTCTTTGCTTCAAAAACAGCCAGGCAGAGGCCCTTTAAAGAAGTTCCTTTAATGTCAGGTCACTCTGTGGCCATATTTGTAATGCCTCCAGGCAGTTTCAGTCTACCTAAATGAGGAAATCTACAAAAAGACTGGTCAAGACATGCTTCAAATCAGCAATAAAATCTGACAACAATGGTATAATAAATTGTGCTGCTTTAACTTTAATCACACACACACACACACACACACACACACACACACACACACACGCATGCATGCACGCACACACACACACACACATACACACGTTGGGTTTTCATGTTTTATGGGGACTTTCCATAGACATAAGGGTTTTTATACTGTACAAAATGTATATTCTATCCCCTAACCCTAAACCTAACCCTCACAGAAAACTTTCTGCATTTTTACATTTTCAAAAAACATAATTTAGTATGATTTAGAAGCTGTTTTCCTCATGGGGACCGGCAAATTGTCCCTACAACGTCGAAAACTTTGGGTTCCCCATCTGTTGCTCACTTGACGTTGTGTCGAATGAAGCGACACTAGGGTTCTTTCTTGGAGGCCTCGGTTATCTCTGAACTTGAGAAAAGGCCAATGAGAAATTGGCAAACAGAATTTTCATGTCCCTCCCCTGCACATATGGGTATAAAAGGAGGCAATCGTGCATCTGTCCATTCAGATTTTTTCTTTGGAGGCGAGCGGTTGTCAGCGAGCTGAGATCACTCCTGTTTCACTCACCTCTGCAGAGTGTTTGCTGTTGGATCTACGGCGCTTATAAGCGGCTTTTTCCTTCTCTGCACACCAGTGCAGCCTTTGCCCCTGGGCGCTTCGACAGCACTTCTGAAAGGGTTACTTTCCTATCAAAAAGAGTATAATTTCTCTAAAAGAGCACACACAGCAGGCATTGAATGTCCGTTTCAGAACGAGTCTTTTTAAAGATGCCCTTCTGCCTCTGTGTAGTTCCTGGATGGGGTCGATATGTCTCTGCTCCTGACGCTCAAAGCCACCAGAGTCCAGAGGATGTCTACACAGGACCTCCTCCTCAGTCACTAACCCAACCGCTGCCGGTGTGCAGAGCAAGGTAAGTACTTTGAGTCCTTTCTCAGCACCAATGCCTCCCGACGCAACACTACCTGCTGCACCCCACTGCAAAGCCCCACCAGGTATGTCGAAATGAATCGTCCCCTTAGTGCCCCTCACGCAGAGCTTGGATGCATGGCTTTCACTTCCCAACCCGTCGTGCTGGTTGGCCAGGACCACCTTTTGGTGGTATCCGCTTTACCTCAGTGCATGGCGAAGATGCTAGTACCCTACGTGCGGAGATCATGACCCTTTTACTCAGAGCCTGTCCTTCCAGCTGAGATGAAGAAGGGTTTCTACAGCCCATACTTCTTCGTACCCAAAAAACCTGCAAGTTCTCAACCGGGCCTTGCACAAACTCCCATTCAAGATGCTCATGCAGAAACACATTCTAACATGCATCCGGCATCAGGATTGGTTCGCAGCAGTAGACCTGATGGATGCGTACTTCCACGTATTTATCTTGCCTCGACATTGACCCTTCCTATGTTTCGTGTTCGACGGGCAGGCATATCAGTACAAGGTTCTCCCATTTGGCCTGTCCCTGTCTCTTCGCATCTTTACGAAGGTTGCAGATGCAGCTCTTACCCCGCTAAGGGAAGTGGGCATCCGCATACTCAACTACCTCGACGACTGGCTCATCCTGGCTCACCCTCGAGAGTTACTATGCGCTAACAGGGACCAGGTGCTCAGGCACCTCAGCCGTCTAGGGCTTCATGTCAACTGGGAAAAGAGCAAGCTCACCCCAGTTCAGAGCATCTCTTTTCTCGTCATGGAGTTCGACTCCGTCTCAATCACCAAGGAGCATGTGCAGTCAGTGCTGAAAAGCCTCACCATGTTCAAGCTAGGCACAGCGGTTCCTCTAAAACGATTCCAGAGGCTCCTGGGTCATATGGCATCCTCCATGGTGCCACGGCACATACCGTGTCTTCATCACCCCCTCCTGCCGCCAGACTTGCAACCCCTTGACAGACCTCTGTTTTCTGTGGACAGGAGTCCCCCTACAGCAGGTGTCCCGATATGTTCTGGTCACCACAGACACCTCCTGGACGGGGCCCCAGCTGGGTTAGCACATCAACTGCCTAGAGTTGCTGGCAGTAATTCTTGCCCAGCGGAGGCATCTCCCACTACTTCGGGGAAAGCATGTCTTTATCCATTCAGACAGCACCACCATGATAGCATACATAAATTGCCAAGGCGGCGTGCGCTCTCATCACATGTCGCAACTCTCCCGTCATCTCCTTCTTTGGAGTCATCAGCGGCCTGAGTCAGGCTGCACGGCACTTATATCCAGGCTATATCAACACGGCAGTGGATGCGCTGTCGCGACATGGCATGCTCAGCGAAGAGTGGAGGCAACACCCCCAGGCACAGGTAGACCTGTTAGTTTCCCAAGAGACCTCTCACTGCCCACTCTGGTACTCCCTAGCGGAGGCTCCTCTCGGGACAGACGCCCTGGAGCACAGCTGGCCCCGGGTACTGCGCAAGTTCAGAGAGGATGAGCAACAAGTCACTCTAGTGGCCCTCTATTGGCCCATGCAGATTTGGTTCTCGGATCTCACACTCCTCGCGACAGCACCTCCCTGGCGAATTCCCCTGAGGAAGGATTTTCTTTCTCAGGGACGGGGCACCCTCTGGCATCCGTGCCCAGGCATCTGGAAACTCCACGTCTAGCCCCTGGATGGGATGCGGAAGATCTAGGTGGTCTACCACCTGCTGTCATAGCTACCAGGCAGCTTTACTTTGTTCACGAATTGGTGTTCTTCCCGATCTGAAGACTCGCAGAGATGCACATTCTGGTCATTGCTCTCATTTCTGCAGGAGAGGCTGGAGGGGAGGCTGTCCCCTTCCACCTTGAAGGTTTATGTAGCTGCTATATTGGCTCACCACGACGCAGTGGACGTTAAGTTCTTAGGGAAGCATGTCCTGATCATCAGGTTCCTTAGAGGTTCCCTGAGGCTGAACCCTCCCAGGCCATGCCTGCTTCCCTCATGGGATCACTCCACTGTCCTTTCAGGCCTCCAGAGAACCCCCTTGGAGCTGCTATATTCAGTTGAGCTCAGAGCCCTCTCCATGAAGATGGCCCTACTGATCGTGCTCACTTCCATCAAGAGGGTTGGGGACCTGCAAGTGTTCTCTGTCAGTGACACTTTCCTGGAGTTCGGTCTGGCAGACACCCATGTCGTCTTAAGACCTCGACCGGGCTACGTGCCCAAGGTTCCTACAACCCCCTTCAGGGACCAGGTAGTGAACCTGCAAGTGCTGCCCCTGAGGAGGCAGGCCCAGCCTTTTCATTGCTGTGTCCAGTGTGTGCTTTGCATACATATGTGGACCACATGCAGAGCTTTAGATGTTCTGAGCAGCTCTTTGTCTGCTTTGGTGGACAGCGGAAAGGGAACGCTGTCAAAACAGAGGCTAGCCCACTGGGTTGTCAACGCCATCGCTTTGGCCTATCAGACAGGCCATGCCCACCCCCTTGCGGGTTCGAGCACACTCGTCGAGAAGTGTGGCATTCTTGTGAGCACTGGCCAACAGCACCTCCCTAGCAGATATCTGCAGAGCACTAAACTCGTGCTCCCTGGATGTCCCTCTGGTCCACAAATTCAGTGGAGGAATTCCCGACCAGACCCACTATGGGTACTAACTACTCAGTACTGGAACAGGTGCTCCACAGAGTTTCGCCATCACGGATTAATCCCCCTGTGTGTATTTTCCGTGGTACAGCCACACTGCCGGCGGACTCGCGTCTCACTTGGGCAGTCCCCTCTGCCCCCCGTCGCTGTGTTTGTAGCAACTCCTCCCTCACTAGGTAGGATATACCACTTCCACATGTGGCCTGAAAACCCATGTGATGTATTCACCACATTTAACCTCCCTCCAGCCTGGGCAGGATGTGGTCTCCACAGGGTATTTTCTCCCTGAAAGAATTGGAGTTGGAAAAGAATGCCTTCCCCAATGTGTGTTATAGCGTAAATGGCCCCAGCCGCTTTAACTCTATGCGAGAAACATAGAGAGAGAAAAGGCGTATCTGGCGCGGCCTGCTCCCATGCTTGGCACGTCACTTGTCCCCCCCCCTTCGGGGATGCCGGGAACCTAAAAAAGTGAAATATATGTGCAGTCTGATGCAACCTGCTGCTTTCGCACGCAACTGCCTTCTCACACCTGCGTCAGCAGTTCACGTAAATGGTTCAGCGCATGGCAGATTGAATAGAGACCCCTAGTGTCGCTTCATTCGACACAACGTCATGTGAGCATCAGACGGGAAAGGTCTAGGTTACTATTGTAACCCCCGTTCCCTGATGGATTGCAAATTCTCTCTGCCAATTTCTCATTGGCCTTTTCTCAATTTTAGTGGTAACCGAGGCATCAAGAAAGACCCCTAGTGTCGTTTCATTTGACACAACGTCTCAATCCATCCATCAGGTAATGGGGGTTACAATAGTAACCTAGACGTTTTACTATCCTTACGGGGACATTTGGTCCCCACAAAGTGATAAATACCTGCCCACACACACACACACAGTTCTTGAATAAACTGACAGACAATGTCTCTATAAAAAATTGTGATTGGGTTTTTAATTTTATTTGAAATATTCCTATTTCCAATGAGAAAACAGGCAAATTTGTGAATTTTCTACCTGTGGTAGTGTGCCTTGGTGTCCTTGTTGTCCAAAAGGCAAAGATAGCTGAGAAACTTGGTAAAACCGCCTTGGAGACCCATCAAGAATGCCACCATTTTTAAGTCTCCTATGACCTCCCAGCCATACTCATCATACTTAAAGGCATCCAGAAAGGTCTTGATGCTGTTGTAATCCTCTTTGAGGGTCACTAGGGGAAGAGATTGGTACTTGTTACCATTATAGAGTAGCACGGCTTTGAGGCTCCTGGATGAGCTTTCAAAGAAGGGGCGCACTTATTCTGGTTACAGGCGATTCCGATTGCCTCTAATGGACTGGTCACATTGTGGCAGAAGCAGAGCTCATCTTGATGGGTGAAAATGTTGGTGATGCTTCCTGTGACATGCACACATTCATCCAACAAGTCAGAAGCTCTGCACTGGACTTGGTGAGACCAAGATCAATAATCAAGTCATTGAGGTCTTTTTGGTTGGGGTAGTAATGGTTTCTCTCCTCAGCTCCACTTCTGAAATTGTCTTCTGGATCTACAACGTCTTCCTCGCTCTCTGACTTGCTACTGTCTTCTAAAGGAGTGGGTACGGGGAGCTCATGGCAGTGTGGCACTGAGAGGATGGATGAAGTAAGGTCCGGATACATGATAGCAGGTTCATTCTTGCCAGTCCGACGTTTGGAAGGGTCAACCATGCAGAAGTAGCAGTTGCTTGAATGGTCATTAAGTTCCAGCCAAATTCTTGGGATTGCAATCTTCATGGCTCTCTTTTCCCCTTTGTACATCCTACAAAAATACATTTCACCCATGACTAATGTTTAAGAGATTTTCGCCACATTTTTAATATATGATATATTTTTTTCAATAACATTGAAAATTGTAAAACATTTAAAAATGAAAAACTTTTTTTTGCAGTGCTCGCAGGTGAAATGATGTGCCCAGGGTTTATCTTGATCCCCGACAGGCATGCCGTAATATATGCCTTGTAGGCCTCTTAGCAGATGCTTCAACTGAGTATTTTTTCACACTTAAGGTACATACACACTGCCAGTGACATCGCGTGCGACAGCGACTCCATACCATTCATTTTCAATGAAAGCACAGCGACTTCCGGCGACACGAGCTGCCGCAACCGTTGGCGCTAGATGTGGGCGTGTCCAGCGATGCGACAAAGTTGAGACAAGTTCAACTTTATTCAAATGAAGAGCGACTAAGGAAGCGACAGCCAATAGGAGAGAAGACGGGAGAGCTCACGTGATCCTTCTCTCTCTCTCTCTCAGCTCCTGCAGTAACGGAAAGATGGATGAAAGGCTAATTCTTGCTGTTAGAAATTTTCCAGTGCTCTATGATATGTCTCTTCCCACGTACAAGGACATTTTTAAGAAAAATACTGCGTGGAAAGGTGTATCTGAGATCGCGGGGATTTTATGGACCCAGACAGACCGGCATTTGCATTTTCGCCACAGATAAACAGACGCTATGGCAAACAGCACGCCTTGTTTCTCATTCATCTTTGATATAAAGCATTTTATGTACTGATTCCATTTATATTTAGTATTTTCCCTCCAAAATGTTTGTTTTTAGTGGCAAGAAAAGAGATTCGCTGTCAACAGCAATGGAATGACATCCGTGAATGTCATTTATAAACGTTACTAGGCAACCAGTAGTGGGAACGCCCACTAGCGACTTCACCGCCAGCCACTGGCGACCTGCAGCGACAAAGTCGCTGGCAGTGTGTACGCACCTTTATCTTCATAAATTGGCCATAGACATAGCAAAATGTGTCTGCTTGCAGCCTCTTGATGCCTTAGGCAGCTGGAACTAAACTGAACTGGTGGGTTTAAGGACCCTGTATTTATACTACAATTTATATAACTAGAAAGTTCTAGAATTACTTCAAGTTTACGCAGCACTGAATCTATCTAGAATGTTCTGGAAAATTGTGAGCCATAGTGATACAAGAGCAAAGTTTGCAGGGAATAATAGCCATTTTGTACCTTAATCAAGTAATTTTTTAAACAAATTTAAAAACAATTACATAAAAAAATTAAAAACTCACAGTTTAAAAACTTGTACAGTTTTTGATGGGGTTGTGGTATTTATTTACATCTAAATTACTTAACGACATCATTAAGTTTCAAATAAAATAAGAACATTTTATATTACATTCACTTCAGTGAAGAGCTACATTTCTTGTGTACAAATGTAAGACTTAGAATAAACATTCTGCTTCCACCCCTAAGCGTAAACTTTCTCACAGTGGAAAAGGTCAGCTGTCTCAAACTCAACTTTTGATATGTGTGTGTGTATATGTTTTTGTGTGCATGCATGTTTGTGAGCATGCTTGGTGTGTGCCAGGTATTATTGTCTTAACCTTTTATTTCTGTGGGTGCATTTGTGTGTGTTCTCCATATGTGTTATAGTCTCACCCCTTCATTTCTGTGTGTGTTTTGCATTGTGGCTGATTTTATTTGACAAATTCTATAAAACAGTCTAACCTTTTCATTCCTGTGAGTGTGTGTGTGTGTGTGTGTGTGTGTGTGTGTTTGTGTGTGTGTGAGAGAGAGAGAGAGAGAAGAGAGCATGTGCATTCCATACTGTGGATGTGTTATAGTATCACCCATTAATTTCTGTGTATGTTCTGCATTCTGCGGCGTATTTATTGATTTTATTTGACAAAAAACTAAAATAAAATCCTGTTGTGAACAGGTTCATTGAGCAATGGAGGACTCAGGAGACAGCGAAGCAGGTTTGAGATAAGTACTTTAATTTCTCTCTTCTCATACCTACGACGGTCACCGCTGTTGAAATGTAAACATAAACAAAACAATAGCACACTCAGTCTGTGGAGCTTACTGGATCCACTCTCTCTCTCCCTCTCGACACTTGGCATCCCTTTAAACGTCTCTCTCCGTATCACTACAACAAGACACAGGTGTTAGAGATAATTATAAACCAGGAGACAAGCCTTACTGCTCTCTCTCTCTCCTGCAGACCCCCCCCATGCCACACCTGTGTTTTATAGTCTCAAAGTTCAAATTTGACCTTGAATACAATGAGTGTGAGTATTTTTGTCATACCAACATAAGTTTTTCCAAAAGTTCAAAAGGGTAATTTTTGACCCCAACACTAAATTAGGGTTAAAAAGGTAAGCGTGCCATTTTGCCCTTTGCATCAAGAAAAGTGAATGCAGATGTCTGATCGATCCATCTAACCACCCTGATCTACAATAAAAAGCAAAAAAAAGACAGAAATTAATGAAAGTCATGCTGGCTAGCTGTCACTGCCATTCTAAGTTGTTTGTAAATGTGTGTTGAACCAAAAGGAGATGTTCCAGTATACATGTCACGATTCCCTTGTTGTCTGCCCTGGTTTCACTTGTCTTTGTCTAAACTACACTTCCCATGATCCCAGCCCTGTGTCATTGTGCTCACCTGATTGTAGTTTGTCATCATCATCATGTCTCCAGTGTATATAAACCCTGTTTGTTCTCCATTCCCTTGTCGATCGTCGATGTATATGGATGCGTGTTTTGCCGGTTTCCCTGTGTATGTTCTCCGTGTTTTTGTTTCTTATGTTTACATTTTTGTTATCTCCTCATGGATGTTTTGTTTGTTCCCAGTGTTTTGTTTTATTCTGTGTTTTCTTGTCTATTTAATAAAAGAACCTGCAATTAGATCCTCGCCCCTCGTCTGCCTTCCTGCTCATCGTAACAGAACGATCGACCAAAATGGATCTAGCAGTGTTCCTCAGAGAGCTGACAGAGGCGGACTTGTCTGTTCGGGAGTTCACCCACTTCTTCGTCAGCGTGGCCAGTTACACCGGCTGGGATGATGATACCCTGAAGAATGCGTACCGGTTCGGCATACCCAAACATCGATGGTGGGAGTTACCGGAGACCGGAGACTACACCTGGCAAGAGTATGTGGGACTCGTCGTGGAGGAATTCGCTGCCGGGGAACCACCTCTCTTGATCCAGGCTCCCGCCTCTGGGCTTTCCGCGCCAGCCACGGTGAGTGAATAAACCCCCATGCCTGCTGTGATCAGCGAGCCAGCGCCTGCAGCCACTATCATCAGTGAGCCAGCGCTGCCAACTTCGTCCACCCGGAGGAGGAGGAGAAGAAAGGCCTCTGCTCTCCAGCCTCCGCCAACCACGGCCAACCAGCCAATGCCTGCAGCCCCGAACGTCAGTGAGCCACCGCCTGTAGCCTCGAACGTCAGTGAGCCAGCGCCTGTAGCCTCGACCGTCCCAGAGCCAGCGCCTGTAGCCTCGACCGTCCCAGAGCCAGCGCCTGTAGCCTCGACCGTCCCAGAGCCAGCGCCTGTAGCCTCGACCGTCCCAGAGCCAGCGCCTGTAGCCTCGACCGTCCCAGAGCCAGCGCCTGTAGCCTCGACCGTCCCAGAGCCAGCGCCTGTAGCCTCGACCGTCCCAGAGCCAGCGCCTGTAGCCTCGACCGTCCCAGAGCCAGCGCCTGTAGCCTCGACCGTCCCAGAGCCAGCGCCTGTAGCCTCGACCGTCCCAGAGCCAGCGCCTGTAGCCTCGACCGTCCCAGAGCTAGCACCTGTAGCCTCGACCGTCCCAGAGCCAGCACCTGTAGCCATGACCGTCCAAGAGCCAGTGCCTCTCGAGCCTCCCAGGGTTCCGCGCCTCTTGAGCCTCCCAGGGCTCCGCCTCTCGAGCCTGTCGAGCCTTCCAGGGCTCCGCCTCCCGAGTCTTCCAGGACTCCGCCTCTAAAGTCTCTCGAGCCTCCCAGGGATCCACCTCTTGAGCCTTCCAGGGCTCCGCCTCTCGAGCCTTCCAGGGCTCCGCCTCTCGAGCCTTCCAGGGCTCCGCCTCTCAAGTCTCTCGAGCCTCCCAGGGATCCTCCTCTCGAGCCTCCCAGGGCTCCGCCTCTCAAGCCTTCCAGGGCTCCGCCTCTCGAGCCTTCCAGGGCTCCGCCTCTCAAGTCTCTCGAGCCTCCCAGGGCTCCGCCTCTCGAGCCTCCCAGGGCTCCGCCTCTCAAGCCTCCCAGGGCTCCGCCTCTCGAGCCTCTCGAGCCTTCCAGGACTCCGCCTCTCAAGTCTCTCGAGCCTCCCAGGGCTCCGCCTCTCGAGCCTCCCAGGGCTCCGCCTCTCGAGCCTTCCAGGGCTCCGCCTCCTGAGCCTCCCAGGACTCCGCCTCTCAAGTCTCTCGAGCCTCCCAGGGCTCCGCCTCTCAAGTCTCTCGAGCCTCCCAGGGCTCCGCCTCTCGAGCCTCCCAGGGCTCCGCCTCTCGAGCCTTCCAGGGCTCCGTCTCTCGAGCCTCCCAGGGCTCCAGAATCTCCCTCAGCTCCACCTCCAGAGCCTCCAGAACCTCCCTCAGCTCCGTCTCCTGAGCCTCCAGAACCTCCCTCAGCTCCGTCTCCTGAGCCTCCAGAACCTCACTCAGCTCTGTCCCCTGAGCCTCCAGAGCCTCCCTCAGCTCCGCCCCTCCGGAGCCTTCTACGATGTGGTCTCCTGAGCAGTCCACGGCTCCGCCTACCTCGGCTCCGCCCTCGGCTCCTCCCTCAGCTCCGCCTCCAGAGCCTTCTACGATGTGGTCTCCTGAGCAGTCCACGGCTCCGCCTACCTCGGCTCCGCCCTCGGAGTTCCCCATGGCTGTGGTCCTGAGGCTGCCTCCCAGGCCTCCTGAACCTGTCTTTGCTCTGTGGCCAGCTCCCAGGCCACCTGATCCAGTCCTCTTGTGGCCACCTTGGACTGCCTGTCTGCCCCCTGTTTCTCCTTGGACTTCCTGTCTGCCCCCTGTGCCCCCTTGGACCGCCTTCTTGCCCCCTGTGCCTCCTTGGACTGCCTGTCTTCCCCCCGTGCCTCCTTGGACTGCCTGTCTTGTGCCCCTTTGGACTGTCTGTTTGCCCCTTGTGCTCCCTTGGTCTGTCTGTTTGCCCCTTGTGCTCCCTGGGTCTGTCTGTTTGCCCCTTGTGCTCCCTTGGTCTGTCTGTTTGCCCCTTGTGCTCCCTTGGTCTGTCTGTTTGCTCCCCCTCCCCCCCCTCACTCCTTGGACACTTTTTTTTTTTTTTTGGGTATTCCATTTTTGTTTTTGTCTTTGAGGAGCGTCTGGAAGCCGCTCCTTTGAGGGGGGTTATGTCACGATTCCCTTGTTGTCTGCCCTGGTTTCACTTGTCTTTGTCTAAACTACACTTCCCATGATCCCCGGCCCTCATCACTGCCAGCCCTGTGTCATTGTGCTCACCTGATTGTAGTTTGTCATCATCATGTCTCCAGTGTATATAAACCCTGTTTGTTCTCCATTCCCTTGTCGATCGTCGATGTATATGGATGCGTGTTTTGCCGGTTTCCCTGTGTATGTTCTCCGTGTTTTTGTTTCTTATGATTACATTTTTTGTTCACCCCTCGTGGATGTTTTGTTTGTTCCCAGTGTTTTGTTTTATTCTGTGTTTTCTTGTCTATTTAATAAAAGAACCTGCAATTAGATCCTCGCCCCTCGTCTGCCTTCATGCTCATCGTAACAATACACAAGTCCAGATGCTTATGTAAGTAGTTATAACTTGCATAATATGACTTGTTTGATAGTCGAAGACTGATCATATACTGTTTGCACAATGTTATCAGGCTTATCAATTAAAATAATGGGTTTTAAAACATATGAGGGTTTCGTGTTATTATTCTTTCAAGAGGGAAATTTGACTAAATTCACAGTAAGACAAATTGATAGTTGAAAAAAGCTCAGAGGATCATCAGAGACTCCAGCCACCTGAGCCATTGGCTGCTCTCACTGCTACCATCAGACAGGCTGTATTGCAGCATCAGGACCCGCACCAGCCGACTTCATGACAGCTTCTTCCCCAAGCGATCAGACTTTTGAACTCTTGATCACTCATGATCAACATATATCAGCACTGCACTTTATTAATCTTAAACTGGACTGTCATAATTATATTTCTCTAAACAACACACTGGCAACTGACTATCAACCGACAGCCTGAATGTCAATACAACACTATGCAACCTTACTGCACATATATATATATATATATATATATATATACACATACACTCACCTAAAGGATTATTAGGAACACCTGTTCAATTTCTCCTTGATGCAATTATCTAATCAACCAATCACATGGCAGTTGCTTCAATGCATTTAGGGGTGTGGTCCTGGTCAAGACAATCTCCTGAACTCCAAACTGAATGTCAGAATGGGAAAGAAAGGTGATTTAAGCAATTTTGAGCATGGCATGGTTGTTGGTGCCAGACGGGCCGGTCTGAGTATTTCACAATCTGCTCCGTTACTGGGATTTTCACGCACAACTATTTCTAGGGTTTACAAAGAATGGTGTGAAAAGGGAAAAACATCCAGTATGCGGCAGTCCTGTGGGCGAAAATGCCTTGTTGATGCTAGAGGTCAGTGGAGAATGGGCCAACTGATTCAAGCTGATAGAAGAGCAACTTTGCCTGAAATAACCACTCGTTACAACCAAGGTATGCAGCAAAGCATTTGTGAAGCCACAACACGCACAACCTTGAGGCAGATGGGCTACAACAGCAGAAGACCCCACCGGGTACCACTCATCTCCACTACAAATAGGAAAAAGAGGCTACAATTTGCTAGAGCTCACCAAAATTGGACAGTTGAAGACTGGAAAAATGTTGCCTGGTCTGATTTCTGTTGAGACATTCAGATGGTAGAGTCAGAATTTGGCGTAAACAGAATGAGAACATGGATCCATCATGCCTTGTTACCACTGTGCAGGCTGGTGGTGGTGGTGTAATGGTGTGGGGGATGTTTTCTTGGCACACTTTAGGCCCCTTAGTGCCAATTGGGCATCGTTTAAATGCTACGGCCTACCTGAGCATTGTTTCTGACCATGTCCATCCCTTTATGGCCACCATGTACCCATCCTCTGATGGCTAATTCCAGCAGGATAATGCACCATGTCACAAAGCTCGAATCATTTCAAATTGGTTTCTTGAACACGACAATGAGTTCACTGTACTAAAATGGCCCCCACAGTCACCAGATCTCAACCCAATAGAGCATCTTTGGGATGTGGTGGAACGGGAGCTTCGTGCCCTGGATGTGCATCCCACAAATCTCCATCAACTGCAAGATGCTATCCTATCAATATGGGCCAACATTTCTAAAGAATGCTTTCAGCACCTTGTTGAATCAATGCCACGTAGAATTAAGGCAGTTCTGAAGGTGAAAGGGGGTCAAACGCAGTATTAGTATGGTGTTCCTAATAATCCTTTAGGTGAGTGTATATATATATATATATATATATATATATATATATATATATATATATCAGTATATATATATATATATATATATATATATATATCAGTATGTATATATATATATATATATATATATATATATATATATATATACATACTGATATATATATATATATACATACTGATATATATATATATATATATATATATATATATATATCAGTATGTATGTATTTTATAGGCCCCTTCTGTCTCGAAAGACAATGGCTGCGCCTTCTTTATCTTTTTCAGTCAATTTTGTTGTTGGCAACATCTGGAGTGGCTCAATAGTCCTATACTTGCATGGCAGTCTCTGCCGCAATTTAGGCAGACAAAGCTGGATGGCGGGTTGGAGTCATGGCTTGGTTTCCCCTCCTTCCTGTGACTTCTTTTGTCCTTCAACTGCTGGAGTCTCTTCACTTCTCCCCTTTGGATTCCATCACTTACTGTAGTTCTCCATGCGCTGCGATTTTCTGCAAGAGGCTCCCAGGTATCTGGGGATATACCAGTGGTTTTCAAATCACGCTTGAGAACATCCTTGTAACGCAGTGCTGGTCGGCCTACAGGACGGTGCCCTGTAGCTAGTTCACCATACAGTATATCCTTGGGAATACGGCCGTCCTTCATACGGCGCACATGACCTATCCAGCGCAGCCTACGTTGAGTTAGCAAAAGGTGCATGCTGTGGGAATTTGTCTGTTCCAGGACAGATGTGTTGGTGATCTTATCTTCCCAGTTTATACCAAGGATTCGACGCAGGCAGCGGAGATGGAAACTGTTCAAGCGGTGTTCCTGTCTGGCATATGTCGTCCAGGTTTCGCTGCTATACAGCAAGGTGTTGAGAACGCATGCTTGGTATACTCGGAGTTTGGGATTCAATGAGATGTTCTTGTTATCATGTTATGTTGAGTAAATCTGATGTTTATTGTAGATTGGTATATGTCTCATCACAGTCATAACTGCTATGTTGCTTGGAACTGCACCCAAGTATTTCACCCACTGTTGCACTTGTGTATATGGTTGAGTGACAATAAAGAGATTTGATTTGATATCAAAGATCAGTCTTAAAGTCAGCAGAATTAGACAAAGTAGGATAACAAAGAATATTGCTTTGTATACTATTATTGGGATGAGGAAATAACTTTAACCCTTAACTCTTCAACATACACATTGTCAAATATTATATTCCGTTTTAAAAAAGGTATAAAACACAGGGCATTTTGTGCTTGTGTAACATTGTTGAATGAAGACACAAATAATAAAATTACTGTCAAACGATTTAATAAACACATACAAAAGAGGGACCTACACATGCAGTTGAACCAATACAGTTGTAATGATTGTGTGAAGGCAGACGGGAGGTGCGGATCCAAACGCGGTACTTTATTGACAAACAAATAATGAAGTACAAAACAGGAGCAAATAAAAGGACCACGATGGGTAAAAGAAACTAAAGACCAGATAACATACAGACTGGGTGCGGGTAATGAAACATACACGAAGGGCAGGGAGATCCACGAACGGGTTAACAGCGGGGAACACGAACAGCAGGGAAATCCTCGGACGAACACGCAGACAGCGAACATAAACTGTGAACAGCAGGGAGAGAGGTTAATAGCGGACATGTCACATAATACCAACATACAACGTCAACGAACGACAAAAGAAAGGGGAAACAAGCGGGTTTAAATAGACAGACATGGTGATAACAAAATAAAAAACAGGTGCGGACAATAACACAGAGACGCCGGTGATGAGTGAAACAGAAAACTCGGTACAGACAACAAAGGATCGTGACACGGAACGTGATCGGAAAAACCAAAAACATGGTGCAGACGACACGAAACATGGTGCGGACAACACGAAACATGGTGCGGACGACACGAAACATGGTGCGGACAACACGAAACCGTGACAACAGTGTTCCAGAAGAATCTAAAACAGAAGAAAGCTACCTCATCAAAGGAATGTGTGAACTGTGCAATGACAAGTGTATAGCCAGTCTCTCTCTGTGCCTGTGGCGTAGAAACAGATTGGAATTTCTTTAGTTAGATTAAGTCAGCATTCGAACTGTGTGTTTTGATAAATAACTATTTAGTCGCTGTGATTTGACAATGTTGGAAGCTGGTCTGGTATAATTTTCCATGTAAATTGTTTGCATTTGTTTTTTATTTATTTTTTTAGAAATTGGCCATATTGACTGCGGAATGTTGTTTTGATGAAGTCACAACCAGCCCAGTTTGCTGCCCCTACCACTTCAAAACTGGTGCCAGTGTGCAGCCTTAACACTAGAACTACCACGGAGGTCATTTGGACCATTTTTTAATTTTGCAATGTAATAAATTTGTTTAAATAAAACCCATATAACCATAGGACCATGACTTCTCTTAAATGTGTGTATATTTTATATCGTGTAGCACAATTATATATTACAAAAAATATTGTATTATGTAGGCCTATCTGCTTTCACTTGGCGCTCCATGCTCCATTCAATCCATATTATTCTATTTTATTCAAATTAAGGATTTTGTTCGAGGATTTTTAATTTTTTTAGGGTGATGACATCATAAAATATGACGACAGACATTAGAATCTCCATTCTAAAACCTCAATAGAAGTTTTGAATGTAAATATGACATGAAAAAAATGACATTTGGTACAGTCTAGTATGAACGGTCAGAATGACCACTATGACCATTCTAGTAGAATTCCGGTAGTTCTAGTGTTAAAAGGAAAAGTTCAACCAGAAATGAAAATTCTCTCATCATTTACTCACCTTTATGCCATCCCAGATATGCATGATATTTTTTTTTCATCTGCTGATCTCAAATGAAATTTTGAAGCTCCAAAAATGACATAAGTCAGCATAAAAGTAATCCATAAGACTCCAGTGGTTAAATCAATGTCTTCAGAAGTTATATAATAGGTGTGGGTGAGAAAAAGATCAATATTTAATTTTTTACTTTTTTTTTTTTACTATAAATTCTGCTCCCAGCTCAGAAAACCTCCACTTTAAATTTCACATTTCTTGTGTTTTTAGATTCATATTCTTCATGCATATCACCCCCTACTGGGCAGGGAGAAGAATTTCTGGCAAAAAAGGGCTTAAATATAGATCTGCTTCCTCACCAACACCTATTATATCCCTTTATGTCATGTCTTATCTTGGTATGTCTCACTTCTGTTCTTTCCCTCTACTCTGCCGCCCTCTGTTGATCATTATATGTTACCTTCCCTCTCCTTCCCTCCTCTTCCAGCTGTTTATCATCTCCCCTGTATTCCTCGTTAATCCTCTTCCCACCTGTTCCCTCTCTCCTCTGATTAAGCTCTCTATTTCTCCCCTTGCTCTCGCTGCATTCTTTGTCGGATACTCACTAAGTGTTACTCTCCGCTTACCCTGTCTGTTGCCCATAGACTTGCTCGGGATCTAAGGAAGCACTTGTTTTGTTCAGTTTTTTATCGCCCTCTCTGCGGGCTGTTTGTTTGTATTCCTCTCAAGGAGAAGACTTTGTGTTTGACATTATTCCCTGAGCTTCATTAAAAGACTCTGTTTTGCTACATCGCTTTTGGGTCCTCACTTACCATCATAACAGAAGAATCCGACCAAGATGGACCCAGCGACACCGGTCTCACTCCTGTCAGCCGTCAAGTACCAGGGAGCAATGTTGGGCAGACATGAGGCAGAGCTGTCTGCGGCATGACACGCCATTGAGGGCCTGGCTGCTCAAGTCTCCGAACTTTCGAGGCAGATTCTTCTCCTTCGCCCCAAGCCACCGGTCACCTCCAGGGCTCCCGAGCCTCCAGAGCCCAGGATTAATAACCCGCCGTGCTTCACTGGTGAGCCCTCTGAATGCCGTGCTATTCTCACCCAGTGTGACGTTGTTTTTTCTCTCCAGCCCACTACTTATGCCCAGAGCAGAGCCCGTATCGCCTACGTTGTTTCTCTCCTTTCTGGACGGGCTCGAGAGTGGGGAACGACCATCTGGGAGGCGGAGGCTGAATGTACTAACTGTTATCAGGATTTCAAGGAGGAGATGATACAGGTATTTGACCGCTCTGTTTTTGGTGAAGAGGCATCCCGGGTCTTATCGTCTTTGCGTCAGGGTAAGCGGTCTGTTACTGACTACTCCATTGAGTTCCATACTCTCGCAGCCTCCTGTGACTGGAACGAGCCGGCCTTGGTTCCTGAGCCCATGCAACTAGGGGGCATCCGCATTTCGGCTAAGGAAGAGGAGCAGAGAATCACCCACCGTCTCTGCCTCTACTGCGGTTCTGCCTCACACTTCGTGACCTCCTGCCCGGTAAGAGGCCAGTGCTCGCCAGTAAGAGGAGAGCTACTGGTGAGCGCTACTACTCTGGTCTCTCCTTCGAGGTCTTGCACCACTCTTCCTGTCCATCTCCGCTGGTCTGGCTCTGCTGCCACCTGCAGGGCGTTGATTGACTCTGGCATGGAGGGCTGTTTCATGGACGACACCTGGGCTCGGGAACATGGTATCCCCCTCATGGACTTATGTAAGCCCACGGCCCCGTTTGCCTTGGACGGCAGTTCCCTTCCCAAGATTCAGCGTGAGACGTTACCTTTGACCCTCACTGTCTCCGGTAATCACAGTGAGACCACATCTTTTTTTTTTATTTTTCAGTCCCCTTTCGCCCCTATTGTTTTAGGCCATCCCTGGTTAGTTCAACATAATCCCTCTATTAATTGGGCTGAGAATACTATCCTTTCGTGGAATGTCTCTTGTCATGTTAAATGTTTAATGTCTGCTGTTCCCCCTGTATCCTCTGTCTCTGTTTTTCAGGAGGAGCCTGGTGATTTGTCAGGGGTACCGGAGGAGTATCACGATCTGCGGACGGTGTTCTGTCGTTCCCGGGCCACTTCCCCCCCCCCCATCGTTCTTATGATTGTAGTATCGAACTTCGCCCGGGAACCACTCCCCCCGGGGAAGACTTTACTCGTTGTCGGCTCCCGAACGTCAGGCTCTCGAGGATTATTTATCCGTAGCTCTCGATGCCGGTACTATTGTCCCCTCCTCTTCTTCCGCCGGGGCAAGGTTTTTTTTTGTTCAGAAGAAGGATGGTTCCTTGCGCCCCTGCATTGATTATCGAGGGTTGAATGACATAACAGTTAAGAATCGTTACCCGCTCCCTCTTATGTCATCAGCTTTCGAGATCTTGCACGGAGCTAAGTTTTTCACCAAATTGGATCTGCGTAACGCTTACCATCTCGTTCGCATTAGGGAGGGGGACGAGTGGAAGACAGTGTTTAACACTCCGTTAGGGCACTTTGAATATCGGGTTCTTCCGTTCGGCCTTGTTAACGCCCCTGCCGTTTTTCAGGCACTAATTAATGATGTCCTGAGAGACATGCTAAACATCTTTGTTTCGCCAATTTTTATCGACGCTTCATCTGTAATTTCAGTCAGGTGGCCGCCCCCCTGACTGCCCTTATGTCTGTCAAATCGTGCTTTAGATGGTCCGTTTCCACCCAGGGGGCTTTTGATCTCCTCAAGAACTGCTTTACGTCCGCGCCCATCCTTGTTACACCTGATTTGTCCAAACAGTTTGTGGTTGAGGTTGACGCATCAGAGGTGGGCGTGGGAGCCATCCTTTCCCAACACTCTCCCTCGGACAACAAGGTCCATCCGTGCGCGTACTTTTCTCATCGCCTGTCGCCGTCTGAACGTAACTACGACGTGGGTAACTGCGAGCTGCTCGCCATCCGCCTAGCTCTAGGCGAATGGCGACAGTGGTTGGAGGGGGCGACCGTTCCTTTTGTCATTTGGACTGACCATCGGAACCTAGAGTACATTCGTTCTGCCAAACGACTCAACGCGCGCCAGGCTCGTTGGGCTCTGTTTTTCGCCCAATTTGCTCCCCTTGCTCTCGCTGCATTCTTTGTCGGATTCTCACTAAGTGTTACTCTCCGCTTACCCTGTCTGTTGCCCATGGACTTGCTCGGGATCTAAGGAAGCACTTGTTTTGTTCAGTTTTTTATCGCCCTCTCTGCGGGCTGTTTGTTTGTATTCCTCTCAAGGAGAAGACTTTGTGTTTGACATTATTCCCTGAGCTTCATTAAAAGACTCTGTTTTGCTACATCGCTTTTGGGTCCTCACTTACCATCATAACACTTTAGAAGATATTTATTTAACCACTGGAGTAGTATGATTGCTTTTATGATGCATTTATATGATTATTATTCACTTGCCTTGTATGTATATATATATATATATATTAGGTTGAGCTGCTTTTAACTTGCTTTAACTGTATTTTAAATGTGACACTCATGGCAGAAGATGCTGAAAAATAGTGAATCGTGAACCAACAATTAAAAAGAATTATAAATTATAAAACAGTGACTCATCCTGTGTGAACAGCCCCTTTAGTCTATCTTGGACAGAAAGACAAAATTACTTGCAAAACTGGATTGCTTTGAACTGGAGACCAGTGATAGGCTTGTTCGTGTTATTGGAATAAATTGACTTTTTGTATGTTGATTCAATGATTAACTTGTCTACCACAGCAAATATTGATATATGCAATTAATTGTGATGAATTTGATTAATTAATCAGCATATCCTGTACATAAATTTTATTCAAGAAATGGAATAACTTAATTGGTTCTTGTGTCATGATGACTGTCCACAAGACACACAAGAACCAATAAGGTTTGATACTATTGACGTGTCACCAATATAATTTAGGTTCTGCCTACATGAAATAATCAATGATTTGATTTAATTTGAAACTGAATAATGACTAAAATTCCAGTCTGTTCATCAAAGTGATTGTATAACTTCAGAATACTCCATTTGAATCTTCAATACCACCCATGACGATGGCGTACTAGTCACTATTTTTTATGAGACTATCACTGAGTCTGTCAAGTTCCTGTGTTGTCTCACCCGTGTTGTCTGTTTCACATGCCACTTTTCACGTTCCATTTCAGGTCTCCTTGCTGTCTGCCCCGTGTTTTCCGTTTCACCCTTCACGGATCATATTCCATGTCATGTTTTCCTTGTTGTCCGCCCCGAGTCTCACTGTCCTTGTAGAAAACTACAATTCCCACAATTTCCGGCCTCCCTCACTGCCTGCACACATCATTGTTCTCACCTGTGTCTCGTTTAGTCTTTATTGTGTCCTTGTGTATTTAAACCCTGTTTGTTCCTCCATTCCCTTGTCAGTTGTTGTATGTTGATATGTTGTTCTTGTTCGCTCGAGGTTCCTTTTTCTTTGTGGATGTTTTGCTGTGTGTTCTTTTGTATTTGAGTTAGTTTTTCCCCTCGTGGACTTTTCTTTGTGTTTTGCTTATTTGTTATTTTGAAATAAACCGCGTTTGGATCCTTACCACCCGTTTGCCTTCTCCTGCTTCCCGCATTCATAACAGAGTCCCCACATGGATTATTGGGAAGTGAGACTTGTTTTGCTTCCTCTATCAGAAGCCTTCATGCTCCTACTCAATCCATTATGACAGCGTATTGTGTGGCACGGATAATGAAGTGTAACACTACTTTCAGTCCACTTGCTGTAATGGAAGCTCAGTCACAATGATTAATGCACTATTCACCATGAACTCAAAATTTTTAGAAGCTAGTCAGTTCTTCTGGCCTGCCACCCAACAAACACAACAAATGCTTCGGCTTTCCCTTATTAAAATGCAAATGCATTTTCACTGTTGTTGATTTTTAACCAACTCATATCAGTACTCGCATGGTTTAAATGAACGCAGACGTGACTAAAATGTAGTGGCTGCTGTCATACCTGCCGCTCCCCTGTAGATATTGTATAATGTAAAATAATGAATATATTGTCTGATGGAGGCATGGCACAGTGGTAAGTGCATGTGCTCTTGAAACATAAGAGAATTTGTGCTCCTAGGGACACAGGTTTAAATTTGGCCTGAATCATATCCTTACCCCATTCCTACTGTTTCTTCCTCCACTTTCTTGTCAGTTCAAGACTATCCTATCAGCAAGAGCCAGTTAAAAATGAACAATATCTTGCTATGTTTCTGAAAAGAGTTTTCTTTTTGGCTGACTTCTCTAATCTCTTTACCTTTTAATGCCCACTTTCCCAATCCAATAAATGCAGAATGGAGAGAATTACGTAAGTATTTTCTTTTTTTTTCACCCAAAAGGTCCTGCGATTTATAGTCCAAATAAATATATTTTATACAATTTATACATAACTGATGTTGGCTGGTCAAACACTCCACACCAAAAGACAAAAGCTTACACACAAACAATCATGTGAAAAAAAACATCATAGTGATGTACATGGAGTGGTGGCGTAGTGGGCTAAATCGCATAACTGTTAATGAGAAGGTCACTGGTTCAATCCCCACAGCCACCACCATTGTGTCCTTGAGCAAAGCACTTAACTCCAGGTTGCTCCAGGGGGATTGTCCCTGTAATAATGGCTTTGGATAAAAGCGTCTGCCAAATGCATAAATGTAAAAGATAGTAGCATTTTAAGGCACCTTTTCAGAGTATTTTGCTTATTCAAAGTATTTTATTCAATCAGTTTAAATATAATGTCTCTACCATAACATTATTGTGCTAACAAACAGGATTATCGGTACTCCAAGATAGCTGTCATACACAATTCATCACATCCCCAAAAAATTATATTTCATCACGTCCCTAAACATTACGTTAGAGAACCAGACAATTGGTGCATAGCAAATAGGGTTGCACATAAAATAAATATCCATTATCAACATTAATGGTTAAATTCACTGAAGTTAATGAAAATAATACAACAAGCATATTGTTTCAGTCATAGACTAAAATGTGTTTACTTGTATGTGCAAGCACATAGAGTTACACACGGTATATTATAAACAGATGTGGATTGCCACGTTTTTTCATGAAACATAAGCAAAATACAAAAAATGCTCACAGCAATAGCTCACCAGCAAATTAAAATTAATTTACTCACTCTCATGCCATCCCAGATGTGTATGATGATCTTTCTTTTGCAGAACACAAAACATTTTTTTTTAGAAGAACATTTCAGCTCGATTTTGGGTGAACTATCCCTTTAAACGATTCTTAAAGCATGCCTTAAGCCTAAAGACAATGTGATACGATGCGTAGATCTTCAGATAATCTTCACACAGGCAACTTGACATCCTGTGTGGCTGAAGAGAAGTCCTAATACCTGCCGCATGCAACTTCTGTTACGCCATCTGTGTGACTCATACATGGGTCTGAAATATCAGTTTCTTTTTCTCTTAACAATGTAATGCTGTGTGAACTATGCTTGGAAATATGTCAAATTAAATAATAAAATTCACTGCGAACGCCATCTAACACTGACTTGAATCTATTAAACCATTTTTGCATCTGTTTATGTAGGAGGAGATATTATTACATGTATAGCTGTAGAGTACATACTAGATTACATAACTTGTATATATACTGCCATGTTTTAATTCAACAAAAACAAAATGAAACTGGCAGGATAATAGTTATCTCTCAGCGACACTGGGATAGTTTCATTTGGTCACTTTGGAGTGAGAGAAATTGCTTGCATCATAGTGTGCCTGCATAGTGTGTGTACAACAAGAAACCAGAATGGAAATATAAAAGACAGGGTAGGGACATTTGTTTTAAAGTTTTCACCTGGTGAGAGGAAGGCTCTGTCAAAAATCTTTTATGTCAAATAACAAAAACAACCCCAACTTCAGCATTGTTATCAACAAGTGTTTTGACTTCCTTCTTATTGGGCACAGCAGAAATGTCAAATCCATTAATATCATGTGTCATTTTAAGGGGTTGCAGCCACTCAGCTTCTGGATCGACAATATTTAGTTTTACCACCTTTTTCATGGCAGCTTGCTATGTCCAATGTCCCTAGCACATGTGTAGAAATTCCATTTTTCGATGCATACTACGAATATGAATAAAAAGACTTTTGACTAGTAAAGGATGTAAACATCACACATTGACCTATTGAAACCTACAACCTTGCTTGCATTGTTGCAGTGTCCAAAGTAATTTAACATGAACATATTTAAGTATTTCACCTTTCTGTGACTATACTGCAATTAACAACCAAAAGCTTTTCTCTATTCAAGTCTTAAAGGATGTCCAAAAATGTACTCACCCTCATGTCATATCGCTTCAGACCTGTATAACTTTCTTCTGCTGAACACAAAGGAGCAATGTAATGTTCCAAATCTTCTTAAAGCTACATTATGTTTTGGCCCTCTAGCGGTTAAAAAATAAAACTGCATGAGTCTTGCGGAAGAACATTGTTGTGGTAATGACGTAAGTCGTGCTTCGGCTCTGCTCCTCTTCGCGGATGAATGTGGTTCGAAGCACCGTTGTACACATGGCTACAGGACATCTTATCAGAGCGAATGGACAAATAAATAACGAAAAAAAGGAAAAGACGGATATCTGAAAACATATCTTCTGAGCAGGTAATCCCTTATCTTATGCTGTTGTTTTGACTTATTGGAAACATTAATGTTTTGAAATAAATGACGTTACAAAGGTTAGGTAACATTTGTGAACAATAGACATAATTATTTCTAGTCTGATAAGGTCAAATGTTGTAAAATTTTTATAACAGCAGGATATTTGGGCCAAATAGACCACGGCAGTAACTAATTAATAGATTGTCATTGCTACCAACTAGTGGTCAACATAATTTAAAGACTCACATGTCCTTGGCAAGCCGAGGCCTAAAGGATTTATTTATGTAAATTATTACAAAGAAAAATACACACTTGTGTTAGCAAGTGAAATGTACTGCACCGATTACAGTATAATTATTGTAATTACACAATTGTACATAAACCATATCAATAAAATATATTACCTATTGAGTAAGAGGAAAGCCATCTCTGGGTCAATTTTTAATCCTTTCATTTGTCGCCACCTTTGAAAAGCCATGCCAATGTTGATTCGGGTTTTATTACTGACAATGTCGCTTTTCCTTTTTGCTTGTAGACTCTGCTTTGTTCGGTGTTTCTTTGTTTTTACAAACGGTGAACCGGAGTTTTGCCATTTTGAATGATCCATGGTCAATTTTTCTCATTCGTTGTGACAACAAACTTTCGACGGAGCTTATTTTCTCTGTATACGGATATGACGTGAACATGTGAACATGCACGAGGCAATGACGTATGTATGCAACTTCCTGTGAAAGCCGTCCCACAGCTCTAAAATATAAATAATTATTATAGGTTTATCAAAGTGTATTTGGGTAAAGACATGGTTTGGAAGATGGATTTTTGTTGCACTCTCTCATTAATAAAATTTTGTTATTTTGTAACAAAAAAGTTACCTAGTGTAGCTTTAAGGAATACAATATGTTTTAGTAAGAAACAACATGACATTTTAAGGGATAGTTCAACCAAAAAATAAAAATTTATTTTTTATGTACGCACCCCTCAAGTTGTGGAACACTAAATTAGATATTTGATAAAGTGTTGTGATCGCTCATTTCCATACAATGGCAGTTGATAATGACTCACTTTAAAGCTAAAAAAAATATTATTTTCTCCATTTCTGAGAGGAAAAAAGTATGTACAAAGTACATACCTCACCAGGCTTTTCCACAGGAACTGCTGAGTGGACATTTGCATTCCATTCCAAACGCAGAGAGGAATTTACAGATAAACTATGGGCCTGAAATTTGACTGCCACTCTCTTTGACTATCCAGAGACTTGGAGTTAGGAGATTTGCTGTGCAATTTTTCTTATCATTCAAAGAGAAAAACCATATATTTTCAACTTTGGGGACATCAATAATTGATATTTACAAAAAAAACAATCTTATGTGTAAATTATTCAAGCAAAGTTCACTGGGAAATGTGCATTTCTGTTAATTAGCTCATGAATCCGAAAATAATCTACCTCCATTTAACATGCATTAACCTAAACAAATATTTCAGTTAGATAGTCAGCCTATCTGTATGTGTGAACAGAATACATCTATCCACTATATATATGAATGAACAATATTTCTTTAATGCATTATTTTTACAGATGGGTGCTCATATTTAACTAGTTTATTCTTCAGCTAAACGTTCTGTACTAATATAATACTCTACCCAGTGACTTGAAAAAATTTGCATCAACAAAAATTCCATGCAGCCCATGTCAAATTACATAAGTGAATTTGTATCTAGTCTGTGAAGCTTTAAAAAGGTCATGACATGAGGAATCAAGTTCTCTTTGATCTTTTGACATAGCAGAGGTCATTGTAATGTTAAAACATACTGTGTTTCAGAACTTAAAACTTACTCATTGCAAAAAGAGCATTAGTTGAAACCAAGCAGCCAAAATGACTCGTTCTCTACTTCCTCCACATTTTGATGTCACACTGTGGTTAAAATTTGTATCTGACCATCTCCAGAACACCACATCATCACCTACTTTACCTTGTTACTTCTGTAGCTCTGCCCAGTAGTGGTGAGCAGTGCGATGGCGGGTAAGTCAAGAGCAGAGAGCATCATAACAGTGAGCGTTTACTGTCAAGTCTGACAGAGGATCAAAACAAGGGTGGAAACTAATAATATTTTAGAAATAAATACATTTTTTGTCAAATATTTTAAATAATATATTATTTAAGAAATATATAATATTAAAATAAAAAAGGCATGTCATTGCTTACATACAAGTTACAGCATTTCCCCCGGCTGTTTCATGTTGGTCAAACATTGTAACATAACGTTCAAAGTTCAGACAATTCCATTTTAACCGGTATGCTGTTGATATTTATATGGTGATTTGCAAAAAGAAATAAATACATAAAAAATAAATAATAATAATTTGCGTATCTAGACATATTATTGGCCCTGCGATGGACTGGCGACCTGTCCAGGGTGTCCCCCGCCTTTCGCCCAATGTTAGCTGGGATAGGCTCCAGCACCCCGCGACCCTGTACACAGGATAAGCGGTTGACGATGGATGGATGGATGGATGGATGGATGGATGGATGGATGGACATATTATTGAGTTGTGAGTTTGACAAAATATAAAAGGTACTGTATATCTGAAAAATCTGAGAAAACAATGCATGGCAGAAAAGCTGTCATGACAGACTGTCAAAGTCAGTATTTATCTGATATAAAACAAAGATCTCAATTAGGGTGACTGCATTAAACAAAATTTGAACAGATACATTTAGAGCAACTATCACCAATAAAACTAGAAAATTCCATAAATGACCTAACAGAGTAGAAAACAGTGATGAATAGCAACTATATTATGTTGTTAAATAGTTTTTATAGGGCTGTCAATCGATTAAAATTCTGAATTGAATTAATTAAATGGCAAACAGATTAAGTAATCAAATTGCACTAGTGAATAAAAAGACTGGTCCAATTTGGTAACGGTTTTGCCAGTGCTATTTTTCATGTTACACCAATACTAATCTTAAAAAGTAGCTTGTTACTGGAAAAGTAGCTATGCTACTGTAGCAGGTTTCTAAGTTCTGAGCAAATGGAGTCAGGAGACAGCAAACAGTCAAACGTGGGTGTTTTATTACTCTCTATCAGTCGTAATAAAACTTAAAAATGGCTCTTGAGGGCCAAACACACAAACAGCTTCAGGTGGTGGTTCTGGTCTCTCTCCCCTCTCTGACACTCTGGCATGCCTTTTCATGTCTCCCTCTACCATCACTATATTGAGAGACAGGTGTTAGTGATAATTACGGCCAGTCGACGAGCCTTACCGCACTCCCTCTCCCGTAGACCGACACATGACCATGCCCCCCATGCCACATCCCCAACACTGACTCAGGCCAGGGCAACATCCGGCCTGCTTACTCCCCTTCCCATTTCTGGAGAGAAAGTCCATTAGTATCCTTCATGCGGTGAAGCCACTGCAGAGGGTAATTTATAACTAAAAATACGAAATTTTCCCCTCAAAAACTCTAGCAGGTAGTAGTGGAGAGTAAGAACAGCCCACTTAATCGCAAGACCCTCCTTCTCGATGGTACTGTACTTTGTCTCCCTGAAGGAGAGCTTGCGACTAATATACAGTACCGGCCACCTCCTGTGAGAGAACCACCCCCTGTCAGATGTATCTGTCTGCAGAATAAAGGGGAGGGAGAAGTCAGGTGCACATAACAAATTTGGACATCGCATTCATTTTCCTGTAGTCAAAACAAAACCGGACCGAGCTGTCACTCTTTGGTACCAGGACTACCGGGCTGGCCCAATCGCTGTGCGACTCTTGTATTATGCCGATATGGTGCTCTATGACCTTCATGCGACCGGGAAGGGTTGAAAGATATCTGTGAATTCCGCTTGCAACTGGGCAATGTCTGTAAGCTGCGACAGTGAGAGGTGGTCTCCGCAAGGGACCGGGATGAATGAATTTGGTTTGGGAAATGTCTCCAGCCAAACTCCTCTCTCTCCGGAACTACCATCACCAAGGCATACTGATCTTTTCGGCAGGTTCTGTCTGCTAGGTTGTGGAGGATGCAGCAGACCACCACAATCTGAAATAATTTTCTGGGATTATACAGCATTACTCCGGTCTGAATATATGCCCAGTTACACTGCATGATCTCCTTCACTTGAACATATTTTGAACTACTGCTGCCATAATCATCAGAACATATACACAAACATCTCATTTTAATCTTCTGCAGGCGGTAATTTATTTATTTTTGTGCCAGGCAGATAACGTTAACATTTAAGACAACACGATCACATGGGAAACCAACATGCTATTTCCAAATGTTCATGTACCCTGAAATCAACTCCAATTATTGACAAGCACCATCCACCATCAGATATATTTGCATTCACTTAAATGGGATCTTCTTTTCCTCTGATGCTTCTGATTGCCCATTCTGTGAAACAGGTTCCGTTACCTTGGAAACCAGGAAACAATAGTCTGCACAATTCAGAGGTTGCATTTTTGCTCTGGTTTAGGTTTGGGGTTTGGGATAGGGTGCAGAGTTAATAAAGAATGTATTCCTGTTGACTGTGTTATGTAATTTATAACTAAAAATACTAAATTTTGGTGCCATCCTGTGGACATTACCCCTCAAATACACTTCTAGTTTTGGCCACTGGTGGCAGTGGTTTTAGATTTTGGAAAGCACAGAGCAATTTCAGCAGCAAAACTTTTGACCTCAATTTCCCAAATTCACATTGTAATCAGCTTGTTTTATGAATAAGAAGCATTCTATAATGAGACTCATTTTCTCAAATAGGCTGGGGTCTGGGAATGTGTGCAACTCTTTAGTTACTTTGCCCCTTTTTGTATTAAATGATTGGCAACATCTCTGACTCACAAACACACATTAACCAGAAAAGAAAATTAGAAAGACAAAAAAATTAAAAACAAACAAACAAACAAACAACAACAACAAAAATCCACACGTGTAGCTAACTTTGAGTTTGAGTCCTGTAATTACAAAAGATAATTAGTAATTTCACAGATGAATGATTATGCAGGGTGATATTTCCCCACCAAATCTTAGAAATCAACATCTCCGTAAGCAAATTGGCACATGCCTCATGCCCACATTCATAAGGAACAAATGCAAACGTGAAAACATCCATCAGCCTATTCAACATAATTACTATATCTCCAAAAGTGAATGAAAGACAAAACCAAAAAACAAAAACTAATTTTGCAATGAAAAAGTGCTGTCAGTTGCAACAATGCTCTCAAGGTTCCTCATTGAAAAGAAATGCCATCATTTCTGTCGAGTTCCAATCCCATTAAACTTGCATGGTAATTAACAGCCTTCATCGCCTTTGATGTTTCAACAAAATTAGTAGAAATACCCAAACATCAATGGAAATGGTGATGCTACTGTATCTGATTCAAGCAAACGTCTGAAGAGTTCCAATAGCATTTTAAGTCACTCAAATAAAGATTGTGGAGTTTGAGCTAGGGAGCAAAAAATGTGTTCTAATATATAAATAAATAAATACACATGAGACAACATGACTTGAGAATATGTGTTCACTCTACAGAGGACCAATCAGTAAGTAGGCTTGTAACTCATCTCATAGTCCTCTGTGCCTGTGTGTCATACATTATGGCTTGGTTAAATCTATCCTCATTATACACATTGTGACAAATTTATTCAGGAGCTCAACCAGTGCCTTGAAGAAATTGCTTTTATATGGTGACCCTAATACTGATATCCTACAAAGAGTATATTTGATATAAGAAAAAAAGCTTTGTTAAATAAATGACCTACTAACTTTCAGTTTGCATGTGTTTGTGTTGTAATAGTAGATGTGTGATTTTGTACACTCAAACACATAAACAGCTCAACTGAGACCCAATTATTTCCTGCACAGTACATGGCACCCAATGACTGGCTTGCAGCAACTAGGACAAACAGTCTTTTTACTTATGGCAAAAATAATTGTATATAGACTTTGTCCACAGAAATATAACAAGATCCCTGTTGCTCTCTCAATGGACACACATTTAGGTCTCCTAAAATGGGAAATCAGATACACTATCACTAATCACTATCACATTAGGAGACAAGGTCGAATCCATAAAATGCAATGAGAACATTGGCCGTGACAAAGAAGCTATTATTCGGAAATTACCAGACAGCCACTAATTGAAATAAGAAGTCAGTTTAACCAATTAGAGATTAGCTACTGTGTTTAAATAACAATTAAATGTGTCCACCACCCTCCTGGTGTGAAAGTAGAAGTACAATCCTCTGTGTAAAAAAAAGAGAGGATTTATGGGGCACACATCCACAACATTTTTTTTTTTTTGAGGTAAGAAATAAATTTTTTACATCTGGGTTATAATTTGTGAATCAACGTGTTCTGTTATGACACCTACACAAGGTTTTCATCTACATTCCAAAAAAACAAAAAACCACTAGACTACAAATATGTGATTACCATTATAGTAAATAGCAAAACGTATTACAGTTATAAATTAATTTTCAAAATGTAAAACAGCCATATTTTCAGTCAGTGTTACAACCCACTTCGTAATTGAAATTAATTTAAACAGTTTAGCCACATTGTAGATTTCTATAAATACTTTAATATGTAACAAACAAATATGGATATATTATACCAAAGTTTTAGAGACAAATAAATGAAAGAATGAATAAATTAATAGTAATAAGTTTAAGACTCAGTGAGCTTCAATGATATTAAAGCAAACAGAATCACTCCTAAGACATCAGATCATACTGGTGTAGGGACTCGTTTGGGGATAATTATAGTCTTATTGGATACTTAAGAGTGCTAGTCTGTAACAGTATGGAGACAAGCTAATGAAATAAATGAATCTTGTTTCATTACCAATGGACATATATGAGACATCTGAACTGTATGAAGCTCTGGTTTGAATCCTGGGGGTTTCACCAGCAATAAACCGTAAACTGGACAATGGGCACGTAATGTACAATTTTCAGCACAGTGGTAGCAATCTAATTGCCCTTAAGACCAATTTATACTAACAGGGTGAACAGGTTTCTTTTGGTGTTAATTTGGCAATATTTCTCTCATAGGACTTGATAGTATGGAATAACATTAGTTATTGATAGATACGTTTTCTTAGGCATAAGCCCCATCCTACGGTCCAACGTCAGGATTCTCGCTCGAAACATCAGATCCTGCTGGCAAGCGAAGATGGCAGCAGAGAGGAGCTTATCCCTAGAGCAGGATGGGACTTAACTTAGTGTGGTCTGAGGACTCATCCATAAGGCACTGAAAAGGAGCTGGTCCCTGAACAATCCAAACAGAAGTGTCACAAATTGGTGTAAGCCAAATGGTGTGGAGAAGGCAGTTTTTCGCAGGATATTGGCATTAAGGGGATCTGCCAATAACCCTTTGTCAAATCCAGTGTCGAGTAAAAGCGAACTGTGTCCAACCGATCAAGCAACTGATCAAAATGAGGCAATGGGTATGTGTCAAATTTAGACATTGCATAGACTTTCCTATAATGCACACAGACTGATCACTTTTAGGTACTAGAACAACCGGGCTGGACCAATCGCTGTGGGATTCTTGTATTACTCCCATATCAAGCACTGCATCTTTTTCTGTGCTCAGGCAGTCGGTAGAGACGGCACATTTCCACGCCTTCGGGGAACCAGAATGAGCTGCAGTAAAGGGACAGTGTGTGAGTAGAGAGATGGGGGAAACACAGGAGGAAGAGAGAGAGAGTGGGATGGCTCTTCTGCCCTCTGATATGCTGACAAATGGCCCTCTGCCAGTTGGACTGCCTCCTCCAGCAACGCCCGGCGGTGGCACTGGACCCATTCCTTTCGGAAAACTACGGATAAGCTGTTCCAGTACCACAAGATCGATGACTCGATCTCTGCTTCATGGTCCTTAGCCAGAAGCCACTTCCGGCAGGCGTCTTGGAGCCATCTTCATCGACCGGAAGAGATGTCGGAGATTCCTCAGATCGTCGTACGCAAGGATACCCAGCCGCAGGTAGTTGTTGCACCACCAGCTGAGCTTCCCAATGAGTCCCAATGTCCTGCACACTGAGCACACGGCCAGCCCCAGATCTAGGCCATCCTCTCAAACAAGTACAAGAATGCCTCTTGATCATCTTCTGCCCCTATTCATGAGGTCGACCGGAGGCATGGGGCTGCTGGGTTAAGTAAGCTCCAGATCATGTGCCGTTCTCTGCTTTAGCTTGGAGCACCTCCGGGAATCAGTGATCCTGGTCCTGGCGTAGCTCAAGCAGGGCCTGATGTTGTGCATGATGCATACTGGTGAGGGACTGGATGACTTCAGCCAACTGCGAGGAATCCACGCCATTTCCTTCAATATCCTGGGTTTCGGCACCAGTGTGAAGGGGTTTGTTGTATGGGGAAGGAGGAAACGAAAAACGTGGTACTTTAACTCAAAAGCTTTTCAGCAATAACAATATAAGGCAGCTTTATGTTGGTTGAAGTGACTACCTCTTTCTATCCCTATCTGGCATGGTTCCTCCTTATATTTCTTTCCCCAGTGCTACTGCAATCAGAAACAGGAGTTAGACATTACGGCGCTCAGTTGTGTGCACCGTTACTGCTTTCTCTCTCTCTCTGGACCGCCGCAATCTGGTTGAACTTTTTATATTTTTGTCAATGCTAGCGGACAGACATAAAAAGACCAGTAGGAGGGTTTCCTGAAGACTAATATGTCTGAAGGAGGCTGTTTATAAGTAGGATGGTTTTGGGTTCACACATTTCTTAGGGACATTTACATAAGATAGCTTTTGCTTTTTAAAAACTACTAAACAGAGCCTAATGAATTGGAACAAAATGCAGTGCTCTTGAGATGCAGGTTTGCCTTATTTTAGTTGACATGCCATCTTAAAACACAAGTGGAAATGCACTCAAAAAACAGTGCGGGTTGCGATGCAATGTCCAATAACGTCTATCAGAATATGTATGGTTGTAGTGGTGGTCCTTTAAAAGGGTGAATTTAAAAACACAACTTTTCCATTGCAAACTGTCAAATAACTAAAGCACAGCATGCTAATTGCTACCTAAAGTTCTTGTATTCTAAAATTTACCCCATTCTGCCATATTACTGACAACACAGTCTTGCCTCAGACTTTTTTGCATCAATTCTACTGTGATAACCCTACCTGTGGTGCTACTGCATGACACAGATGGCAACAGGCAAAACACAGGGCATACAACAGTGAATCAATGAAAAATCAGTGTTTACAAGGTTTAAGTTTAGGGTTGTTTGGAGTTTGAGTTAAGCGGGTAGAGTTAAAAACAAATGCATTTCTGTTCACTATATGACATACAATAAAATAAAATACTACTTTTGCCATCACTCTGTGGACATTTCACACAGAAACAAGTGCACACATGTGTATAAGTTAAAACAACACTTCCAGCTTCAGCCTCTGGGGGTAGTGATTCAAAATTCAGTTAGCACAGACCGATTTCAGCTCAGGAACTTACCTTACCTACAGTAAAGTTCACTGAATTCCCAGTACAATCAGTCTGAATTAAAGCAACACAACTAGAATATAATATAGAATATAATTAATATTGCAAAAAGGAAATAAAATGTAAAAGATACAAATATTGTCAAGAAAAATATTACGATAAATGAGTCAACCTCACTAATCGACAAGTTTGTGTCAGGACTAGTTGACAATCATGATCCATTCCTAACGATGACAAGTAGGTCCTATGTTTAGAGTTCATTTTGTGCAGGAGAGGACATTGAATAAATGTGTGTAATGTTATGGCATAATTAAATTTTCCAGCTCATGTTGAGAGTCTAATAGACTGAAATGAAGAAAATGGGCTACAATCATCCAGCCAAGGTTTTACCTCTCATGGTTTGACTAAATATAACAGGTGCATTCAGTCTGTCTGCTATTACGCTTTTCTCCAAAAATGCTTTATTTGAATTCAGAGTGTGTGTGTGTGTGTGTGTGGTTGAGATAGACAAAACAAAATGTGGAAACGAGAAAGAGCATTTTGATTTAATTTTCATTTGAAGTTATCCAAAACATCCATTTACAATAAAATGATCACTTTCGAACAATGGAACCCTTTAATGAAGACAAGTCCTTCCAAAGCCACATTCACAACTGGCTAAAATATGTGGAGCATACAGGTCTCTTTGCTATGACACAAATTAAATTCCCGTAGAAGGATAGATCACACAATAAATTATTATCTTTCATAAATACAGTGAAATTTGAGAAGTGACTGAAACAAATATTCTGTCCAACACTTCCTTTAGTTTTCCATATACAACCACTTCAATTTGAGCTTATTCACAAATACTACCAGACAGTCCTGCTGAGTCTTTGAAAAAAGGTAAAAATAATATTCTTAAGAGCAAATAGAAAAGCCATTTTTCTGAGTAATTGGCTTCAAATAAAGACTACCATACTAAACCTGAACCAGTCTTACAGTACTGCATGAAAAGGCACGTTTCCACGTTTTTGCGTATTGTCACAACCATTCAACAGACGACGTCATCAACACCACCCTCCATCTGGCCCTCACCCACCTAGATAATAAGGACTCATTCATTCGAATGCTGTTCATAGACTTCAGCTCAGCATTCAACACAATCATTCCTCAGCACCTGATTAGAAAGCTGAATCTGCTGGGCATGGACACCTCCCTCTGCAACTGGATCCTGGACTTCCTGACTGGGAGACCTCTGTCAGTCCGAATCGGTAACAGCATCTCCACCACCACCACCACACTGAGCACTGGGGCCCCCCAGGGCTGTGTGCTCAGTCCACTGCTGTTCACTCTGCTGACTCATGACTGTGTAGCAATGCACAGCTAGAACCACATCGTCAAGTTCGCTGATGACACGACCATGGTGGGTCTCATCAGCAAGAACGACGTGTCAGCATACAGAGAGGAGGTGCAGTGGCTAACGGACTGGTGTAGAGCCAACAACCTGTCTCTGAATGTGGACAAAACAAAAGAGATGGTTGTTGACTTCAGGAGAGCACATAGTGAACATTCGCCGCTGAACATAGACGGCTCCTCTGTAGAGATCGTGAAGAGCACCAAATTCCTTGGTGTTCACCTGGTGGAGAACCTCACCTGGTCCCTCAACACCAGCTCTATTACCAAGAAAGCCCAGCAGCATCTCTACTTTCTTCAAAGGCTGAGGAAAGCACATCTCCCACCCCCCCCATCCTCACTATAGAAGGACTATTGAGAGCATCCTGAGCAGCTGCATCACTGCCTGGTTTGGGACTTGCACCGCTTCGGACCGCAAAACCCTTGCAGAGGATAGTGAGAACAGCTGAGAAGATCATAGGGGTCTCTCTTCCCTCCATCAAAGACATTTACATAAAACGCTGCATCCGCAAAGCAACCAGCATCGTGGCCAGACTGTGTAACAGCTTCTTCCCCCAAGCTATCAGACTCCTCAATACTCAGGGACTGGACAGACACACACACACACACACACACACACACACACACACAAACCTGTACACCATCCAACTTTTGCACATGTCCAGGGTTGCACTTAAATTATTGTCACTTTATACCTGGCTGCTACCTCAATAACTGCTATGTCCATAGAACACTATTTCATAGTATGTTATTTTTACATTTAGCATTTTAGAAAGTGTCATCTTTTTTGCACTACTCGATTACAAATGTGTACTGGTCTCTCACTGTGCCTATTGTCCTGTTCCTTTTAGTAATTTATTGTACTGCCCCTTACTTTTTGCACACGTTTGATCGTTGTTGAGGCGCACTGTCATAGAGACTCCAACTCAAAACCGAGAAAAGAGAAGCTCTGAACCAGGAGGAGCTTGCTCTTTTCCCAGTTGACCCAAAAACCTAGCCGGCTAAGATGTGAGAGCACCAGGTCCCTGTGCACACACAACACGTCTCGAGAGTTAGAAGTCTTAGAAGTCTTCATCTTAGCAGGCTACCATGAGATGGGTGGCGTCTGCATCCTGCGGGGGTGGCACCATAGTGGTGGGCTGAATTGGAGCCAGTGCAGCCGCCACAGGGGGAAGCCCTTGGTGACGCGTAGACGGGGTGCAGGATCTTGAGCCACACCGGAGCAGGATGTGTTGAATGGCCTCCGTCTGCTGCTTGTTGGGCAAAGCGTGTCTTGTCGGCCTATCGCATCTCAACCAGGTTGAGCCATAGGTGGTGCTCCTGGACCAACAAAGTGGACATCGTCTGCCCGAGAGACCTTCATCACCAGGAGGTCGAGGTCGTTCGCCTAGTGCAGCTCCTGCATCAATCCCAGGGTGGAATTAACTTTGTGTATCTCTTTCAGCATTTACATTTACATTTATGCATTTGGCAGACGCTTTTATCCAAAGCGACTTACAGTGCATTTATTACAGGGACAGTCCCCCCGGAGCAACCTGAAGTTAAGTGCCTTACTCTAGGACACAATGGTGGTGGCTGTGGGGATCAAACCAGGGACCTTCTGATTAACAGTTATGTGCAATAGGTTTTAGTTTATATCTCAGCAACAAATAATTTTTAGCGCATGGCATAAGGGTGAGGAACATTCTCATTCTAGAGATCTTTTTATTGGACAGGAATTGATCCAGTCTTATCTCACCTAACTGATAGTGTTATACTAGCAAATGTGAGAAGAAATGTGCAATTTCTGAAGCAACCACATCAATTTATGGTGCTTCTATGACACTTTGCACTTATACTCTGGTCCTTTGCACCACAAGTGCAGCGCTCAATCTGTTGAGCTACCATGCAACTTCATTACACTCAAAACAAGCTTGTAAATGTTGGTTACAGTGTAAATAATTAAATGCCATTTTATCCATCTTATGGGATTTTTGAGTCACAGATACTATAAATGTGAATTACTTTGCATCTACATAAAAAAAATGTTAGACCTACAATAGTCCAACAAATTTGTTCCCAAATGTTTTCCCAACTAGCCTCACAGAGTTTTTTTTATCAAACTGCTGATTTGCGTGTTTCCAGCATGCATTGCAATATGAGCAAATTATGTGGTTAGTGTTATAGTGTTATATTATATTTTGCTGTTTGCTTACTTTATTGATGGTATTTTTGTTGTTTTTTGTTGCCACTGTTAGTCTATTGTTGTGTGATTATGTAAGAAGCTAGTCTTTTAACTTAATGAGGTTTTTTTGATTGTCACTGTTGTTGAGGTTTTTGTGAGAAGGGTTGATGTCTATTGTGTCTACTGTATGTCAAACAGTTGTATGTACTGCCTTGCAAGATATACCTCTCTACAGAAGCAAATATTACAGTTAACGTCATGTAAAATTTATTGAAATGGAGACAAAATGAAAATTTCTGTAATGTGAACTGATAATTGAACAAGAAATAAGTAGTCCTCTCAACAATAATGTTTGCATTTAGTAAACAAAGTCACATTGACTAAACAAAGCAATGTTACTGAAGACCATTATTAAGACTCTCTTGCAGCCTGTTGCCATGATAGTTTGAGTTTTCAGTTTTTACAGTGTATGTAATGCAAGCTGTAAAATGTATCACCTTACAAGTTATGCACTATAGGAACAGTGTTTAGATGTCATAATGAACACAATGTTTGAGAAACAGGGTGAAAGGTGCGTGTTTATGAACCGATAATGGTCTGTTTGGTTTGTGTGAAAGTGAATAAAAGTCATTGTTGTTGTAGCATCTCTAGTGTTCATTTAACCAGGAATCTGGCATGATATGTAAAGCAAGCCCATGTAAAAAATTATTTAGCCAAAATCTAGGTATGATAACATGATTATATGGGACCAGAATTCATTTGTACATGTCATGTGCAAGATTTTGACCGTTTCCCCAGAAGAGAAAGTCTGCAAATTTTAAATGTGTATTCCCTACAGTTACAAGTTTTACAAGTACATTTAGGAATATAGCTAGTTAGATAAGAAACCTGATTTATATGTAAAGAGTCTTGTACAACTGTTTAAAAATGTAAATACTTGTGCAACACAGTAATTGATTAGTGGTTGTGGAGAGTGATTATTTTGCACAGGCGTTGATACATCAGCTCAATAAACTTCAATAATTTTGTCAAAGCTTCAAGGTCTACAGCAGAGGACAGTCTCTTAGACAGCAAAAAAAAAAAAGAGAGAGAGAGAGAGAGAAAAAAAACCTTCCTACAGAGGACACACAAACCTTCAGGGACATTCTAAAGATATTGTCTAGTCGAGTTTGAATTCATTTTTCTCTTGAGAGATAGACCTGCTCCATATCACGAGTAACTTGAGGACAGAGTTGGCTTTGTGGACTATTTGAGCTCATTTCATGAAAGTACATAAAGAAGCTGAAAAACAAATAAACAAACGGAACAACACATTACTCATTTTCCACAAAGTTGGAAAACATGTTCTATTTCTGAGATCTGAACATCAAAGCTTCCATTTGTAGTTTTGAGAATTAGAGAATCCATTCAATTGTTGTGGAATATCCTTGTCCCTTCTCTTCCCATCCACCACAGGAGCGACAGCTCACTAATTGACCCAAGCACTTTATTAGCAAACAACATGAAGGATCATGATCCACTGCAGAAAACTGCTCACACAGACCAAACACAGATAACTTAATGTGTGGGTCTGGTTAGCAATAATGTAGGGTCAAGTTTTACAATTTAACACTAACAGAATATTTATGGTAAACTTTATGAACTACTTGCTTCCAAATAAAAGTCTCTGGCATAATTTTGTGATCATTCTCTCCTCTATTTCCCCCACTATTTCTTATACTCTCTTTACTATAATGATACAAAAATAAAACAATAACTATAATAAAACTAATATATATATATATATATATATATATATATATATATATATATATATATATATATATATATATATATATATTTACTGTTCCATAAATTATAGAGAGCAAATAATATAAAATTTAAATAAATAATATTATACATTTGACCATAGATCATTATTAATGTGAAGCAAAACTTTTGTTGTGTTTTTGTTTAGAAATATTTCACCAGATAACAGTTATTGTAATACTTTCTATTACCATGTCATTGAAATGGTTGGATGACTTAAACAACATAAATTAGTATGATTTTTAGGTGCAATCATTTCTATAAAGATTTTTCATAGGATGAACAAAGTAGAGTATAGATTTATATATGTTATATAAAAAAGGAAGAAAGTAAAAACTAATTAATTTTATCTCAGTTTCTCACTGAGGGTCTTAAGTTAAATTAAATTAAAGCTTAGTCGCCAGGGCAAGTGCGATGAAATGCATTTTAATTAAAACTTTTCTATCAAGACATGTTCTGTATCTTCTGAACTATAGACCAACACCATCTTTCTACACGGCTCATATTTCCACCTCTGCCCGCAGTCCCTAGGCTCCCGTTTATGTCCTCGCACCACCTAATTATACTGATGGCTAAAAAAGCTTAGGCAAAAAGATTCTGAAAGAATTGTAGGAAGATATCAGGCTGGCTGACAAGTGAAATGGTGTTTGCAGCAGTGGTGGAAAAGAACTTTTTGTGCAAGAGAAATTGCAGTTATTATGGTTTGCGTAATGCATGTCCCTAACTTAAAGTCACTGTAAGCTGAGTGATAGACAGCAGACAGAGCACTCTGGGTTTTTTAGATTAATAGGTTCCAAATACTGGAGACTTAGGGAAAAGGGATCTTTATCACCTTTCTGACATGGAGAACAAGAGTTGTTTTGTTTATGTGAGTGCTTGGGTGAACAGACACAATTTCAGGGAGTTGGTGGAACAAGGTCTGGTATAAAAATATGTCCCTCCCTGAATTAATTAGGTTTATGGGCAGATGGAAGTGTCTGGGACTCTAGCAATATGGATGTTTCTTAAACTATAGGCACTTTTTATGCCACAGGGGTTGATTTTTGTTTGAATTAACAGATTTTAGTATGTAAGTAACAAGTATAGAGTTTAGTGTACTTCATTATCAATAGTGCAATTGGAGAGCATAGTCTACTTTAGATGAAATATGAGACGTGAAAATAATATTTTTTTGTGCATAATTTCCGAATAAGATGTATAATTTTTTCAAATTATGCAAAAAGTGTGAAAATATTTAACCATTTGTATTTAGGATATATAAAAGTTGACTGTTTGAAGGGTTTGAAATCCCTGTTGAGAATACCCAAGTTGAAATTTCCAAATTTCCAACATCAATGTGTTCCAGTCAATTACTCGTCACAGTCACAACAGGGAAGGAGTAAGCAGGGAGCAGTTAGTGAAACTCCAGCTACATAGGCAATGCACAACTGTACAGAGAACAAACCACACTCAGGCTTGCTTGAGAGCAAAAGATGAGAAGATGTACAAGCATTCAAACACAGCTGGACAGAGTGCCATTCCAAATACAAGAATCTTGAAACATGTTTTTTTTTAAGTTTCAAACTGTTTAACTTGATACAGCGACCTAAAAATGAGATGCTCCAAAAGCATCTGTCTGACGCATGTGTACATAGATGCATCCTTGGAAAAGCCCTTATAATGCTGCGGTCAAGTGCTCCTGGAAAGCTTGTACATCTCAATAGTTACCACAATGTAAGATTTCACAGTAAGTGGGAAGGAGGACACAGGAAATTGTGTTTCTTCAGTCACAGGTAAGGCTCTTTTAATTGGCAACTTTTCTGGTTTATGACTTCACAACAATTCATCGGCCTCACAATAACTCAACAGCTTTACAATAATAACTCATTAGCTTTACAATAATAACTCATTAGCTTCACAACAGACTTCTGGACCCAAACTCTCGATCCCTCTCTGCTGGTGGCGTGGCTGATTATATGCTGCTTTCCCCATGCTCACTGGAATTAGAGACAGGTGTTAGACATAATCTAGCTCAGTTGTAAGCGCCCTTACCGCTTTCTCTCTCTCTGGACG